>NC_133534.1:47477216-48077216 GCF_048544455.1 Silene latifolia
TGGGAGGGATGGTTTCCGTACCAAAGACCTTCTCGGATTGTTTGAGTGGGCCGCCGTGGCTATTTTCGATGAGTTGGTCACTTCTATTACTAGGGTGGTTAATCTCTTTCTTGAGGGTCGGTGCCCTCTTGCTTTGGGAGAGTACATTGCGGCGCCCCTCTCACGCCGCTTGTGAAGCCGGTGGTGGGGTACGTCCTATTCTTGTTAGTACGGTCTGGAGACGGCTTGTCTCTAAGGTTGGTGCTTTTATGGTGGGTCCTTCTTTGTCCTCTTATTTTCTTTGGTTTGAGTTTGGGGTGGGTGTGTCCGGTGGAGGAGAGGCTATCTTGCATTCCTTGAACCAGAAGCTCATTGAGGCTCGGGAAGTCTTTGAGGTGGGGCTTTCCATGTTACTGGTTGATTTCCAGAATGCTTTCAACCTTGTTGATCGTACGACCATGCTTGAGGAAGTCCGCCGACGTTGCCCTGTTCTCTCCCGTTGGATGGAGTTTTGTTATTCCAGCTAGACCTGGCAAAATCAACCCGACCCGGTTGACCCGACCCGAAAAGGATGACCCGAGACCCGAAATTGACCCGAATGGCTGAACCCGAATGACACCCGAAGCCCGAAGTGACCCGACCCGACCCGAAAATGACCCGAGCTTTCATGGACCCGTAACAGACCCGACCCGAAATGACCAATCCGAAACCACTCAACCTGAAAATGACCCGACAAAATATAACTTTAATTGACCCTAATAGACTTGAAATGCCTCTCTTCTTTTAATCTTTGACCCGAAAATGGCCTGACCCGAATTAACCTGACCCGCTTGACTCGAAACACACCCGACCAACAAACCCGAAATAGACCCGTAACCCGAAATAAACTGACCCGATCCGAACTAATCCGAAAATTTGAGAAACCCGACATGACCCGACCCAAACTGGTCCGACCCGAACCCGACCCGGTTGACCCGTTTGCCAGGTCTAATTCCAGCCCTGCCCGTCTTTTTTATGGGGAGCATTGCTTGTGGTCTTGTCAGGGAGTCCAGCAGGGTGATCCTTTGGGACCGTTGCTTTTCGCGTTGGTTTTGCATCCCTTATTATGCAAAATCCGGGACACTTTTGACCTCTCCATGCAGGCGTGGTACTTGGATGATGGCACCATTGTGGGGGATACTTTGGAGGTGGGGAAGGTCTTGGATTTGATTATGGCGGATGGCCCCCGTTTTGGACTACACCTTAATGTCTCCAAGACGGAGGTCTTTTGGCCTGTTGAGGATCCTCAGAGTCGGCTCCCTGGGGTTTTCCCCCCCTCCATTGCTCGGCCCGCGAGGGGTGTTACAGTTTTGGGTGGACCTGTCAGTACTTGTATTGGTTTTGGCAGTGAGATTGTGGCAAAGAGAGTAACTAAGACCATTGAGCTAATGGACTTGGTTGCGAGGATTGAGGACCCGCAATGTGAGTTGCTTCTACTTCGAGCTTGTACTGGTATTTCTAAGCTCTATTTCTCCCTTCGTACTTGCTCCCCTAGTGTTTTTGGGTCTGTCCATCTTCCTTTTGATGCTGCTCTTCGTTCCAACTTGGAACGCATCGTCACCGCGTCTGGCCCGGGTTTTGGGGATTGGCAGTGGCGCCTTGCTACTTTCCCTTTTCATCTTGGTGGTCTTGGTGTTTATGCAGCGGGGGATGTTTTGTATTATGCTTTTATTGTGTCCCGTTTGCAGTCTGCTGATTTGCAGGCTAAGCTCCTCGGACCCTCTGGTATTGTAGCTGCTGGCCCTGCTTTTGATGATGCCGCGAGAGGTTTTACTGCGACTACGTGCTCGGTATCTTAGGTAACCCTAGTGAAATTGCCGCCCCCAAACTTATGAAGAAATTGGCAGACATTTATTTCGCGACGGTTCTTTCTTTGCCTCAGGGTCTGTTTTCTCTTTGACACCTCGCTTGACTTGCTTTGTGGCGATCTCGGCAGGTTCCCACTCCTCGATTGGTTGCGTGCGGTTCCTATCTCGGGGTTGGGTCGGACTATGAACGGGAGGACGCACCGTAGTGTGCTTGGGTATCGTGCCGGGTGTTCCGTTATTCACGGTCTCTAGGCCTGTCCGACTTGCTCTCGGGATTTTGCTGATGATGTTTATGGGGACCACGCTATTTCTTGTACTGGTACTGTGGGCGTTAAACATCGGCATAACCTCGTCCGGGACACTCTTTTCGACATCTGCTATAGATCTGGTATTTCTGCGGGAAAGGAGGTTGATGTTGGTTTGGTTGACGGGCATGGGGGTTCTCTTCGTCCTGCGGATTTGCTGCTTTATTCTTGGGACAGGGGGCGTGATGTGTGCGTTGACTTGACCGGGTCCTCTCCTTTGACTCAGACTGGGATGACGAATTTTGTGCCTGGCCGGGTTGTTGCTGATGCTGCTCAGCGGAAGTGTGCTAAGTATGGGGATTTGTGCGCGACAGCGGGGTATGATTTCCTTCCTTTTTCTTTCTCATCACTTGGGGAGTTGGGTTCGGATGCTGTTGCCTTGCTCAAGCGGATTCAAAACTTCTCGGTATCTCAGGATGCGGGGGCTCGAATGGCCGCTTACATTTTTTCTAGACTTAGCTTTGCTGTTGCTAAGGGTGTGGGAGCCCAGCTTGTTTCTCGGCTCCCCACCAATTTCATGTAAATTTTTGTTTTTCATTTAATGAAAGCTGCGCGCATAATAATAATAATAATAATAATAATAATAATAATAATAATAATAATAATAATAATAATAATAATAATAATAATAATAATAATAATAATAATAATATCAATCTGTTTCTGGTCTAGTGGTGAAGGTATTCACTCTTCTACAGGAGACCTGTGTTCGATTCCTCTTAGAAGCTTTTCTATCTTGCATGCCTTGAACCGGCTCATTGAGGCTCTGGGTGCTCAGGTGGGGCTTTCTATGTTGTTGGTTGATTTCCAGAATGCGTTCAACCTTGTTGATCGTGCGACCATGCTTTAGGAGGGCCGCCGTCATTGCCCTGTTCTTTCCCGTTGGGTGAAGTTTTGTTATTCCAGCTCTGCCCGTCTTTTTTATGGGGAGCACTGCTTGTGGTCTTGTCAGGGTGTTCAGCAGGGTGATCCGTTTGGCCCTTTGCTTTTCGCTTTGGTTTTGCATCCCTTAGTATGCAAGATCCAGGACACTTTTGACCTCACTATGCAGGCGTGGTACTTAGATGATGGCACCATCGTGGGTGATACTTTGGAGGTGGGGAAGGTCTTGGATTTGATTATGGTGGATGGCCCTCGTTTTGGACTACATCTTATTGTCCCCCCTTCTATTTCTCGGCCATTGCGTGGTGTTACAGTTTTGGGTGGACCTGTCAGTACTTGTATTGGTTTTGGCAGTGAGATTGTGGCAAAGAGAGTAACTAAGACCATTGAGCTAATGGACTTGGTTGCGAGGATTGAGGACCCGCAATGTGAGTTGCTTCTACTTCGAGCTTGTACTGATATTTCTAAGCTCTATTTCTCACTCCGTACTTGCTCCCCTATTGTTTTTGGGCCAGTCCATCTTTCTTTTGATGTCGCTCTTCGTTCCAGCTTGGAACGTATTGTCACCGCGTCTGGGCCGGATTTTGGGGATTGGCAGTGGCGCCTTGCTACATTCCCTTTTCATCTTGGTGGTCTTGGTGTCTATACGGCGGGAGATGTTTTATTTTATGCTTTTATTGCGTCCCGTTTGCAGTCTGCTGGTTTGCAGGCTAAGCTCTTTGGCCCTTCTGGTATTGTAGCTGTTGGCCCTGCATTAGATGATGCCGCGCAGGTGTTTACTGCGACTACAGGCTCTGGTATCTTAGGTAATCCTAGTGAAATTGCTGCCCCCAAACTTATGAAGAAATTGGCAGACATTTATTTCGCGACGGTTGCTACTGCCTCAGAGTCTGTTTTCTCTTTGACACCACGCCAGCTTGCTTTATGACAGTCTCAGCAGGGTTCTCACTCCTCTGATTGCTTACGTGCGGTTCCTATCTCGGGGTTGGGTCAGACTATGAACGGGAGGACTTACCGTAGTGTGCTTGGGTATCGTCTGGGTGTTCCGTTATTCACGGTATCTAGGCTCTGTCCTGCTTGCTCTCGGGTTTTTACTGAGGATGTTTTTGGGGACCACGCTGTTTCTTGTACTGGTACTGTGGGCGTTAAACATCAGCGTAACCTCGTTCGGGACACTCTTTTCGACATCTGTTATAGATCTGGTATTACTGCGGGAAAGGAGGTTGATATCGGTTTGGTTGATGGGCATGGTGGCTCTCTTCGTCCTGCGGATTTGTTGCTTTATTCTTGGGATAGAGGGCGTGATGTGTGCGTTGACTTGATAGGGTCTTCTCCTTTGACTCAGACTGGGATGACGGATTTTGTGCCTGGCCGGGTTGTCGCTGATGCTGCTCAGCGTAAGTGTGCTAAGTACGGGGATTTGTGCGCGGTAGCGGGTTATGGTTTTCTTCCTTTCTCTTTCTCTTCACTTGGGGAGATGGGTTCGGATGCTGTTGCCTTGCTCAAGCGGATCCATAAATTCTCGGTATCTCAGGATGCGGGGGCTCGGGTGGCCGCTTACATTTTTACTAGACTTAGCTTTGCTGTTGCTAAGGGTGTAGGAGCCCAAATTGTCTCTCGGCTCCCCACCAATTTCATTTAAACTTTTATTTTCCTTTTAATGAAAGCTGCGCGCATCCTTTTAATAAAAAAATAAATAATAATAATCTAATAATAACACTCCTCTCTCCCCTAACATACATACTACACGACATAAAATCTCAGAAAAGGGAGGGGGGGGGGGGTAAGTCGTTCAAAACAGAACAAAAAAAGGAGAAACAAAAAAGGAAAAGCGAGATATGAAATCGCCAAAAAAAAGGGTGCCCAGCCGGTCCACCGGCCGTCGGTGGATGACCGACAGGGATTCTCCTGTAAAAATAGAGGTGAATTAATAGGATTTAGAGCCGGTGAGGAGATCGGCTGCCGGTTGGCCGGCTGAGAGCCATCTTGAGAATTGTTACAGGTTGGGAGCCGGTAAGGCGGCCGCCGGTGGGCCGGCTACGAAGGTGTCTTGTATGCGAGATTGGTGACTGGATTGATGAATGATGCTGGCTGCGTGATTGAAGATGGAGGTGAAGAGTCGAGCAATTGAAGGAAACCATGGTGGTTAGCTGATGTCGGAAGTGGGAAGAGCAGGTGGTTGTATTGGGTTGATGTCGGGTTTTGATTGGAGATGGGGATGGTACTGCGTGGTGATGCGAGTGAATGAAGGGGATGATGGATATGGGTTCGTGAAACGGAGCAGAGGAGTTATCGAGTTCGGCTGTGTGTCGACAATTGGTTGTCGAATTGGTGTTGATGGGGGCATGAATTGAGGATGGTGATGGTTCCTGTGTCGAGATGAGCCGAATATGATGATTTGTAGTAGTTGGTTTAATTGGCGAAGGAGGTGAGTTGTGCTTGAATTTGGTGATGGTGGTTGCCTAGGTGCAGATGGTGGCTGCCAGTGAACTCAGGCGAGATCAGGTGGTAGTAGTGGGAAAGGTGGGTTTGTTTTGGAGATGAAATGAAGATGAGAACAGGATGTTGAGGTCAAATGTTTGACCTTGACTTTGTTTTATTTTGCTTAATTGTTTACGTATTTGCTCCGTCTTAATCTTTTCTTGCTTCACTTGATCTCGTCTTATTTCCTCTCACGAATTCAGACCTATAGAAATTAAATAAACAAAAGCAGTAACTAATTCTCGAAATATGACATTATTCATATTATTTATAATTAAATTATTAATTACTAATTAACAAATAAAACGATTATAAAACTAAATTTCGACATATAAATACATTTATTGGCAATAAATAGAATTAAACTATTAAATACTAATTAAATTAACAAATGAGCTATTTAACGATTAAGGCACACAAAATCGATTCGGAATAAGGTATAAATGCAGGGCAAAAGCTACCAAAATACTACTCATCAACCATCATTTGGACAGTCCAATTTACCAACATAAGCAAACGAAGTGCGGAATGGGTTTATGCCCATACTACCCACAAAACCATACAGACAACAAAACAAAATGCCCCTAATTAACCAGAAAAAAAAATCGCGGTTTGCGGATGGAGGAAACCCTAATCAAGGAGGTCCAACTTCATCTTCTTCTTTCCTAATCCACGAAACTCAGATCTCAATGAATCTTTGCACGAAATTTCTATCTTTTTCGTTAATGGAGCTAGTAACCATGGTAGAGACCCGATTTTTCATCTCCTCAACTATTAGTTGAGAAGCCTTCATGGGGTGAAGAAGGATAAGATCCAGTCTACTCTGATTCCCCTACCTCCACAAGTGGTAAATGCATGCATTGATGATGGCGTCAATAATCCCTTTCTCAAGTTTCGAGCCCTTGAGCCCCAGTCTCCAGGTGAGTAATAACTCCTGATGAGGTAAGGAAACCCCTTCATATCCCCAACACGAGTGATGACTTCCCGACTATACTGGCATTGGAAGAACATATGGTCGGTAATTTCCGTACTGTTCTTGCATATACAACAGGTACCCTCTTCATTGATCTCTAATCTGTATAATTTTTCCATTGTGTTCATGTTCCTGTGATGATACACCCATGAAATAAAGTTATGTTTAGGGATGTTCCACTTATTCCAAACCATATTATGCCAAATAAGTTTTGCACCTTTATCTATGATGAGTTCATAGCCTTTTGCAATTGTATACTCTTTCCCTTGTTGTGTCGTCCACTGATTATGCTGGTAAGCCGCTGTAAAATGATCCCTGACTCGACAAATTCTCCTCCAGTACCAACTGGTGTTTGGGGGAGGAACATATATCTGCCATTCTTTACCTTTAATATAGGTGTGGTTAACCCATCTGACCCAGAGGTCGTCAGATTTTGTTGCAATCCAGCAAACCAGTTTTCCCAGAGCTGCTTTGTTCCACTGAAGCTCATTTTTCAGACCCAAACCCCCCTTCATCTCGAGGTCTGCAGGCCTTTTCTCATGACACCAGTGGGGACCTAATGAAATCAGCCCCCCCCCCCCCATCCCATAAGAAATTCCTGCAAATACCCTCAATCATAGTTATTACCCCAGTAGGTAAAATAAACATTGAAGCCCAGTAGGTGTGGAAAGTTTTAAGAACTGCCTTGACCAAAATTAGTCTGCCAGCATAAGATAACTTTCTTGCTCCCAATCCCCTGATTCTGTCAACTACCTTGTCAATGATAGGTTTGCAATCCTGAGCACTGAGCCTAGTAGTTTTGATAGGCACCCCTATATATTTGAAAAGTAAGCTACCTTCCACCATCCCAGAAATGTGTATAATCTCCTTTTTAATTCCATCAGAAACTCCATTAAAATAGGCATTTGACTTTCCTTTGCTCATTTGGAGCCCAGTTGTCTTGGAGAAAGTATTCACTATCTCGCTACTAATACGGATCTACTTTCAACAATTATTATTTTTTTACATTCTTAATTAGTGTTTTTAGGGCACGTATTAGAAAAGCTGTAAAATTTAATTTAATCAATATCATCTAATTTACAAAAAAAAAAAAAAATTGAATCATCAAATTAATCATGGCAGTTAAGGCATTATTGGAGGTAGAGCCGCCTAAAATTGTAAAACCAATCATAGCACACTAAAAAAAATTGTGCTATAATCTATATATGACGTGGGTATGCCATTATAAACAATTACTCGATATAGGGTTGCCTTATAAAAATGTAGATGTATTAAAATAATAAAATGTAGCTTAATGTATGATAATACTTAAATCAATAATATATTTACCTATAATTTATTATTTGTGGAGGTATTTCAATTAAAGGTAAACACATGACCGAGACAAAAGTAGTATAAATTTAAGTCCCGAAATTTATCTCAATAGCTTGAAACGTTATGATGATGACCAATATTTTGATATGAAGTACCTTAATTGTAATTATAGTACATCAAATTGTCAAAAAAGTGATTTTTTTTATATTTACAGTTTCTTTATTTGGTTATATTGTATTTTTATTATTAGGTTGTTCTTAACCATCTCATATTACGATTTTTAAAATAATTAAAAAATGGACCAATTAGCTTATTTGAGGTCATCAACGAACTAACACGAATTAAAAAGAAAATATGTTTATTAAAATATGAATAATTCTTATTGGGGATTTTGGGTAATTCTTCATACTTTTCGTGTTTCGACTTTGGAGTAAAAAATTAAAAATGATACTTGAGTAATTAATTCTATTCGATGAGTTTAAAGGGCTCGAAAAAGAAAAGTGGCCTAAAATCAAGGAGAAAATAACATCATTTTAAATGTTTTGGCTTTTATAGATAGGAGATTGTTGGAGTTTTTGTCCTCCACAATAGTGCGTGATAATATTATTAAATCTCATTAAGGAATATACATGGGATATTCATTGGCAATACTAGTCAGCTGATCAACGTATACCAGTAACGGTTGGCCAACTACGGTTTGACGTTACTGTCGTGAGACGACGGTGTTCAACTGATCCCTTTCAGTCACACCTAAAGGAACGAGCCCCAGCACGAATGCTAATTAATTGTATGATATACAGTTTAAATTAGTCCCTTGATAAATTGACTAAGAGTTAGTTGATTAATTAATTTAGAGAGATATCGAGTTGTGAACTCGAGGCGCGGAAATTATTATTTAATTATGCGGTAATTGAATAAATAATTATTTGAGACGAGAATTAATGATTAAGCAGTTAATTGTTAAATTAATACTAATTGACTAATGTGATTAGTATTAGTACGTAAATATATGTGTAGCTGTACATATATATTTACGGAGTGTTTAAAACGGAAATAATTGGAAAACGTTTTTATCATAAAAAGATGCTAAAGACGGAAGATTTATATCGATTTGTGAGACAAATTATAAAATCGAAATGGACCTATAATGGGTTCATTTACACGGTTAAAGAGATAGTGCAGAGCATGATGATTGTTCTTATGCATGCTTTTCTCCACTCAACTTTTGTTCTTCCCAATTCTCCTCTTTTGTTCTTACAAAGCCAACATGTATTGGCTCCTCAAAAAGAAAAAGAAAAAAAAAACACTCCCCATTTTCTCCCCCTCCAACTGTCCTCCCATATAGACAACACATTGGTGTTGTTCTTTTTTTCTACTTCACTTGTTTTGCATGTGGAAAAATATTTTGTTCTTCTCTCTAAAAATCAAAAGAAAAATTATTACGTGTTAATAATTCAAAACAAAATTACTAAGAGTGTTAGTAATAGACTTGTATTTTTTTCAAGGGTAATCTTACATAATATCTAGTTAATATTAGTAAGATTTTGGGGTAAGTTATTGGGTGCTTAAGAGAGGAGGTGTTCTACCTTGAACACTTGAAGATGGAGGATCTTGCCATTTATTTTAAGCTCAAGAACAACTAATATGGAGATCTTGGTTGTGCCCAAATACTACCATTTCTCAATGTAAGGAAATTGTATTTCCTTAATCTTTATTTATTATGCTTTTATATTTGAATGCATGTTACATAGATCACATAAAAATGAATTATGAGATAATTTAATTTTTAATTCGAGAGTCTAATATGAATCTATGATCTTTCAAGTGGTATCAGAGCTAGGCTTGTAATTTGCATGTTGATTTTAAGCATATTAAACAAATTATGAGATAATTTGAAAAACTCAAAAATTGTGTTAGAAGAGGTTTTAGCACGAAAATTTTTGGACATGTATACCTACTTATCTCAAAAGGTTTGTGGTAAATTTGGTAATTTGTGAAGTTATTTTGCTATTTTTAATGATTTTGGTAGAAAACCGAGTAAAAAATGCCACATTTTGGTTAAGAGTTAACTAAAAATAGTTAACAGTTGATTCGGGTCATGAAATTTTTATATTATTTCATGCATATTTTATACAGATTGTATGTAAAATTTCGAAGGTTGGTTTGAAGTTTTGCATGTTTATTGATTTTATGAGATAAAAGTCGATAAAAGTGAATTAAATTAATCATAAGGATGAAACGGATGATTCTGCCCTTGATAATTGTATGTACATTCAAAAATATGTTTTAAAAGTTAAAAGTGAACTTTAAAATGTGATTTTACCTTGTTTTGATGTTTATTGGTTTTAGTGGTTAAAAACCGATAAATATCGATCTTTTTCTTCATAAAATTTATTCAAAATTTTTGGGCATTTTTATGTCATTTTGGTGTTCTTGGGAGTGTTCCAAAATACTCAAAAATTTTTAGTTTCAATTTTTGGTAATGTTTCAATTATTTTGGATTTATTACTTAAAAGTTATGATTTTACCGATTAGCAAATATCACCAAATCAAACTAATTATTCATCATCAAATTAGTGAGGACTAATTTTGAGGTCCAAAATAGTTTGGACGATTAGTTTGGACTTAAATGAGATTTAAGAGTTGATTATTGATTTTTACAAGTTAAAAATCGATTAAATCCACAAAACCGAGCCAGATACCAACGATTGTAAGATAGGACAATTTTGGCATCATTTTACAACATTTTAAGCATATTTATTTATGTTGAATGAATGATTGTCATTTATTTAAAGTATTTATTTTTGTTTTACCTAATATGACCTAGTTTATTTTAATCGTTATTACCCGAAATGAATGGGAATAATGATTTGTTTGTAATTTAAATACGATCTCGTATCGTCGGTTTATAATTAATTAATAGTTTTATTAATTAATGTATAACAGGAATAGCTATGTAATTTAATTGTAATAGTTATTTTTACCGACGTTCCCAAAAGACGGATTTACATCGAGACAGAGTCTATTTTTGGAAAGGTGTTCCAAATCCCACTAGAAGAAGCCCCTTTGGAAGATGTTCCAATGAAGAGGCAAGGGACCAAGGAGATGGTTTCCGATATGTAATAGTCTAGTTTTTTTTTATTAACTAGGAGGTCATACTAGAATTATTCATATGCTTGCTTGCTTTTATTTTTCCGCGCATGCCAAAATCGCCATACACATGCATTTTATTTCCGCGGTTGTCAATTCACGTCATTTACATTCACCAACTTAGTTCACTTATAGGGAATTTATGACTAAATTGACAAGATCTCTCACATAACTAAAATTGAGATTAGCCTTACCAATTAGTAACACCTATGAATCCCTTGTTCATTAGAGCCACGCTCGCCTAAGCGGGGTGTTCCCTTTTTACCTCGGGTAAGTAGGATGGTAAACGGTTATCACGCGCCAAAGTTGGTTGGACTCAACGGGGTATAAGACGGTCTTGTATTCCGGGGCTAGTAGATGGATTTAAGGTAATTCGTCAACCAAGAGTTCTAGTGGTAGAATTAGTCAACCGTTGACTTACCGAATTTACACAATTATGGGATGTTTTGCCCAAGCGATGCCTATTTTTGTCTAAAAACGGATCTTGGAAACATTTATATAATTTAGTGAGAGGTCATTATATAAATGGACTTGTTAAAAATGTTTATCAAGTTTTTTATAACATTGAATGTTGATTTTCCTTATTTCTCGTTCATTTTCATTAATGTATTTACTATGACATCGTGCATTTCATCCTCTTTTTATTATTATACTCGTTTCGTTCTTTCATAGAAAGCGGTTTCTTTGAAGGAATTCGGTAGCAATGATTTGTAACATGATTTAACAAATCACCTACATAAGCTTACAACGATTTTTCGATTTTTTTATAACTTAACGTCCATACATATTAAAAAGGGGTTTCATGTTGCAAACTCTTATTACGAGTTTAAAAGGGAGTCACATTTTATCAAGAGAGTCTTGATTTCGGAAGTGACACCTCCGTCATGATGATGACATATTAGTTTTAATTACTCAAGAGTAATTCAAAAGTTTGCGAAAAGAGTTTTCAAAAACACATAGAATCACTACTACAGATACAGCCTATAACAACGGGTAAAAACCGTTGTAAAAACAAAAAGCGGACGTTGTTAAAGCGGCCGTTGTAGAAGGTATTTACAATGGTTTTCTTATTTAATGAAACCGTTGTCTAAAGTATTCACCACGATTAAAAGCCGTTGTTGTTGGGTGTTCTCCGTTGTGGAAAGTGTTTCAAAATTTTGGAGGGAATAATATAACAACGGTTGTCGTATGTATAACCGTTGTTGTAACTTTCCCTCCAAAATTGTGAAGTCTTTTGACAACGGGTTTATGCTACATACCCGTTGTTGAAATTATTAGTAACAACGGTTCTTAGTTGAAGCAACCGTTGTTGTAACTTTACCTTCAAAATTGTGAAGACTTTTAACAACGGTTCTTCGTTTAAAACCTGTTGTTGAATATTATGCGCGGGTATTTGTGAAAGTCATTCACAACGGTATTTTTTTTATTAACCGTTGTGAAAAGTATTCACAACGGTTTTTTTTAGTAACCGTTTTTATTACGAATTCCTAATGTTTTGAAAAATTAAATTTGTTTCATGCCATTCAAAAACCTGCATATATCAATGACACCATATACCAAAGACAAAGATAAATCACGGTGGGTTCATCAGAACTCAATAGATTCAATTCAACCACAACAGCAGCATCATATATATATATATATACTTAAGGAGTTGAATTTACATGAACTAATCATTCCCTAACTTCAACAAAAAATTTACTAATAAGTTGATCTAAACTCTGAGTATCATGCATTTCTATATTCTAAGACGTAGTTGCCCCACATGTCTCTTACCTCGTCTATATCTATACTTGAGTACGCTCAAACTGTTGTGACGGGTTGATTGCATCTGCGGAAAAAACAAAGAGAAGACATTATGGTATATATAGCAACAAGCAAGACAACATTAGCAACATCATGGTATATATAGCAACAAGCAAGACAACATTAGCTCTAATTTAAAAAAAGTAATAAACACATTATTAAATTACTAACCTTTTCGGGAATAATGATATATCTTCGCCTAATAATCTCCAACATGAACCGACAAACGTAGTATCCACATTGTATGCTATCCATTTTGGCGAGGGGCCTATCATTACATAAAAACAAACAGACGAGAGAAGGCTCACATCAAAATCTTGAACTTTAGGTATTGTATTAGTATTAAACACAGATTTTGCACTTAATGTTATTGTATTTGAGCACGTACCCCTGTTATCATAATAATCGGGGCCAACATCGAATCTTTCGTGGGTTGATCCTGCTCGTTTGCTCTTTTCTTCTCAAAGGCCCTTTTTTTAAAAATAAAAAAGGAGGCAGAAACTCATTTTTTTAGGGGCAAAAATGAGCTTTTTTCTATAAATAAAAATTGAAACTTAATGTTATTATAAATAAATCAGTATTATAAACTTACATATTAATCAAGCGCTTAAAAGTCTCGCTTGGTTGATGATGTAAAGAGTCCAACCAGAAAACTTTATTCCTTGTCGGCATGATGGCTGCTAGCACCCAATGAGTCCTACATCATCAAGAGACATCATCATTATTAACAAGTACATATATTAGTTATGAAAATGCAATTGTAGGGGGAAACGTAATATTAATTTGTTTATTACCCTTTTTCATTATAAGCGCAAAAAATCAGCTTCTTGGTTGTCGCCAATTGCTGAGCAATATAATTTACCCGTTCTTGGAACGAGAAATCCCCAATAAATAAAGATAAAACATAGGGGCACAGGAATCCGTATTGATCAGATGTAATATTCTTCTCGGGGATCACTCTCAATTTCAATATCCTACATTATTACGGTATTAATTCCGGTATTTAAAATACTATCTAGTAGTCAGAATATTAGAATATGAAATTATTTATTAAGAAACTTACTTCATCCAAACAAATACGTGTTGGATATCAATCTGGTCTAGGCCAGCCCATACGGCTAGCACGTCCCATGATAGATGTGCTTGGCGCTCAACCCCTAGAATATCCTCCTTGAGCGGAATAACTATCAATTGCTCGGTGGCTATGCGATGGCCAGCCTCCTCATGCAGTTTCCTCATCGTCACCGTTCTTACATATCCCATGTAATCCTTCCCTTTATATTGTGTGTCGTTTAAACTCCTAACTTTCAATGATGAGGTAGTAGTAGCGAGGTAAGGGGGACTTAGGCTTATCAGTCTTTTTGTCCCCTACACAAAATTACCATGCTTTTTATAAATACAGAAAAATATAAATAAATGGAGCGAGGTTTTTAAAAAAATGGAGAAGTTAATTAAATACCTCATCAAGTTGTTGTCTCGACGAGGTCGTTGGCATGTCTGTGGACTTAGGCTTATCCGCCAAAGCCGGCTTTTTTGTTCCCTACAAAAAAAATAACATATAAATTTAACATATAAAAACATTCAACAATTAAAAATTTAACATATATATAAAGGTATTTCTTCTAACCCCAATCGCTTTCCGCTTCGAGGCGGAGACGTCCGAGCCAAGTAGATGTGAGTTTCAGGCCATTGGATGAAACTTCCAAGCGCATCTCCCAGAATGGTAATGTCGTCACGAATCGGGACAGAGCGATTTGCAAGTTTTCATGGCCTGGTAAGATCGTAGTTATCTCTACTTTGGTATGATTCGGCAAAAGTTTTTCGCCATGAACTACGATTTCCGCTGCAGATTTGGTGTGCATTTCTACGAGACCCGCCAACACGCACATGTGGCTTTTAGGTTTTAGGGTCAGCAAGAATAAGCGGCCTCTTGTTTACGGCTGAAGAATATACACATACATTATTATATCTTTGCAAAAACGCTTCAAAATTCAAAAGATTTTGCAAAAACGCTTTCATCTCGGGCCGATTTTTGCACAAACTTGCATTCATATAAATTTAACTAATTAAACACTTCATGCATACCTTCTGAAAACAGGAACCGACTTGAAGGGGATGTATCTTTGTTTTCCATCACCGTAGTCTTCTCAAGTTGCATCTCCTTTTCGGACCCATTATTTACCTAATAAAATTAACCAATGGCACCATGTCAGAAGTTATAGCATTAGAGTGGCGGGGAACACACCCCCTGATCTTACCCAAAAAAAAAAAAAGAAAAGAAAAATAAGGAAGTATTAGGTACCTGATCGGCTTTAGTTGTTACAACTTGAAGCATTATTAGGTACCGATCTTTCTGAATCTCGTTGACCGATACTTCCTTCTCATGTATTGCCAAGGTAGTAGCGGCCTCTTGACCAATCTGTTGTACCTTATTATTACCCCCTTTAGAAATGACATCCTCCATCATCTTCACTTCTTCTTGGAAAGCTTACCTCCAAAGATTCGGCTTTAGTAGTACGGATGCCATTAATCAAGTCGCTTGCCAAGAATGTAATGTGTCGGCAATTTTTATCCCAACAATAACATGTGAATTGAACTTAAATGAAAATAATAGAATAAATGTTACCATGTCACCTTCTCGGACTTAGTCTTCCTTTTCTTCTTTATCGGGCGTTTTCCCATAATATTTCGTTACTCCAACCTCGTAACAGTACGCCTCTCAAACGACCGGATGTTCGGGTCGGCCGATCGCTCTAGCAAGAACGTCATTACGACCCTTTGGGAGTGAATTTCCCTTCTTCTACCTCTTTCAATACGTTGTCCTATAATATATTAAATAAACTTCAAATTATATTTGTGACTAAAATAATAAAGTTAGTAATGAACTCGTCTTAATAAAATAATGCTTACTATGTTGGCCAACACTTCCTCATCATATTTGTCACGCGATCGGGATCCTTTAGGCGTGTGCCCTTCTTTATAAGTTACATGCCGATCCACCTCTTTCACTCCCTTTGCCACCTACACATTAACATGGTAACATTTATACACGTAAATGTGTATCAATGCAAGTCCAAGTGTGATTAAAAAAATAAAGTCTCACGGGGGAATAATGCATGCTACTTACGAGGTTCTCTTCTATCTTTCAGAACCGCCTCGAGAACCATACCATTTCCCCTTCTTGCATGAAATGTTAGCACGATTTCTTCTGCTAACGGCCTTCAAATAATTATATAAAAGCGCAAGTAGATGAGATAATAAAAAGATTATATAAAGGACTCATTAATTAAAAAAATGATAGGTAAATCGTTAAAAGGCGAGGATATTTAACCTGAAACTTCTCAGTAGTTCTCATCTTTTTGAAAATATCCCATTGTTCCTGCTTGATGGTGGGACACTTGTTTTCCGGCGGGCTCTTACGCATCTCCCCCGTTGCCTTGTCCACATACAACCAATCCCTAGCAATGTCACACCTCCACTGCCTGTGGACATCCGCTGCCTTATGCATTAAATACGGATCATGGCTTTCATCGGGTATAATAAAGACTTCCTTTACACGAGCCAAGTATAACTCCGCCAATTTTGGATTCAAATTTCTAAAATCATCTAAATGGATAGGCACAAACTGTCTTGTGCAAGTACCAATCCAACTGGAGAAAAGACCCGCATTTGGACTAGTAGGGAAACCCATCTCACTCCATGTTATTTGGAACGGCTGTTTAGCGGCTATAGCTGCAAGGACTTTCTGGCACTTCGTAGCACCCCTCTCACCAGGCTTATTATTCTTTTGACTTCTTTTATGTTTTTCACCCATGATAATCCTAAAACCCAAATATGAATGATATAGGAAATGAACAACTTAACAACGTACATGCAGAGTATTATCTAAAACCCTAAACCCTAATAGGAATGAAAATTTAAAACAACAGATTGAGCTTCTAAAATCCTAAACCCTAATAAGAGGAGTGAAATAGATGATGCGGGATGATAAAGATAACAAAGAAGACGAAAAACAAACAGATGCATGAAAAAGAAACAAGATGATCGTCTTAAAACCCTAATGACGAAACACAAAATTAAAGTGAACATACCTGATGATAATGATGATAAAGAGAACGAGCAGGATGATAAGGGAAGGCAACGGAATCTTGGCGTCGGAAATCAAGGCGTTACGGCGACGAGAATGTAAAAAGCGAGGAAGAGAGAAGAATTAACTCAGGATACCAACGGTTGAACTAATAATGTTGTGTGTGTTTGTGTATGGCATGCTGTATGGGTTTCTAAATTAGTTTTTTATTAAGACAAACTATTGACAACGGGTTCTCAAAGAAGAACCGTTGTTATATGTTAATAACAACGGGTCAATAAAAGTCAACCGTTGTCAAAAGTTTATTACAACGGTTAAAATATACCCGTTGTAATATATTTTCACCAAATTTGCGCCAAAATGAAATATGTCAAAAAAATCATTGACAACGGGTAGAGGTACTACACCCGTTGTTGAAAGTATTAACAACGGGTAATTTAAATATAACCGTTGTTATTGTTGAACCTTTTTTTTTTTTTTTTTAAAAAAATTATCGTAATTCCATTACGGTCCAAACTGTAACAATACATACCGTAATAAATATGAAGCACCATATCCGCAACATTATTCAAACAATTTCAACACCAAAGATCCACATCTAATAATAAGATCAAGAAAATAAGACAACACCAAAGATGCATGCATACCGCATATCTAAGCTACAGGATTTACCATGCCATGCAAATTTGGGAATTTTTATTTAACAATATAATGACCATTATTGATTTACCAATAAATTAAACCATCAAATTATTGGTCTGAAAATGACTCAAAATGTTGGTCGTCCATATCACTGTGTCCTGATGAACTATCTCAGGATCGGGGACGTTTCTTGGATGTCATAGTTTCTTCGTTAACCCAAATACCTTCACCATGGTCATCACGCATATAGATGCTTTCAGTGTCCTCATGATCAGTGTCAACATCGTCGAAATAAGATACAGTGGTAGACTGATCCATTCCCTCAAAAACGACATCCTGATCATCATCACCATTATCGGATGGACTACTCCTTCTACTCCTTATAGACAGTACAACAGACCACTTCTTATCCATAGGATCGGTGACATAGAACACTTGTTTAGCTTGGGATGCCATTATGAAAGGATCATCCTTATTATTGCCAACCTTACCCAGATTGACCAACGTAAATCCCATCTTATCCTTTCGGACACAATGGATGTTGTTATCAACCCGGTTACATCGAAACAAAGGCAGTGTGAAATCAATGTAATCTAGTACCAATATTTCTTGAATAACACCATAATAAAGGCATTTTCCCCAAATAGGCTTTTTATCTTTTGAAGTAGCAAAGTGCATTGCCTCAAATTCAGAACTCACACCACTATTTTGCATTGTGCTCAACTCATCTTGCTCGCGGGTGTAAAAAGTATATCCATTAATGGCAAAACTGTTGTAAAAGGTGACCCTGGAATTTGGACCTAAACCAAGACGTAGTAACCTTGGAGAGATGTCATCACCAGTTTGATCAAGTACATCGTAAGACAATATTCCTAAACCACTGGAAACGTCTTCGTATGCTCGTTCGCAATCCACTTCTCGGTCTTGTTTTGGTGATCGTATTTGAGCTCATCTTTGTGTTGTTGAATATAAGGTTGCACCTCATCTTCGTTGTTTAGCACATACATGTGTGCTAAATGCAACATTTCACGTGTCACAACTTTTTCAACCCGGCCCCTAATACCTTTTCCGGTCATCCAGTCACTATGACGATTCTTAGGAACGCCAATCAACTCCTCAGGGGAGAGATGAGCGTAACAATATGAAAGAGCTTCGTCTAAAATAGCGCGTTTAGCAATACAACCTTCCGGACGATACCGATTAGATGTATAGTCCTTGTAGACTTTCATCAATCTTTCGAAAGGATACTGGTATCTCAAGTACACGGGCCCAAGGTACAAAATCTCCCTAACCAAGTGAATGGTCGGATGAATCATGATAGTGAAGAAAGAGGGTGGAAAATACATTTCCAACCGACAAAGAGAGGTTACAACGAGGTCCTGCAATGAATCCGCGTCATCGGGATCGATGACTTTCTCGCATATGGACTGGAAGAAGAGACAGAATCTAGTTATAGCATATCTTACCTTTTCAGGTAAAATGGAACGAATAGCCACAAGTAGTAATTGTTGCATCAAAGTGTGACAATCATGTGACTTTAACCCGGTGAGTTTTAGGTCTTGCATAGACACTAGGCTTTTGATGTTCGACGAATAACCATGTGGCACTTTAATTCCATTCAAGCATGCACAGAACTCTTTTCTCTCATTCCGTGAAAGGGTAAAAGCTGCTGGCGGTAAAAATGTACGATTACCTCTCTTCTGTGGTGCCAACTCTAGCCTAATACCCATCATTTTCATATCTTTCCTAGCTGCGGCGTTATCCTTTGTTTTACCAGGAACATTCAGAAGGGTATTGATAATATTATCACAGACATTTTTCTCAATGTGCATGAAATCGAGGCAATGCGACCTCCAGTCAGGCCAATATGGAAGTTTATCAAAAAATATGGATCTTTTCTTATACCCACGAGTAGACAATTTAGAGCCGCTCTTCTTCCCATAATCTATCTCAATATGCTTTACTTTCTGATAAACTTCATGCCCACTCAAAATTCTAGGAGGTTGACGAAGTTCTTGTCTTCCATTGAATGCTTTATGCATCTTGCGATAACAATGCTCATGATACAAGAACCTCCTATTTCCCATATACACATACTTACGAGAAGACTTCAAGTATTAAGACTCGATATCCTTCCCACACAATGGACAAGCCTCTTTCCCATGAACTGTGTGCCCAGAAAGGTCGCCATAAGCCGGATAGTCAGTTATTGTACACAATAACATCGCTCTCAAATTGAAAGTTTCGTTCTTATATGCATCAAATACTTCTATCCCACTATCCCACAACAATCGCAAATCATCTAGAAGAGGTTCCAAATATACATCTATATCATTTCCAGGTTGTTTAGGGCCGGAAATTAACAACGACAACATCAAATACTTTCTTTTCATGCACACATATGGAGGTAAGTTATAAATAGCCAACACTATGCGGCCAAGTACTATGTTGGCTACTCATGTTTCCGTGTGGGTTCATTCCATCAGTGGACAGCGCTAGACGTAAGTTTCTAGGTTCATTGCCGAACTCGGGATACTTAGCGTCGAACGATTTCCATTGCTTACCATCTGCCGGGTGTCTTAGCTTTCCATCATTTATTATTCCTGTTTCATGCCAAGTTAACATTTTTGCATCATCGGGATTCGCATAAATCCTTATGACTCTTGGTATCAATGGAAAATATCACAACACCTTAGCCGGAATTCCTTCCTTATCCTTATAACGCCACTCCAAACATTTAGGGCAATTGGTTAAGTTTTGATATAATTTCCGATACAATATGCAATCATTTGGACATACATGTATTTTCTCATATTTTATACCCACTCCTCTTATTAGTTTTTTCGCCTCATATGTCTTAACAGGTAGAACATTACCATCAGGAAGCAACTCCTTTATCAAGGCTAAAAAACTAATGAAACACGTGTCACTCACCCCATTTGCCCCCTTGATATTATACAACTTCACCACAGCCGACATTTTTGTGAACTTACAACCAGGATACAGAGGTGCTTCAGACTCACACAACTTCTCATACATGTTGTTAAGGTCATCCCAATTACTAGTGTCATCACCTACATCTTCAAAAGCAATGGACTCATCATCATTCTCTTCATTATCTATAGACCCAACATTCAACTTCTCTACTTCCAACTCTTCCAACTCAAAAAACTCGGCAAACTCAGGATCATCAGTTAGCCTTTCGTGTACCTCAACATCATCTTCTTCAGAGTTATTCTCTTCCTCTAATGATTCCACATGAAAAATCCAAAGTGTATAAGATCGACTAAATCTCCACTTTTCTAGGTGTATTTTAACGTCCGGAAAAGCCATATAGCTAATATTACCACATCTTTCACAAGGACATGCAATACTAGAAGAACCTTTCAAATTGTTCGAAACGAATTCATAAAATTCAGCTAAACCATCCTTGTAGGTGCGGTCACTCATATTTGCTTTAATCATCCAAGTTCGAGTCATTATTCTACATTCATAATAATAGGCAACTAATTCAGAAAATACAATAATAGGCAAACAAATAAACGAAATTCAGGAAAGCAATTAAGCTAAATTATCAACAAATTAGATAATAACCCAAAAAATCCTATATCTATAAGCGTTGCTAAGAAACATATATATACCTGATTGATAAACACGATGAGGGAGAGAAGACATGACAACAGTGACGGAGATGAAGACAGAGAGACGATCAGGGAGGAATGGAGGATGATATAGTAGCAGTATTAGCTTGTGTTTGTGTTTGTAGCGT
Organism: Silene latifolia; assembly: GCF_048544455.1. Lineage (NCBI taxonomy): Eukaryota > Viridiplantae > Streptophyta > Magnoliopsida > Caryophyllales > Caryophyllaceae > Silene > Silene latifolia. The sequence goes on from NC_133534.1 coordinate 47,498,452, forward strand.
ATAACAGAATAAAGCAATATGTTGTTCTTAAGATTTTCATAATATTAATAACAACGGTTATTGAGTCTACAACCGTTGTTAAAACGTATTAAAAACGGGTTCTAATATAACCGTTGTGATTACTTTTCACTAATTTGGCGCCAAACCATTAACAACGGTTAAAATTTAACCGTTGTTATTAGTTTTCTCAATAACAATGGTTGTTTAAGTATGACCCGTTGTTAAAACCAATAACAACGGTTAACAACACATAACCGTTGTAATTAAGTTTGGTAAAATTCGCGGAATCAATTCTACAACGTGTTTTGATGATTTTCGTGAATAAGCGTTGTTAAAGGGCCGTTGTGGTTGCCTGTATTTGTAGTAGTGAATACTCCAATATGATACCGTCAAATGGCTCACTTCGAGAAAGGCTAAATCAATTGTTTATGCACTAAAGAGTTTAGGCATATGATGACAATTGAACGGTAAGGTAGTCCAATTTCGCAAGAAGTTGAGATTTTGCCACATGTTGCACTCACCTTATAGTAATTTACTCTTACTAAGTGTATAAAATATCACGAATGACATGAAGAGAGGTCTTTATGAGATTCATTTTTGCTTGTTAAAGCAAAGAGGAATATGAAAGTGAGTGGGAGTTAAGAAGAAGCAACCCTAGATGTATGCGATAGAACAAAGTTGAAAGAGACATCTACTCAATGGATAGGCTAGTTTCACTATCTTGGTATGAGACACCAAGTACAGGTCATTTCTTTGTAAAGAAGTTTATATGAATTGATAAAATGTAAGACGTCTAGCATAAGACATTTTTGTATCGAAATGATGCTAGAGTAGCAACGATTTCGATAGGGACCAATGTACCTAATTTTGGTTTTAAAAGAATGTAATCATCTATGTTTACACATAGAAGGCATCACTCAGGTGATTTAAAACAAAATGTTGTACCTACTCCTATGATAACTTGGTGGTTGGTTTAGACCACTCAAGTTAGAGGTATTTTACATTCTTCACGAAAACTAAATATTATACTATCTTGTAGATTTTAAAGTCTCTTATCCGGTGAACCAAATTGATAAAACCTCAAGTAAATTCGTTTAACGTATAAACGATTAGCACATCATACAACCATTTGATTGAGAATCTTATGGTGTGTGTGCATTTATTATGTTTTCTTTTGCAGAAAAGAAACACAAATAGTGAGGTGATTGACCATATACATACGGATGTGTAAGGCCAATAGTAGGTTATATATACTTCGTTACTTTTAGCGTAATGTTAAGTAGATATGAATACTTCGTATCTATTTAATAAGACATAAAAGTGATTTTTGAAACGTGGAATATTTTCAAAATGAAGTAGTAAACCAGAAGTACGACAAGTTCAAAAATGTTGATCGGAAATTTCAAAGTAATGACTTTGAAGGTCAAATGGGTAATATCACCTTGATGATCACTAAGAAGATTATGAACCATAGAGTATGGTGTAGTCAAGAAGATAAACCAAACTTTATGAGATATAGTTTGAGGTTTTTCGTAATTTTGTAAGTTATTTTCTCACTAAAAGTATAAAACCCGACTATAATAGCCTAAATGACTCCATATGAGATATGGATAGGGAGGGTTCCTAACTTGTCATTTTTATACATTTGGGATCATAAATGTTTATGTTCAGAACCAATTTATGTATTTGTGAGGGTTATCTAAATTTTAATCACTTGGTTTTTACTCCTCCAAAACGAGAACAAAGAGTTTGTGGCTCGTAATGCTGTCTTTCTAGAAAAGATTTTCATTTTCTGAAAGACAGAGTGGGAGAAATTTTGAACTTACGGAAATCCAAGACCCACAAACTGAGTACAAGGCAAGAAGACGTTCTTTATTATGGCTCAGTGGTTATGAGGAGATAATTTTGCGATAATATTGCGTTACTTTTCGAAAGTGACGAATCTTCAACCCTCATCAAAGGCTTTTCTATAGTATGAACTCTATGTGATGGCGTGTCACCATGCAATTCGAATTGGTCTTCTTGCACAAGATGTGATAAGGAAGGAAACATGAGATGTTTTCGAGACTTGATTTGGGGCGAATACTTTGCACCAAATTAGGTTACCTTGATCTTGTCATAAAGGTTACATAAGATGTTTCAAATATTGAGTTGGTTACAGAGAGTCTGTGACAACCCAAATGCCTTTATCAATTCGTATGTTCTTAGCAATATAACCTCTCATGAGGATGAGATTCTACAAAAGAATAACGAAACTTTCTCCTTGAATGTTACTCATGAAGGGCGAAGTTTTGTTGATCTTGTCAATGCTAAGAAGTCTAGCATGCTTGAAAGATCCCTTTTGTGATCTAATATACGTCAAAGAGTTGGCACTTTGGGTTCAATAATGTCATCAATCAGAATGGTAATACTCGAGTTGTCGAGGTACTGTAACACCCCGTATTTTATTAAGATGGATAAAATTCTTTTAATTGCTATTTTGAATTTAATTACATCATTTAACGATTTATATATATATATGCTTAGCTAATTAATTAATTTCATCATAATTCGATACGTTAATTTTAATAATCATTAATAAGTTTATTTAAAGTTAGTTCGAGTTTATTGAAATTAGTTCGAGTTTATTTATTTAATAATTTCCGTTTCTTTACGAGTCCTTATGAAAGTTGTTTTAAGTGAACCCGAGATGGATTTTGGGAACAAAACCGTCCAATTAGCTATTTTGAGCTTATTTCACTAAATTAGCAATTTTTATTAATATCCGTTAGTTTTGTAAAAATCGCTAATAATTGCGATTTAAGCTGATATTGTATTATTTACGTTAACTAGCTGAGTTTATTTTATTTTCACTCATTAAATTTATTTATTATTGATTCCGTTTTATTACTGAATCTTTTACTTAAATCGGTTAAATTTAACTCGAAACGGTTTTAATAACGATCGAAGTTTCTTAACGACGAAAAAACGTACGTATAATAAATAGCAAAGGCTAGCGGTGTCATTGTCTCATTTATAAACAACGACGTCTTCTTTCCTTCTTCTTCCTTCTTTTTCCTTCCTTTTCGTACCTTTCTTTGAATTTTGATCTGTTAATCGACGTCGGTGCTTCGTTCCTTATCCGTTGTCAACTATTTTTGTTCCATAACGCTCCTTTCGTCGTTCTCGTCAATCCGTTGTAAGTAAAATTCATTTTCGTTATGTATTTTTACAAACCCATTTATATTTTCAGCTTTATTTATTATAAGACGGTTGTATGTACTAAAATAGACAGTCTGGTAGAAGATTTGTTAGTATGTTTTATAGTTGAGACGGTGTATAATTATATATAGGGATCCTTATGGATGTTAATTAGTCAGTTGTATAGTTGAGACGGTGTATACTGATATGTGGAGATGATTGAGACGGTGTATACTGACCTCTAGGGATCATTTGGGATGCTAGCTAGTAAGTGGTATATTTAAGACGGTGTATGCTGACATGTAGGGTTTGTTTTGGGGCAGTTTGGGATGGATAAATGGTGCCTTTCGGGACTGTTTTTAGGGCGTAAGAGTGATCGATGTTGGACGGTTTCTGTGTATTTTTGGGACCGCTATAATGTGTTGAGTAGGCTGTTTCGTGGGGTGATGAGGGACTATTTTAGGACTGTTTTGAGGTCTCTTTGTGCAGGTTTTTCAGAGTTGTTCATGGATTGTGGTGGGGTTGTTTTGGGATGTTCTGTTGCAAGGTTTTGGGACTATTTTAAGGTGATTGAGTGGGCTGATTTTAGAACAGTCAAGCATGGGTTTTAGTGGCTGAGATGGGTAGTTGTTTAGGTGGAGTGTTGGAGACAGTTGTGGCCTGGTCGTAGCTTTAGCGAGTGGCCTGGCCGTGGCCTAGGCAGTGGCCTAGCTAAGTCACGAGTTTGAGGCCATGTGTAGTTGGTGGTTAGGCCGAGTTTGAGGTTGTCATAATAACTTTTGAGCCGTGTCCATAAATTGTTTTGACGCTAGTTTGGTTTATTTAAAATATAATTAAATTAATTTCCGTCTCATATTTTATATAAAGATAATTCGTTAATATCGTCCTTTCACATAATTATTTTAGGTGGCTCATATGTGGTTGAAGATGAAGAGTAATTTTGGGTTTTAGAAGCTTTCTCAAGTTTATTGCTTGTCTCTTTGCTAGCTTAAGGTAACTATTCCGAGTTACTCGACGAATTAATGTCACATAAGTAGTTAATGTGTGCCTGTTGTTTGTTAAGTGTTTAGGTGATTGATAATGTTTTACTTTCATTTTTCACATGATAGAAATTGGAAATAGCATGAGAATAATATAGCGATAAAATTTGTAATTTGGGCCAAAGTAGGCCAAGACTCTGAGCTGGGCCAGATTGACCGAACGAGTTTGGTCAAGCTAGGTTTAAACCATCACCTCGATTTGACCGATGACCCGTCGGGACTCGGGTCGAGGGTTTGTCTTTGAGGTGAGATTGGTTGTTATTGGAAATTTCATGTTATGTCTTGATAATTGTAATTATCATTTCACATGTTGGTTGTTGGATGAATTGGTTGCCTTATACTTGGTCTTGTTGCCTCTTTGCCATTTTAGTTTGTTCTCATGAATTATGAAATTAACGGTTAGCTGGAGTTTGGATTATTATTGATATTGAGGATATTGTTGGATTGTTCTCTTTGAATAGACATTTATATAGCCTTTCACATGATAGAATGTTAGCATTTATGTTGGTAAGTTGGACTCTTTGCCTCTTATGGTTAAGTGGGTGTCTTACTTGTCTTGTGTGGTGTGGGCTAAAGTATTCAAGCTGGGACTAGCTGGGACTAGGTCCTAGGTGAGTGTTTCGGCCTTCATCATAGATAGGTCTTTATAGTCTTTGACGAGTATATGTTCACTGCTTGATAGCCTTTGTGTTCCTGACTAGTGGATTTATATCCAAGTTGGGGCATGACCTCAGTTACTTATTTTGATAGTAAGTGGTCAGCTTAAGTACTAGCCAACCCTTCGGTGGTGTCCTTAGGGTACTCACTTCACTTTGTTTTAAAAAAAGTTGTGGGTCTTGGGTGCGGTGGTGTGTATCCGCATGTTTAGGTCTCTGTGATTTTAGGCTAGGGTTGTGTTGTGTCTTGTCCATGTTTTATTAATATTAACCGCTGAGCCAAGATACCGGTTCGATTACCTTCCCTACCTCGTGGTATAGACTCGAGTTACAGAGTGACTATTGACGGTGCTAAGAACTTATGCCTGTCTTTGATATATTGCCCTTTCTTGTATGGTGATTCTATGAATCATAGAAGGTGAGATGCAAGCCGGCTATGGTTGATAGAGTTTGGTTTCCTGGATGTTGTGTGATTCACATGATAGGGTAGTATGAGTCGGTCTAGTATTCACATGCTAGGACTATGTGTTGTTATATTGTTGTTCACATGATAAGCACGATTGTCTAGCATCTATATGCTAAGGCATTGTGTGATTCGTATTCATATTCTTATGTTTACATGTTATATTAATTATGACATTTCGTGGCTGGGAGAACTCGGAGTTACTCCCCACTGACTGTGGCTTTCATATTTGTATAAAATGCGAATGACAGGTAGGTGATGCATATATGGGGTACATGGACGAGCTAGCGAGCAAAGTAACCTTGGGACCTAGACTGGTTTTATTTCATTGTGACCCTTAAACCCTTTTTATGTCACATACATTTTAGGGACATATGTCTCCCTTTCTCATATTCTGTTTGTATAACTTTGTTTCGCGACTTTAGCGATGTTTCATTCATGAGATTTATTTTGGACCTTGCATGTTTGACACCTTCCCTTTTGGATATCTTTAGAACAGGTCCAGGTTTTAAAAATTACAGGTTTTTACTATAATGAACCTATTACAAACATATCCATGCAGTTTTATTCTAGAATTACGTGTTTACTTTTCCGCAATAAATGAGGGTGTCACAGTTGGTATCAGAGCATATTTGCTCCCGACGCACGTTTGTGCACACCAATATAAATAACTTGACCTTAAAATAATAAACTTGAGAGATGGGTAAGATGGGTAGACTTAGGACCTTATGTTGTAGTCTCTTTGTGTTTGCTCTTTGTTAGGAACTAACCTGTTTGGTGATTGTCATTTAATAATTGTTGCGTTCTTGGATCAATGACCGTGAGCTTATCTATAGCTAATGGAGTTATTATCCTTATTATAAAAAAAATTTGAACTAAAGGTTTTGAAAATATTTTAATGTTTTTCACTGGTTTTAACGTCAATTAGTGTTAAAGCTTGTTATTGGAGACGTCTGATAATTAGTTTTATCATTTGTTGGTGTAAAAATGTATTTTTATGTCTTTGAATTGGAATATTGATATTCTTGAGTGATCGCCAAGAGTATCTCCGTTCCATTGAAAGGACACTTATATTTTACGAAGATCAAGATTTAGTGCCGATTGCTGAGGATTGAAGATTTGTTCAACCTTTGAAGAATGCTTTTACTTCCTTGAAGATGTTTCTAGTTTTTTTTGTATCTCGCCTTATTCTTAATCTCTTGGTGCTTATCCTCCTTCTAAACTCCCTTCAGTTTTACTTTAAAAGCTACGCTTGTACTCCTAACTTGTCTTTTGTTCCTTGCTTATCCTCCCTTAACGCCATTTGATAGTACTCTTTCTTGTGAGGAATGTTGACCTGGGTTGGAAAATTCGACTTTTGAGGAGATTGTTTGTGTCTGACCCTTAACCCTGGCTTTGAGAAGTCGTGATGTTAGAAAGACTTAGGTAAGGTGATGAGACATACTTAGTGATTCTTATACCTAGTTCCTTGACTAAGTAAGTCGAGTTGTGATTGGCTTCCATAATCACTTTGGACATGAGAGTTTGATAATGGGTATGACCATATGAGAAAAGCTAATGTGGGATTATTAGTTGGCTCTTGAGAGTTCTTGAGTTGAGAGAGATTTAGTATTGAGAAGAATTTGTTAACCCTATAGTTGTATAGACCTTGAGGTCGCATTGAGCACTTGAGATGATGGGATGATGTCGTAGTGAGTGTAGCCGAGTGTAGTTCCGCTTTTGGGAATCCTTGATAAGTAAAAGGATAGAGAAACTTGAGATCCTATTGATTTTTCAGATTTTGGGGTTGGTATGTTACTACCTTGTTTTGAAATGAGAACCTTGTGGAATATTTGAGGAACCTTCTCTTGGAGTTTAGAGCTTGGTATTGGGATTCTTGATTGAAGGTTTACCTTTTTGAGAAACCCATAGTTGACACTAGTTGGATACGAATATATCTTTGTTGGAAGCCTTGACCTTAGGCTTGTGAAAGTTGTTTCTGGATGTTTGAGGATTTGGAGCGATGAAATCACACTTATAGTGGAGTACCTTGTTTCGGGGAATAGATTAGGATGAGGTAACATAAGCGATTGAGGAAAACCTTGGGAGTGATGTGGTTATGAGTTTTGTTGTTAGGAAGTTTTCGGAACCGTTTTGAGTGATGTTGTTGTTTGAGATAAGAGTGTCTGGCGTTTCTTTGTTGTTTAATTTTCCATTTCTCCTCGTTCATAAGCGTTACCGTTCATACCTCATTTCCTTGCTTCATCTTGCTCCTCCTTTAAATTTGACACTCGTATCTTGTGAAACTATATCTTTGACATCCTTGTAATTTTGACTTCAATTTTTACCCTATGAAAGTCATTATAGCTCTCTTGTGGCTTAAGTTTGAGCTCTCTTAACATACTTTGTTTTTATGCTATCTAAGTTACTTTCCTTTTTGTACAATTTCTAAATATTTCAAGCTACCATTTTTGGTTCGTTGCTAAAATTTTATGTTACTATTACAAAATTTTCCCTACTTGTAAAGATTTGGAAAAATGAAAATTCGATTTAATTCTCTAATTGCTCTTTGAGTATAGACTTCTTTATCATAGTTTTGAGTTGCTAAACCTGAGATTTTTGTAAATTTTATCCAATTTCTATTCACTTTGATCTAATTATGATGCTTTTTTCAAAGTTTAATGTTACACTTTCAGGGATTTGACCCCCAATTGGGTTTAAAAGTGAAACCTTTATTTCTATTTTGGCTTTTTGCAAAAGAAAATTTGGGTAAATTACCTTTTCTTTTGATTTTAACGTTGATCGGATGTTAGAACTCGTTATTAGAAACGTTTAATAACTTGTTCTACTCTTGTCGACGAGTGATTTTCGGTTTTAAATTTGTCTTTGACTTGGAAAGTTAGCGCTCTTGTGTGCACGACAAGGGCAATTTCGTTCCATGAATGAGACTTATACATTTGAAAACTTTTCATTAATGTTTCTGAAAGTATTTTGATTTTCGATTTATACAAATGATTTGCCTTTGACCTTATCTTGGATTTGGAATGTGATGTTCTTGAATGCGCAACGAGAACACTTCCGTTCCTCTGATGAGAATCTGGTTCTGTCGGAAAATTTTATTTGAAACTTTTGAAAGAATTTTGATTCTTACGATAAGTGACCTTTTAAATGTTTTGGTTACCGATTCCAATTTCAGTTTTATTTTTATAACCTTTCATTTATACTTTCAAGTTTCGAGGACGAAACTTTTTAAAAGATGGGGTGATTGTAACACCCCGTATTTTATTAAGATGGATAAAATTCTTTTAATTGCTATTTTGAATTTAATTACATCATTTAACGATTTATATATATATGCTTAGCTAATTAATTAATTTCATCATAATTCGATACGTTAATTTTAATAATCATTAATAAGTTTATTTAAAGTTAGTTCGAGTTTATTGAAATTAGTTCGAGTTTATTTATTTAATAATTTCCGTTTCTTTACGAGTCCTTATGAAAGTTGTTTTAAGTGAACCCGAGATGGATTTTGGGAACAAAACCGTCCAATTAGCTATTTTGAGCTTATTTCACTAAATTAGCAATTTTTATTAATATCCGTTAGTTTTGTAAAAATCGCTAATAATTCCGATTTAAGTCGATATTGTATTATTTACGTTAACTAGTGAGTTTATTTTATTTTCACTCATTAAATTTATTTATTATTGATTAGTTTTATTCTGAAACTTTTACTTAAATCGGTTAAATTTAACTCAAACGGTTTTAATAACGATCGAAGTTTCTTAACGACGAAGAAACGTACGTATAATAAATAGCAGGCTAAAGGTGTCTTTGTCTCATTTATAAACAACGCCCGTCTTCTTTCCTTCTTCTTCCTTCTTTTTCCTTCCTTTTCGTACCTTTCTTTGAATTTTGATCTGTTAATCGACGTCGGTGCTTCGTTCCTTATCCGTTTTCAACTATTTTTATTCCATAGCGCTCCTTTCGTCGTTCTCGTCAATCCGTTGTAAGTAAAATTCATTTTCGTTATGTATTTTTACAAACCCATTTATATTTTCAGCTTTATTTATTATAAGACGGTTGTATGTACTAAAATAGACGGTCGGTAGAAGATTTGTTAGTATGTTTTATAGTTGAGACGGTGTATAATTATATATAGGGATCCTTATGGATGTTAATTAGTCAGTTGTATAGTTGAGACGGTGTATACTGATATGTGGAGATGATTGAGACGGTGTATACTGACCTCTAGGGATCATTTGGGATGCTAGCTAGTAAGTGGTATATTTAAGACGGTGTATCTTTGACATGTAGGGTTTGTTTTGGGGCGATTTGGGATGGATAAATGGTGCCTTTCGGGACTGTTTTTAGGGCGTAAGAGTGATCGATGTTGGACGGTTTCTGTGTATTTTTGGGACCGCTATAATGTGTTGAGTAGGTTGTTTCGTGGGGTGATGAGGGACTATTTTAGGACTGTTTTGAGGTCTCTTTGTGCGAGGTTTTTGAGTTGTTCATGGATTGTGGTGGGGTTGTTTTGGGATGTTCTGTTGCAAGGTTTTGGGACTATTTTAAGGTGATTGAGTGGGCTGATTTTAGAACAGTCAAACATGGGTTTTAGTGGCTGAGATGGGTAGTTGTTTAGGTGGAGTGTTGGAGACATTTGTGGCTTGGTCAGTAGCTTAGCAGATGGCCTGGCCGTGGCCCAGGCGTGGCCTAGCTAAGTCACGAGTTTGAGGCCATGTGTAGTTGGTGGTTAGGCCGAGTTTGAGGTTGTCATAATAACTTTTGAGCCGTGTCCATAAATTGTTTTGACGCTAGTTTGGTTTATTTAAAATATAATTAAATTAATTTCCGTCTCATATTTTATATAAAGATAATTCGTTAATATCGTCCTTTCACATAATTATTTTAGGTGGCTCATATGTGGTTTGAAGATGAAGAGTAATTTTGGGTTTTAGAAGCTTTCTCAAGTTTATTGCTTGTCTCTTTGCTAGCTTAAGGTAACTATTCCGAGTTACTCGACGAATTAATGTCACATAAGTAGTTAATGTGTGCACGTTGTTTGTTAAGTGTTTAGGTGATTGATAATGTTTTACTTTCATTTTTCACATGATAGAAATTGGAAATAGCATGAGAATAATATAGCGATAAAATTTGTAATTTGGGCCAAAGTAGGCCAAGACTCGAGTGGGCAGTTATTGACCGAACGAGTTTGGTCAAGCTAGGTTTAAACCTTGATCGACCTCGATTTGACCGATGACCCGTCGCGGGACTCGGGTCGAGGGTTTGTCTTTGAGGTGAGATTGGTTGTTATTGGAAATTTCATGTTATGTCTTGATAATTGTAATTATCATTTCACATGTTGGTTGTTGGATGAATTGGTTGCCTTATACTTCAGTCTTGTTGCCTCTTTGCCATTTTAGTTTGTTCTCATGAATTATGAAATTAACGGTTATTTGGAGTTTGGATTATTATTGATATTGAGGATATTGTTGGATTGTTCTCATTTGAATAGACATTTATATAGCCTTTCACATGATAGAATGTTAGCATTTATGTTGGTAAGTTGGACTCTTTGCCTCTTATGGTTAAGTGGGTGTCTTACTTGTCTTGTACAGGTGTGGGCTAAAGTATTCAAGTGGGACTAGTGGGACTAGGTCCTAGGTGAGTGTTTCGGCCTTCATCATAGATAGGTCTTTATAGTCTTTGACGAGTATATGTTCACTGCTTGATAGCCTTTGTGTTCCTGACTAGTGGATTTATATCCAAGTTGGGGCATGACCTCAGTTACTTATTTTGATAGTAAGTGGTCAGCTTAAGTACTAGCCAACCCTTCGGTGGTGTCCTTAGGGTACTCACTTCACTTTGTTTTAAAAAAAGTTGTGGGTCTTGGGTGCGGTGGTGTGTATCCGCATGTTTAGGTCTGCGCAGATTTTAGGCTAGGGTTGTGTTGTGTCTTGTCCATGTTTTATTAATATTAACCGCTGAGCCAAGATACCGGTTCGATTACCTTCCCTACCTCGTGGTATAGACTCGAGTTACAGAGTGACTATTGACGGTGCTAAGAACTTATGCCTGTCTTTGATATATTGCCCTTTCTTGTATGGTGATTCTATGAATCATAGAAGGTGAGATGCAAGCCGGCTATGGTTGATAGAGTTTGGATTCCTGGATGTTATGTGATTCACATGATAGGGTAGTATGAGTCGGTCTAGTATTCACATGCTAGGACTATGTGTTGTTATATTGTTGTTCACATGATAAGCACGATTGTCTAGCATCTATATGCTAAGGCATTGTGTGATTCGTATTCATATTCTTATGTTTACATGTTATATTAATTATGACATTTCGTGGCTGGGAGAACTCGGAGTTACTCCCCACTGACTGTGGCTTTCGTATTTGTATAAAATGCGAATGACAGGTAGGTGATGCATATATGGGGTACATGGACGAGCTAGCGAGCAAAGTAACCTTGGGACCTAGACTGGTTTTATTTCATTGTGACCCTTAAACCCTTTTTATGTCACATACATTTTAGGGACATATGTCTCCCTTTCTCATATTTGGTTTGTATAACTTTGTTTCGCGACTTTAGCGATGTTTCATTCATGAGATTTATTTTGGACCTTACATGTTTGACACCTTCCCTTTTGGATATCTTTATAACAGGTTCAGGTTTTAAAAATTACAGGTTTTTACTATAATGAACCTATTACAAACATATCCATGCAGTTTTATTCTAGAATTACGTGTTTACTTTTCCGCAATAAATGAGGGTGTCACAGGTACCGTGATAATACATGGAGTTTGGTGGGAGCTAAGGCGATGTTTCTTAGTCTAAATATGTGTTTTGACATATTAGTGACTAGAAATATTCTCGGGTGAATACTTGAGAGTAGCATGACACATCTTAAATATACGGATCTAATGAGATAAATCTCCATGGATATTAGCATTTTAGTCAAGAGACTTATGTGATAAGATTCTTGACTCGTTCAAGTTGTTGAACACAAAATGTGATCTCTTTTTCTTCCGCTGCAGGATCTATTAAATATGCTAAAAGTTGCTTCCGTCAGGCACTTATCATACTGAGAATATGAGAAGTCATTACCAATCATTTCCTAGTGAGTGTCACTAGATTATTATCAAGAACATCCTTGAGTACTTGAGAAGCACCGAGGATTTACTCTTGTAGTTTGGAGGAATTTATGAATTTCGTGTAAAAGGGTTACACGATAACATTCCTATGCTTATAAGATGTTATGAGCCTTGTTAAGGAATGGTTCGCATGTAAAAGTGTTATGTGTATAATAAAGAATAATATGTATAAGAAGTTATACATGTATAAGAAGTTATACATATATGTATAAGAAGTTATACATGTATAAGAAGTTATACATGTATAAGAAGTTACACACAAAAGATGTCATATGAAGGATTTGTATAAGAATTATACGTATAAATCATGAACAAAAGCTAAGTACATTACAACATCCGATGTTGTAAAAGAGACAATTGATATCCGGAGTTTAATGGAACTAGAATAGTTATGTTAGCCGAATATCGTCTCCTGAGAGACTGTGAAAACAGTGGGAGTATTTGACTGGCTTTAGAACTAGACTCTAAAAACTTGTTTAGACATGTACTCAGAAAGGTTCTATGTGATGAAAAGATTACATAAAACAAAGGAAAATAGCAATGGAAATTAGAGTGATGCAACTGTTGCTAATCCTCTAATCAAAGCCGTTGGCATAAGGTTAACATGATGGTTATGTCATCTCAATGTGATTGAGTATTATACCTTAATTGCTGAAGATCGTTATGTAATATTGGATAAAGTATTAATATTTACGTAAGTGATGATCGCATTCATTGTTTGAGTCTCTTTAAGAACTCAATTATTCAGTTTGACTGAAAATATTGAATACCTTATTTATATGAATTGGTTGTAGAGACAATGTTGAACCCCAATTCAAGTGAATAGGATGAACATTATATTGGCCCCTAGTCACTTAATGAGGTGACGTCTCAGAGTGACTAGATTGTAAGAGGATTGATGGTAGGTTCAACACCATAAGGGCATAAAGATGACTAGTCGTTTACATAGGCAGACTGTGGAACACTTTGTCGGGCAAGGACATTTATAGAGTCCCTTAAATCTTTTACAGACGCCTGATCATGGCATGGACTTCTATGATATTCCTATGAGTCGATTCTTTAAACTGGAGACTATTATCTGAGCAAGTGCAGTTTTCGAGTGACTTTGGTTTTTGTCCTAGGTCGTGCCGTGAAAGGAGGCCAAAGGGCATCTACTGAGTCATGGTGATCTGTATTGTGCAAAAGGATAGATAGGTCAGATAGGAATTGTCCACCCACGTTGGGTTTAAACATCTCTACGCCACTCGAGGAGTTGTATAACACCCCTATTTATTTAGGAGCCTTTAGCTAGACATTCCCAAATAAATAGGACTGTTACCATCTCGGTTTCCCGAGGTCGTGAATAACAAAGTCCAACTCACCAAAGTACTTTAAATTAAAACTTAGCAATTACATGTTCATTACAACTTAACCAACTAAAACTTAATATAAAATAATTACAACTCGCAGCGGAAATAAATAAAGTGATTAAATATTCTATGTGGTCTAGACTTCTAGGTAGATTGGCCAAGTTCTCACGCTTTCCCATAAGCTCCCAAGTCAGCTAATCTTTAGTACCTGTCAAATCTGCTCCCCATTAAGGTTCACCACAGGTGTTCACGAATACACTGTTAACCGAGGTTGAGTAGGAATAACCAAACAACAACAATAAATGAATACAAGAACAATATTAATGCAAATGCAATGCATGCTCATGATCAATCCTCCGACGCTCCCATTCATTCCGCCAATCCCTGGCCGGGGTAATCTCAATAACATCCCAGAGACAAGTCCTGCAGAACCAGCCCGGGGAAACCAATGCAAGTGCTCATGATATGATATGCAAACATTTGAGCAACACAATTTCTTACCATCTCAGACACGAAGCTGAGGAATCCAATAATCAATATAATCATCTCAGTCACGAGCTGAGGTAGTCAATAATCAAATCATCTCAGTCACGAGCTGAGGTAGTCAATAAACAATTAATCTCGATATAGTCATCTCAATCCAACAATCCAACAATCATAATTCATCCAACACAATTCAATCAAACAATCATATAACACTATCCAAGTAATCATTAAAGTGATTGAGTAGCTATCTTACCTCGATAGTGAATTCCAAGTCAAGTAAGCGGAATAATAATACCAAAACCTTCCTTCAACAAACCCGAATAATAAGTACGCGAATCAAGTAATAATATTACCGTCTCACAAGGTCGATACCTAAATAAATGATAATAAAAAACAATTACATTCTAATAATAATTTAATATATTTAATATATTCCAACAATTAATTAAATCCGGGTTAATAACTCACTAACCCATTATCCCGACTCATTTTAATTAAACTTGATTAATTTACCGACTCAACCAACAAATAAATTATACCTAATGTGAACTATCACCCATAATCCCACAAATCCTCATGACATTCCCGCATTCACCGAAAACCGAAAACCGCAAACCCACCTTAAACATCATCTACCCGACACCAATACTACCACCAAGCACTCCCACCATCAGCCCTCACTACCGCCTACACAACCACCCCTCTGTCACCAGCAACAACCTCCACCCATGGCCTCACCACGCTGCCCTAGACACCCTACACACTCTATCAAACACAAAAACCCAGCACACGTGCTCCCTCCTTTGCACCCGACATCCACCACCATAACAGGCCGTGGCAACCATCCCAGCCACGCCTGCCACTACAAAGCCCTGGTCAGACCACCGCGTCCACCACCAGCAGCGACACTCCCTCCTTAATTCCCTTTCCTCTCTCGACACAACCACAACGCCTCACAACAACACCGAAAACCCGCTTTTTTCTTTACCCGCCAATCACCACACGGACAACTAGCAGCACCACCAAAACCTCCCACAGTCACCGCACCTATCACCCATATCCACCACGCTCAGCCTCTCCTTGTCCTAACGCCATCACAACAACCACAACGCAAAGAATAACGAGCAGAAGAACGACAACAATACAAAACACACCTAAAACCACCAACAACCACCACATTTCGCCCTAACACCGCCCTACACCTATCCTCGACCACCATGACAACCGCCAGTAACCCCCTTGGTGGTCGAGCATATTCACGGCTAGCAACTGGTGCAACATCCCGGTTTAAATAGCAACAACAGTCACGACCCCTCCTGCAAATCAACACGCCACCATCGACTGCCACCCCTATCCCCGCCATCAACACCACCAAGACGACCCCCACAGAACACCCTAACCCCTGTCCACAAGTCAGTCGGGCCGAGTCACTATTTGGGTCCGATTCAATAGCCTTAATATGGTTCATTTTAACAAGCTATATATACGATAAACTAAACCCAATTTTATTTTGGGTCAAATTGGGGTCAACGGGTCAAAGTCAACGTGGTCAAGGTCAAACATAGTCAAGGTCGGGTCAAGGTCAATCTAGGTCAAGGTCGGGTCAATATATTATTTTATTAATTAAATTATAAGAAAGAGTTTATGAGACGGTTACCTTAAGACGGTTGTAAGATAGATGTGAAGCTCCCTTTTCTTCTTATATTTCTCTCTTACTTTTAATTGTGATTTATGTGAATGCAAGTGGCAAAAGAATAGTTAGAGGGTCCTATTTATACTAATAGGTAGGTGGAGGAACTTTCCTTATCTTATTAGGTAATATTATTATTATTCCGTATTAATACCGTATAAATACTATATAAAATATGTATTACCTTATTAGTTGTATAATACCATATACTAATACTACTATGCGTCATATGTATACATCCTCCGTCATATATTATGTATTATTTAATTATTAATTATTAATTCTAGTCTCATAGTTATATGTCTCAATAATTAATATAAAATATCCATTTCCATAAATCTCATTTCAATAAAATGATGTTGACCAAACCTTTGACCATCCTCTAAAATATGGGGTATTACAGTCTTCCCTCCTTAAAAGGAACTTCGTCCCGAAGTTCGCCCACAACTACTACCACAACACTTATAAACATCCTCATAACTAAGCACCATCCAACACAATTATGCATTTTACGATTATCAATCACGTCAATCTTATCACAAGGTATCACAATATTAACTTAAAAACATTCGTAGTATTACAATCTTTCCCCCTAAAAATAAACTTCGTCCTCGAAGTTCGGAATATCAAACAATAGGAACAATCAAATCATTGTTGTAACGCCACAAATTATGAAACACACATTGTATCCCAAGACAACTATTATTTCCAACACAATATTGATTGATGATGTAATAAAAGTTACTAAACGGAAATTAAATAACTACAACCTTTGAATTAATTTAGATCTATTACTTGCGCGTTTATTTCTTACTAATAACATCTAACTTAAACATGGATGCAATTATTGTGAACATATATATGGTTTAGGGCAACACATTCCGCATATCACTAGACATGTCATCCTACTTCACATAATTCACAACACCAAAATATCAATGTGTAAGAGATAAGAAACAAAACTCACTAGTAGAAAAACCCCCTATCACGACACAGTTATCGTGGCGGTTCTAATAGAAACGACGTGAAAAGCCCAATAAATGGCGGTTTAAGTAAGAACCACCGTGATAACATAAGCTTTTTATGGCGGTTCTAAATAGGAAACGCCACCATAGTTTAATAGTGGCGGTTCTATTAACAACCGACGTTAAGAATGACGCTAAAAGTTAATACAAAGTTATAATTTTTTGAAGTAAAAAACCGCCATGATATGTGTTTATGTCGGTTTCTAACTAAAACCGACGTTAATAGAAAAATTATAAAAATAAAAATACAAACCGCCAAAAAGGCCCAAAACCTTCAGCATAAACACACGTATTCATCATTGACCGCCAAAACCCTTCAGGCCCTTCACCATAGCATATTCTGCAAAGCTGCTTCGTCTTCTTCAATTCAAACGCCAAAAATTCACATCCCCTTGCAATTTAACTCCAGCAATCGAATACCTGCTATACCGCACAAGCAACGATACAAAGCCAACGCTATCCGCAACAACAAGGTACCGTTTTCGAACTCCTCTCTATTCTACTAATTAAAGTTTCTTCATTTAAATCTTTATCACTATCATCAAATTAATCGTTATTGTATTGTTGTGTTACTGAATTTTGAATTATTGAATTATGAATTATGAATTATTGAATTATGAATTATTGAATTATTGAATTTGCTGCCCCTGTTCGTTTTGGTATGAGCCGTTTTTGGGGCTTATTTTGTGTCGAGTTATACTGTGTTGATAGAGGTTGTTAAAGGGTTCGAAGGGTATGAATCTAGGATGGGTTTCATTACGTTTTAGAGTTGAAATAGAGGCCGATAAGTAGCAGTGAATCCTCTGTTCTAGTTGGTTTCATTAATACAGAATATAGTACAGGTTTAGGGCAACGGTATTTTCCGTCTCACATCCTCCTGCAATCCTGTTGTCGAAGCAGTATATAGCTATTAGGTATGAACGACACTTTGGTTATATTAATGGGATATGAGACGACTTTGTATTTGAGTGAAGAGATTAACATATTTGGCTGGTGAATTGTTGTTTACTTTGTAGGTTTCATACTTGAAATTGCATATATAGTAAATGTGATATATCCATGGCCAGTTGGTGTATTTTAAGATGGCATATCCGTCTTAGGATAAAACGGGTGAAATAACACGCCACTTAGATAGCTGATGGGACTAGTTTTTTGCTATTCGCTAGGGATTATGCTTTTGTGTCATCTATCATATTCAGACCATTTTAAGTTTAAAAAAGGATATGCGCTTCTTAAACAAGAATTTCTGATTCATGGCACTGTTATGAGATGATTTGGTATTTGATTGAAACCAATTTGGGTGTGTAGGTATGCTTTAGTTACTTTGTCTAGGTTGGGAATTTGCGGTCATATGTTATTGTCCTGATTTAGGATAGGCTATGCCCTTTCTATTTCAACATATATATGCACAAAATACAAAGACGGTATAAACCATACTCCCAAGACTGTCTGGAAACATTTGGAACTATGAGTATGAACATATATCTATCCCTAAGCGAACATATTTACCTTCCCTGCTGATACACTGTTAAGAGTCTTAATAAGCTCTATGCGAGTCTCTAGATCGGGCGTTTGGTCTATGTACTGCATTGCCTGCTGTACCATAGTTGTCACAGCCTGGTAAGAATAGAGTTGTGCTTCTTTTTTTTTTTTTGTTAAATGTAAGAAATCTCATTAAGCACAGTAACTATTACAAACTAAATATTAGCTTTAAAGGATCAAAGCTACAATTATAAAATTACACAGTGAAGTTAAGGAAGTTCTGGAACCAAAGTGCAGAGCTCTTTGGGTACCTCTTGAGATTGTCTCTGTAATCCACAAAGTACAGACCAAACCTTGAAGTATATCATGCTGACCATTCCCAATTATCCAGTAATGACCACGCGAAATACCCTTTCACATTGCAACCATCTTCACTGCAATGCCACATACAGATTTGGAATGAGTCATAAATCTATAGCTTTGCATAATGCGATTATGTCCGATGATAATCGTTAGTGTAAGCGTATCTTGTTTTCGGTTACGGAATGAGTAAATTAACTTTATACCGATTGCGACACCTCCGATCAAACCCTTATTTCAGTGATCATGCTTTAAAGCTCTAACTATGTTAGTCGTGGGAAAGTTTCAGATGTTTTTGATTTATAGACCATTTCGTCATGGACTCATGGTTATTGAGTTATTATGCAACTGTATTCAGTATATTTTCTGGAACATTTAAATGTTAACCATATTTAATTACTCTTTCAGAAATCCCTGAAATCCTTATAACAGAGAAAAATGGGTTCATAGAAATATTATTCGAATGTGGGGCTTTATTCTTTACACGAAAAGAGAGCAACACAATTTGTTTTTGATGTGATGGGTTTTGAACCCCAGGTCATGAGTACACCACTCATTGACCATACTAACTATACTAGTTGAATCAGCCTCTATTCTTTTGGACTTAATTTCAGAGAAGTTTAAGTGAAGTTAATTTCATTTTAGTTCGATTCGTTTTTGTTTGGTAATTCGATTCAAGAAGGCCTCATGCATGGTGTTGAACTATATGTTAGATTCTGTTTCTTTTTATACCATTTCACTTATTGTCTCATTGTGCCATTTCAATTTTCTCTCAAACCAGTCCGAGGTTCGGGATATGGTCAAATTCCGCTTTCGTTTCTGTTTGTTTTGCCTGTTTCGCATTGCATCAATTTGTGAACGTTGCTAAAGTTTCTTTCACGTGTGTTAATAGTATGTTTATTTGTTTTTTTTTTTGCGATATAAGAACTTGTTTATGAAAAAATAGAAATCTTTGTAATGAGGGAAATTCCGAAACTAGACACTAATAAAAACAATACCTTCATACAAGATGGTTATCCCTGGGAGAATAAGATTTACACAAGTTAACAGTACTGACTACTAATATACATTAACCAAGCTTGTCTTTGTACCAAGCACATGTTTGTTGTTACACGATTGTACATAATGTTTAGTGTCTAATTGCTAGAATGGAGTGGAACGTTTAAGGTCGTGTTTGGTAACCTGGTTTACGATTAGGAGCAGGTTAGTTCGAGAACTTTGAAGTTTGGTGACTAGATCAATGTCTAATACTGGTAGCTCAACCCCGGAGTAATTGTATTCGTCTGCAGGCAATTTCCATGTCGAAAAAGTATATGGAAATTGTAGGGAATGTTTAGTATAATCTAGTTGTAAAAATAATATAATGAAGATCCAATTACAGATATGTTATAATAAAAGCTCAACTATAGATATGATACAATGAAATCCCAATTATAGCCAAATTCATTTAGGCGGGAAAATTTGGGAGATCTCTTATTCTTTTAGTTTAAGGGGTGTCCAGGAACATAAAAAATATTGTCGGATATCTACGTAGCACAATCTCAATAGCTCGAATTGAAAGCCATCTTAAAGGGACTTAAACATCAAAATTGACACAATCAAAGTGTATAATGACTAAACTTCTAGTCTACTTAACCCAATAAACACATATAAGATCCAAGTTTGAGAAAAAGAAAGATTGAAATTTGCCCGTAAATTACGAAACCCTAGTTTTTGAATTAATATAAAGAAACTCCTACACTATTAAATAATTGTTACTAATTTCACGATATATATGTTTGAATTAATTATAGCATGGATCGAAGTTGGATGTATGGAAAGCGTGATTTTGAGTATCTTGAAAGGCTCCATGAATTTATTACTCAAGCAGTTGAACATCAAAGACAACAAGGGGATGATGCACAACTCATGTGCCCGTGTAGCGCATGTAAGAATCGAAAGAAGGTGAATTCTGGAAGTGAAATGCGAGAACATTTGATATTAAAGGGGTTTAAACCAAATTATACTGTGTGGATATGGCACGGAGAGAAAGAGAATGATATTCCTAATTGTCCTAACGCCGTAAATGTTGAGAAACAAGTTGATAATATTATGGTTGATTATGAGGTAATTGGAGAGGATTGTAATAACAATGAGGTTAATGAGCATAGTGATGATAAGGAGTGTGATAATGTCGATCAGATGATGGATGATCTTGAAAAAGATTTTGTTGATTGTCCGGAAATTTTTCAAATGTTTGGTTCTTTGATTCAAAAAAGCCGTTATTTCCGGGTTGCTCTAAATTTACCCGTCTATCAGCGGTGTTGAAGTTGTACACCTTAAAAGCTGGGAACGGGTGGAGCGATAAAAGTTTTACTGCTTTATTGAGACTCTTGTCCGATATGTTGCCGAAAGGTAATGACCTTCCCACTAACACTTATCGATGTAAGAAAGTCTTTGTGTCCCCTCGCTACGAATTACCAAAAAATCCATGCGTGCCGAGTGATCGCATTTTGTACCGTAAAGACTACAGCGACTTAGATGAGTGCCCATGATGCAAGAAGTCAAGGTATAAGCTTAAAGAAGGTCGTAAAAAAGGGGGTCCGGCAAAGACCTTATGGTATTTATCAATAATACCATGGTTTAACCGTTTGTTTGCAAATCCGAAAGATGCAGAGTATATGTTTTGGCATGACAAAGGGAGGAAGAAAGATGGCAAGTTACGACATGTCGCCGATGCTCCTCAGTGGAGGACAATCGATAGAGATTTCCTGGAATTTGGTAGTGAACCTAGAAATTTAAGATTAGGGCTTTGCACTGACGGAATTAATCCTTTCGGAACTCTAAGTACCCAACATAGTACTTGGCCAATAATGTTGATAATTTACAATCTCCCTCCTTGGCTTACTACAAAGAGCAAATACATTTTATTGACCATGTTAATATCAGGTCCTAAACAACCGGGTAATGATATTGACGTGTATCTAGAGCCACTGATAGAGGATTTGAAAATGTTGTGGAATGTTGGAGTGGAGGTGTTTGATGCAGCCAGCAGTTCAAAATTTCAAATGCGTGCTATGTTGTACTGCACTATCAATGACTTCCCTGCTTATGGTAACCTCTCGGGTTATAGGCTGAAGACCGATAAGGGGTGTCCTGTATGTGGTGATGACACCGAGTCTGAATGGTTGGAGCACTCTGGGAAACATGTGTACATGTGTCATCGTCGAGGGCTTGACCCGGGCCATGGATATCGTAAGAGGAAGAAGGCATTCTATGGTAAAACTGAACACCGGTCAGCCCCTTTAGTTCTAAGTGGAAAAGAGTATCACGCACGGGTTAAAAACATCCGTACAGAGTTTGGAAAACCGTACAAACCTCCACCAAACGGTGTATATCACACAAAGAAGTCTATATTTTGGGACCTACCTTATTGGGAGCATTTGTCGGTTAGGCATTGTATTGACGTCATGCATGTAGAAAAGAACGTGTTTGATAGTATTATTGGCACTTTGTTAAATATGCCTAATAAAACTAAAGATGGTGTCAAAGCGAGACATGACATGGTTGCTAGGGGTCGTTTCGAAGTAAATCCAATTCAGAAGGGGAAGCGTACCTACTTACCCCCTATTTGCACGACTTTGTCCAGAAATGAGAAGAAGGTGCTGTGTGAATCTTTAAAGGGAGTGAAGGTGCCGCATGGATATTCCTCCAACATAAGTAGCCTTGTTTCAATGAAGGATTTGAAGTTAGTGGGATTGAAATCTCATGATTGCCATGTTTTGTTAACCCAACTATTGACTATAGCTATCCGATCTGTTTTGTCTAAGCATGTCAGACAAGTCATCACAAAGCTTTGTAAATTCTTTAATGCAATAAACGCGAAAGACATTGATCCAGATTCTTTGGATGATTTACAAGCCGATGTTGTTGTGATACTTTGTGAGCTTGAAATGTACTTTCCAATTAGTTTCTTTGACATTATGGTTCACTTAATTGTTCACCTGGTGAGAGAGATAAAACTTTGTGGACCGGTATTTCAGAGAAGCATGTGGCCGATGGAGCGAGAGATGGGAACCTATAAGAGACGAATGAAGAATCGATATCGTCCTGAAGGCAGTATTATTGAAGGAACGGTTGCTTCTGAGACACTTGGATTTTGCCAAGATTATTTGAATAATGTGCAACCTCTTGGACTTCCTACATCTCGACATGAAGGAAGGCTTGAAGGGAAGGGTACTTTAGGAAAAAATGTCATTACCGTTGATCGTGCTTTATTTGACAAGGCCCATATGTATGTTTTGCAACACATGACGGAGGTTCATCCATATTTAGAGAATCACTTTGCCATATTGAAAAGTCAATATCCAAATAAACGTGAAGCTTGGTTAATAAGTGAACAGAATCGATGTTTTGCACAGTGGTTTAAAGAAAAGGTAATGACGGAGTTATCAAAGAAAACACCCAAGATTAGTGACAATTTGAGATGGTTAGCAAATGGACCAAAGGCTAACATTTCTTCTTATGAAGGATATGATATCAATGGGTTCTGCTTTTACACGAGTCGTCAAGATCAGAAAAGTACAATGCAGAATAGCGGAGTTACAGTTGTTGCATCATCGGTAGAATATGTTGGAAGGGGTAAGCAACCAGTGGATATAACACGATCGTATTACGGGGTAATTTTTGATATATGGGAGCTTGATTATGTGGATTTTTCTGTGCCCTTATTTCGATGTAAATGGGCTGACAGTGAGAAAGGCGTCCAGGTTGATGACATGGGATTCATTTTGGTTGACTTCAATGTTATTAGCCATATTGATGATCCTTTTATACTTGCATCTCAAGCGAAATAAGTTTTCTTTATGGAAGATCCTTTGGACAATAAACGTTCAATTGTCCTTTATGGTAAAAGGCGCATTCTCGGGGTGGATGGTGTTGTTGATGAAGAAGAATACGACCAACTTGATGAACCTTCTCCTATTTCTACAAACTACCAAAATCTGCAAGTAATACGTGATGAAACTTATTTGCGTGAAGATCATGACGAGGGAATATGGTTTGATAACCCGAAATAGTTGTTTTTCTTTTTAAAAGATCAGATATTCATGTCATCAATAAATTGCCTGAACAACATAATAAATAGCCTGAACGGACACTAGTAATCTTTGTCTTCACCGTATCCAGGGCCGATTTATTACTATAAGGCATTTTTTTTCGCTAAAATGTAAGCTTTTCATTATAAAACCGCAATTACATGTCAACATGTATTTTCCACATTACAAATTTTCAAGCTCATATTTAAAGAAATTGCATCCTACACAACCATAGGCTATCCTTAGTACTGATAACTCGAGGTTTACATTCAATAAATCTATTCTGAAGCATCCTTTGAATAGTCAGAGCTATAGCCACAGGCCGACTAACTCTTCCTGAGTCTGCTCCATCTTCTGCAGGCTGACAACTTTCAGGTCCAGACCCTGAACAATTCATGTCCACAAGAAACTGATCAATGTGCGAACTTCTCAAGTCTGACATGGATGGATAGTTGGATAGCTATATGCCTATATCTATTTTGAGCGAATTAGAAGAATATAAACCCTACTGATTTTTCACACTTCCACAGTAAAAATAGTACTTAGCAATTTAGCATGATCATAACTTATAAGCCATAACATTCAGAATGTTAGTGTGCAGTAGATCAATCCCTAGCCAACAAACAAATCAATTGCAAAACAGACTCACTGAAATGGCAAGTCTCCATCAAATTGCAAAACAGACTCACTGAAATGGCAAATCAATTGCAAAACACGCAGCACAGATCATCTGCAGCAACATCAACCTGGAGCTGCATCAGCTTATCTTTCAGCATCAGGGCCTGATGAGAGACCAACCAAGAAATAAAAGAGTGCTTGGGTTGCGCCATAGGACACCTAATAGACCTATACCACTCAACCTAAGGTTTCCTGTCACGAATCCATTCATAGCAGCAGGTTGATACTCGGACCATACAGAGTTTTTCATATACACATGATAGTTTCAGATTATCAGTAAGCAAGCCAGGAGTTCCACATGTCCTTTATTTTTCCCTGCATCTTTTATCTTGGCTCTCTGTAGCAGTAACAATTGTGCATTTATAAACTGAATAGCCATGGTGTCCACTTTCTGTTTTTTAATAAATTTCTATTTATTTCAGGTGCTCGACATGAGTGAAAATGAGATGAGTGAAAATGAGGTGAGTGAAAATGAGGTCAATGACTCTGGTCCAGGGCAAAAAACGAGAGGCGTGACAACTGGAAAGAACTTAAAAGAAGTAAATCCAACAGACCTGTCTATTGATTTTAATGAGTATGGTCAGCCAGTGGGAAAATACCATGACAAATTTGTCACTGACATCGGCGTTTTAGCTAAAAATATCAAGATCATATACAATGATTGGAGAAAGGTACCATTGGGCGAAAAAGAAACACTTTGGAAAGAAGTAAAGGTATGAAAAACAAATAAATTTGATAATTTGAATGTTTAGTTTTTGTCTTACTGAGTTTGGTATGAAATTTAGTATCGGTTGGATATTATTTTTATTTTTCTTGTGTAGATCACATGGAAGATTAAAGATGACACGAATAAAACAGATGTTCTAAAGATTATGTCAAAAGCATTCAGAGAATTCAGGTGTACATTAACACGCACTTACATTACCAAGACCATGAAACATAAGGATGGAAAAGTAGTCGGCGATACTCCTGTTGGTAAATATGATCAAATTAAGCCAGATGTTTGGGAAGAATTTAAAAAGCAACGCAGGGATAAGAGCTTCTTGGTGAGTATTGATTAATGTAATAGTTAAGTTATTTAGTGTTTAAAGAAAGTAATTTGTATTGTGATGCAAAATTATATGTGACCAAATTGTAGGAAAAAAGTGCAAAGGCTCAGGCCTCCCAAAGGCATAACAAGCATCCACATTTTTTGGGAAGATCTGGATATGCCGCAAAGAGAGAAAAATGGTACAAAGAAGTGTTGGGGTTGGTGTCCTTAACAGTTAGTGCAAGGACTTATAAACCTCTAGAAGGATCAAAGGGCATACTTTGGTATTATTATCAGTTGATCCACGTTTATCAATAACGATTGGCTTGCTAGATAAGTTTGACGTTATTGTCATACAGATGGCGGTGATCAACTGGTCCCTAAAAGTCACACCTATAGGATACGTTCGAGAGATGTGACGGTATGAAAATACTGTCATGTAGATGCCAAAATCGACTAACCAGTTAGTCCGAGTTATTTGACTAGTAATTAGTCAAATATGTGATGTTGAGATATTATATTTAATACGGATTAAATATCATGGGCTAAGGCGAATTAACCAGTTAATTCGTAAAATTAAATATAAGCGATTTATATTTAATTAAATGTATATTGAATGTAATTATACAATACTGTTTTGTCGGACACGTATTAATAATTCAGCTAACCCGTATTATTAGCTGATGCCTTGATTTCCGATAACCGATAACAGTTTATGATCAGACCGTGTCATATGCATTTAGGATTTCGGGTCGTACCATGAGTTAAAAAAAATTAGAGAAAGTGGAAAGCCCACTCTCCCCATTCAGAGCTCACGGCCGAACCATACAAAGAGGAGTCTCTCCTCTTTGTAACCTAATCATTTTTTTTGCAAAAACAAATTAGGGTTTCGAGAACAGTGCCTCTCGAAATTCGGATCTCTCATCCAGTGAAAAACTCACATCAGTTCTCCCAATATTGCAAGGCAATCGGAGAACACTGTTCTAGCACAAGGGCATATCTCGGACGAGTCTTGGGTGCAACGATTAGGAGGAGATCTGACTTGATCTCTCATTGCCTTTTGCATTAGGAGCGAAGGTTATTTCTGCATCTTTATCGTTTCTTTATGTTTTTCGTTTTATGACTATATTCACATGTAAATTTTACGTTATAATCCTACAATTAAAGGGGTAGTATACGGATATTAACCCACAAGCGGTATCAGAGCGAGGCCACGTAAATTTTTATATGTGTTTTTCATCAAACGATTGTTGAAACGATGAATTTTGGTTAAAAAATGTCACGGCTCACATTTTTTTTACTCGGCAGCCTTATTTTTCTTTCTCGGCAGAAATTTTTTTTTTTGCTGCGTTTTTGGTTGCATTGGGAACCGTGTCCTGTATACACGGTTGCTCTTGTTGTTGTTTTGTCTCGAAAACCTAACCGTGCCATGTTTTACACGAGTTTTATAATCTTGTTTTCGTTTTGATATTATGCATATTGTTATTTTACACGATCATTATAACAATATGTTAATGTCTAGCAATTGTTGGTTTTTGTTTTCAATCAGTTTTGATCAAAATTGCGTTCATTTTGTCTCGCCAAAACTGTTTTCACGAGGGTTTGAAGTTTTCAGAGGTTTTTGCACTCGATCGACCAAGTTTTTAATCGATCGAGTGGTTTTTCTGACAAGTTTTTGCTCGATCGAGTCCTTGTTGTACTCGATCGACCTGCTTTTAAAACCCCACTGCTCGATCGAGAGGTCCTCGTACTCGATCGAGCAGTATTGCTGATATAAGTCCTCGATCGACCACCCATGTTGTCGATCGAGCACCTCCTGATTAGCATACCTCTCGATCGACTTGCAAATCGGTCGATCGAGCCCTCCTGTCCCTCGATCGAGCACTTATGTCCCTGGATCGAGGGATTTCGTCTTTAACAGCTTTGAAAATTTGTTTCTTTTGATTTAAATTTTCTTTTGGCTTCAATATGTACTTTATACGGATATAGTACACTCGCTTAATAGTGAATCGGTTCACTCACGTACCATATAGTTGTTTTAAAGCGTCTTTAAAATGACGGATTGTAATGGATTAAAATTAAATGATAGAAGCGGTTTTATCACATGAATTTTAATCATTAAAAGGTGGTTTGGATAAATTTAACATAATTACGGAATTATGTCACGAATGAATTTGTTTTTAGTTGATGCATTTTATTTATCGTAAATTTATGAATGCCGTGAATGCCTTTTTATTACGTATTTAATTTTTACTATTGATTGTAACTTAGTGTGGCATTAGTAGAACGTGTTACCGTAATGATGGAACACGGTCTTGGTTGTATTTTGAGATCTCGTATCTCCGTTTTGGATTTTTCACTTGTAATTACAGTTTTAATTAGAATGTAAATAGGTTTATATTTTGTAATTTTAATTGTAATTTTTGAGAAGACCAAAGATGGAGACCGGATGCTCACTCCCGCTACTTGGATCAAGATGGAACATCAAGACAAGCTTCTCGGGTCCAACGGTGGATTCCAAAGTTGTTTTATGTTTTATTTTACTAGGATAGGCCACACTAGGAATTTTTATTTACGTATCGCATTCCTTTATTTATTTTTATGCAACGATAATATGCATCATATTCCGCCTAAAAACCAAACCACCTAATAATTGCATGAAAACTGACACATATAGAGGTCACGAGTTAGTTTTCATTGACATTCTCATGTCACACGTTTTAAAGCCATCATCCAAATAAATTCATTCACGACAGACGCTAGTTATTCGTTCACTTAAAATGAATTATGATTTAGTTGATGGGATCTTCCTCGTATAAACAAAAATTGAGAACGGTCTTTATAGGTCAAACTCCAATGAGTCCCTTCTTCGTCGGTAGGCATACTATGACCCCTTCTACGTCGGGTAAGTTGGAACCGATTGACCTATTTTATCTCAACACTGTGGTCACTCGTACGATCCTGTGACTGTGGTGGACTATAGATAGGATTTAAAGAAATCTATCGACCAAGAGTTCTTCCGGAAGAATTAGCTAAACAGTTGGCTTATCAATTTACAGAAATTGAGTCTTGGGATCACTTGTATCATTCTTGAGGGAGATCAATTATACAAGTGCATTGAGTCTACATGTTAAAATGAATTTTAAATAGACTTAAATCACCTCGATGAGTTGCTTATTTCGTTTTGTTTTTCTTTCTTTTTCAGTGTAGATCACGTTCTTTAAACTGCAAGTAACAAATGGCTGGTCACTTGAACGACCCAATGCCTAGTGCCACATTGGACCGTGAGTCCTGGCTTCGGATCTTCATGAATCGATGAATCGATCAACTCGATCGAAGAATGATGGATCAAACTTCGCGGACTGGGAGGCAGCATTACGGAATGCTGCCGCTGCTGACGGGAAGCTCAGATATCTGCTTGAGCCCATGCCGTCACATCCAGGCCCCACGGCTGGAGTAAACGAGATCAACAAGTATAACGATTTCGCCTTGGAAGCGGGTGCGATTAAAAACGTACTCATTTTTGCAATGGAACCCAATTTGCAGAAACGCTTCATAGCCCAAGGTGCAAACAAGATTTTCACCACGCTCACCAAGGAATTCTCGAAAGCACCGAGAATCGTGACCTATGAGCATACCACTCGCTTCTTTGATGCGAGACTCCAGAAGGGCCAACCGGTTAGCCCACACATTCTCAGCATGATTGAGAATGTCGAGAAACGGAGACCTTTAATCGTAACATCGGCGAGAACATTGTTATCGACCGCATTCTTCACTCACTCCACGATGGTTATTCGCAATTTAGAGCGAATTACTATATGAATGATTTGAAGAAGACTCCCCATGAATCGCACTCCTCCTCGCATGCACCGAGAAGGACATGAAGTTCGGTGGGAGCATGAAACAGGATGTTCTCGTTGTGTCAAATAAAGGAAAGGGTAAGGGCAAAGCTCAGTCAAACCTAGCAGTAGGTAAGGCGAAGTTCAAGAAGTCAGGCTCAGGTAAGAGTGGTCCTGGTGAGTCGAGTAACTCATCAGGCGCGACAAAGAGCAAGAAAGATAACATGGAATGCCATCACCGCCACATGATGGGCATTGGAGACGCACATGTCCTGTTTATCATGAGGACTTAAAAGCGGTCGTGTTAAACCTTTGTTGGTATGTCTTCTTCTTCAACTTTTATTCATATGATTGAGATTAACCATGCAAGTTACGGAACTTGGGTACTAGATACTGGTTGTGGTTCTCATCAGTGTAATCATGTGCAGGGCTCCGAAACATCGAACCCCTCGTAAAGGGTGAGGTGGACTGCGTGTCGGGAATGGAGCAAGAGTGGCTGCCATCTCAAAGGGGACATATGTGATCCAACTTCCTAGCGGATTTGAGTTATCATTATATGATTGCTATTATGTTCCTAGTCTTTCAAAAACATTATTTCGGTTTCGCACTTGACAAACTTGGTTTTTCATTTGTAATAGAAAATAATGCTTGCTTTTTCTCTTTACACGATATGATTTATGGCAAGGCAGTCTCCATGAACGGAATTTATGTTTTAGATCAGACCACGGAAATATTACACGTAATGAATAAAAAGTTAAAGGTTGGTGACAAAGATCAAACGTATCTATGGCACTGCCGTATGGGACACATTAATGAGAAACGCGTAAAACAGCTCATCAAACATGGAGCTATCTCGGCCTTTGATTTTCAATCATTTGGCACGTGTGAATCATGTCTCATCGGTAAAATGACTCGTATTTCCTTCAAAGGTGTTGGAATGCGCGCTGCTGACCTATTAGGACTCATACACACGGATGTATGTGGACCTATGTCAATCACCGCACGAGAAGGCTATAGGTATTTCATCACTTTCACGGACGATTTAAGTAGATATGGATATGTCTACTTAATGAAGCACAAAAGTGAATCCTTTGAGAAATTCAAGGAATACCAGAATAGGGTACAAAACCTATTGGGTAGAAAGATTAAAACACTACGTTCAGATCGTGGTGGCGAGTATCTTTCTCACGAGTTTGATCAACACCTTAAAGGCGTGGGATCGCCCTACGAGTTAACTCCACCGGAACACCTCATTTGAATGGTGTGTCCGAACGGAGAAATCGAACACTACTTGATATGGTTCGATCCATGATGAGTCACACGGTTTTACCTGATTCATTATGGAGTTATGCTCTTTGTCACCGCTCTAATACTTAATCAAGTCCGTCTAAAGTGTTGACAAGACTCCATATGAACTATGGAAGGAACGGTCCCTAACTTGTCCTTTATACGGGTTTGGGGCTGTGAGGCTTATGTCAAGTGGAGACACGAGGATAAGCTCGGCCCGCGATCGGTCAAGACATACTTTATAGGTTATCCTAAAGGAACGCTTGGTCATTACTTCTATTCGCCAACCGAACAACGTGTTTTTGTTGCGGCTAGTGCGACATTCTTAGAGAAGGAATTTCTCGAGAATGCAAAGAGTGATAGAACCTTCGACCTGTCGGAGGTTCCAGAACCAAATACCGAGCAACTATTGGAGGAACCTATTCCTTCAATCCCGGCTGCGGTTAACATTCCTGAGGAACCTAGGAGGTCGGGAAGAGTCTCTATTCCTCCGGACAGATACATCGGTATGGTCGAGGAACATGACATAGATGACGTTCTACTCTTAACGAGTAGTGAACCCGCAACCTATAAAGGTGCCATGACCAGTTCTGACTCAAAGCTATGGCTTGAGGCCATGCAATCCGAGATGGACTCCATGTATGAGAACAACGTATGGGATCTTGTTGACTTACCTGCTAAGGTTCGTCCCCTTCAATGCAAATGGCTTTACAAGATAAAGCATTCTGTGGAAGGTCAACAAGATATCTACAAAGCACGACTAGTTGCTAAAGGTTTCACCCAAGTGTCAGGTTTGCACTACGATGAGATTTTTGCACCCGTAGTCATGCTGCGTTCCATTCGGATTATCTTAGCGATTGCCGCTTTTCATGACTATGAAATTTGGCAAATGGACGTGAAAACCGCCTTCTTAAACGGCTTTTTGGAGGAAGAGTTGTACATGGTACAACCCGAAGGTTTCATCGATCCTGAACATCCTAAGAAAGTGTGCAAGCTTAAGCGTTCCATTTATGGACTTAAGCAAGCATCAAGGAGTTGGAATCATCGCTTCGACCAAGTGATAAAACAAAATGGATTTACTCGATCTGTCGAGGAACCATGTCTATATATCAAGTCGTGTGGGAGCAAGATTGTCTTTCTAATATTGTATGTTGACGACATACTCCTGATTGGGAATGACATACCTCTCTTATCTTCGGTGAAAGTATGGTTGAAAAACCATTTCCAGATGAAAGATCTGGGAGAGGCACAGAGAATTCTAGGCATCCGTATCTATCGAGATAGATCACGACGGATGTTATCTCTCAGTCAGGAGTCTTACATAGACAAAGTCCTAGAGAGATTCAGCATGACTAACTCCAAGAAGGGGTTCCTTCCTATGGCTCCAGGGGTGCATTTGAGCAAGTCTCAGGCACCAGAGACACCGGAAGAGAAAGAGCGCATGACACGGATTCCTTATGCTTCGGCTATAGGATCAATCATGTATGCCATGATATGCACACGTCCGGACGTGGCATATGCATTGAGTATGACAAGTCGATTCCAACAGCAACCAGGTGAACCACATTGGTTGGCTGTCAAGAACATTCTTAAGTACCTCCGGAGGACTAAAGATTGGGCATTGACTTATGGAGGCTCTCAAAAGCTATGCGCAACCGATTCTGTGAGATGCTAGCTTCCAAACGGATCGAGATGACTCGAAATCTCGGTCTGGATTCGTTTTTACTCTTAATGGCGCTGCAGATCACTGGAAGAGTTCGAAACAAACTGTTTAAAGAGATTTCTACGATCGAGTCCGAGTACTATGCCGCGCCTGCGAAGCTACAAAGGAAGCGATATGGATGCGTCAATTCTTACATGGGCTCTCTGTAGTGCCTAGTTCGAATGACCCGATCACCATCTATTGCGACAATAGTGGTGCCATCTTCCAAGCTAAGGAGCCAAAGTCTAGCAACAAGTCTAGACATGTACAACAGAAAGCTCATCTAATCCGGGATTACGTGGAGCAAAAGGAAGTAGTGATAGAAAAGATTGCTACAGATGATAACATAGCAGATCCTCTCACTAAAGCATTGCGACAAGATAAGCATGAAGGGCACGTTCATTCCATGGGAATTAAACGTGTTCCTGAGTTGTAGTACTTTTTATGGATTAGATTCATTCTCGTTTGTACTCTATACGACATCATCGTTTTGATATTTTATATATATATTTAGTTTTTCATGTGGAATTGTACGACAATTTTGAACACCACAAAGTGAACTGAACAAACATTGTAGTTTTTAGTCCTTAATTGCCCACATGAGCTGATAACTCTGGCAATTATTTTGTGACGTTGGTTGATGGTGGGTTCAACGAGCCATAAGTCAACCAGTTGACTGACCAATCACAGAGGCGATTTATACGGATATTTCGTAGGACACAATTGTGACATCGACGTGGAGTCCTAAATGTTTCATAACATTCGCTGCCCGGTCGTGGATAGGACTTCCATGGTGATCCTAAGAGTCGATTATTTGACTATCGACTGTCTCTTGAGACTACGGCAGATTTTGGGTGACTTTGGTTTCTTTCTCACGGTCATCCGTAACAGGGGGCCAAGTAGATTTTTTTCGGGTCATTTCATCTTTGTGCTTAGATCGGAAGGAGTCGAGTTGAAGGAAATATTCAGCCTTTATCAGTTACTCGATATTTCTCAGGGCCACTCGAGGAGTCAGAATCGAAATGCATGGCCATGCTCGGATACGGATTCGTTTTATCAGTTAAGTTACTCTCTAGTCGGGGAAACCACTCTAGATACAGATCGATTGTAAAATACGACCTTTGTGGATCCAGATCTGCAAATTGTTTTACATTGAGTGGGAGAAATTTTAAATGAATATGAGAATCGGTTCGCACATACACTTGTACGGACAAGTGGGAGTTTGTTGGAGCTTGTGTCCTCCAGTTAGTGCGGATAACGTCATTGCACATACACTTGTACGGACAAGTGGGAGCTTGTTGGGGTTGGTGTCCTTAACAGTTAGTGCAAGGACTTATAAACCTCTAGAAGGATCAAAGGGCATACTTTGGTATTATTATCAGTTGATCCACGTTTATCAATAACGATTGGCTTGCTAGATAAGTTTGACGTTATTGTCATACAGATGGCGGTGATCAACTGGTCCCTAAAAGTCACACCTATAGGATACGTTCGAGAGATGTGACGGTATGAAAATACTGTCATGTAGATGCCAAAATCGACTAACCAGTTAGTCCGAGTTATTTGACTAGTAATTAGTCAAATATGTGATGTTGAGATATTATATTTAATACGGATTAAATATCATGGGCTAAGGCGAATTAACCAGTTAATTCGTAAAATTAAATATAAGCGATTTATATTTAATTAAATGTATATTGAATGTAATTATACAATACCGCTTTTGTTTTGTCGGACACGTATTAATAATTCAGCTAACCCGTATTATTAGGCGATGCCTTGATTTCCGATAACCGATGTGATTTATGATCGACCGTGTCATATGCATTTAGGATTTGGTCGTACCATGAGTTAAAAAAATTAGAGAAAGTGGAAAGCCCACTCTCCCCATTCAGAGCTCACGGCCGACCATACAAAGAGGAGTCTCTCCTCTTTGTAACCTAATCATTTTTTTTGCAAAAACAAATTAGGGTTTCGAGAACAGTGCCTCTCGAAATTCGGATCTCTCATCCAGTGAAAAACTCACATCAGTTCTCCCAATATTGCAAGGCAATCGGAGAACACTGTTCTAGCACAAGGGCATATCTCGGACGAGTCTTGGGTGCAACGATTAGGAGGAGATCTGACTTGATCTCTCATTGCCTTTTGCATTAGGACCGAAGGTTATTTCTGCATCTTTATCGTTTCTTTATGTTTTTCGTTTTATGACTATATTCACATGTAAATTTTACGTTATAATCCTACAATTAAAGGGGTAGTATACGGATATTAACCCACAAGAAGAACTTGTGCAAGAACTTAGGCAAAAGAAATTGGATAATGATGATGCTGATCCCCTTCTTGTGAAAGAAGTGTTTAGTTCAGTAACTAAACGCATCAATGATCGGGGTTATTTATGGATTAAAGCACATACTCCATCATCTAATGCTCCTCTACCTCAAACACTGAACGTGATAGAAGAATACGTAAGTAAATTTTATTGTTCATTAATTTAGTATAAATATCAAAATGAATTATGAATTAATTGTTGCATCTCAGTGAGTCATTTAATATAAATATCAAAATGAATTATGAATTATGAATTATGAATTATGAATTAATTTTATTGTTCATTAATTTAGTATAAATATCAAAA
Source organism: Silene latifolia (assembly GCF_048544455.1). Taxonomy (NCBI): domain Eukaryota; kingdom Viridiplantae; phylum Streptophyta; class Magnoliopsida; order Caryophyllales; family Caryophyllaceae; genus Silene; species Silene latifolia. The sequence goes on from NC_133534.1 coordinate 47,533,572, forward strand.
TTATGAACTTTATAAACTATCACCCTGACAGTGCTTCACTGAATTGGCTATTATAGACACTTCCCGTTTTGCTTTTCTATACTTGAGTAGTAAGTACTCCGTACTGAACACTCTAAGCATCTGGTTTATGTCCATGTTTGTAAACTCAGCCCCTTTTTTAGTCTTTCATATTTTCTGTGCGACTGTGGGTTCAAGTTGACTAGGTGTGATCGGAGCTAGTTTATAAGAGTGGTTTAATTGCATATATGTGTATTTAGATAAGCTCTGCATTTAGGAATTATAAGACAGGCTAATGATTTAGATAGAGCCAAAGTGGTGTTGTGTCTTGAAGTTTTTTTAGAATTTGCATACATAGGGGATAAGGTGAGATGCATCTGTTATGCAGTTATGCTCATCTGAACTACGATAGAAGATTTGGAGGAACTGGGAGGGCTGCAAGTTTCCTTGTTTGGTTAGCCAATTAGGCTAGAAGCTGAATCAACATAGGAAAAATTTGGAAGGAGAAATCATTTAATTGTTTGTTCTATCCGTGCCCCATTCCTATCCCCGTCCTAAGACGGCCTTAATGTTAGCTACGATTAAGATTTAAGCCATTTCAGCTATAATTCATTTTGACAAGTTTCAAAGATATTTATACTAAATTAATGAACAATAAAATTAATTCACTTTGGAATTTGATCATTGTTTTCGAGTAATTTCACAGGATCCTTTGTGGTAGACATTGTTCCTGGCTTCCTGCTCGCAGACAATCAAACATGAGTCAACTCTGTAATTTGATAGGAACTTTGTTAAATTTCTTATTAAAGCTTATATTTAATTAAATTTCATAGTCTTGATTAATTTTTTAAACTTTATTTTTAGAAACATTGGAAGGAAAAGGAGAAGACAGGAGAGTTTGTTCCTACAAGACTCGAAGATGCATTGACCAAAGCATTAGGAAAGCCGGAACACAATGGCAGAACAAGAGGTGTCGGAGGTTTTGTTGGTCTCCAGAAATATTTTGGAAAACCGGCAAGTCGAAGTACTAACGGAAAGAATTATTCTAAAGATGATATTCAATTGCTTATTGAAAAGGTAACGAGGGAAGCAAAGGAGGAGGCTAAGAGAGAAACCATGGATGAAGTGAACGTGCTGATGGAGAAGAAATGGGCGGAATTGATAGGAAAAACGTCTCATATAGATGTTATTACTGGAGGTTCATTACAGGATCCATCAATGCATCGAAGAGATCATAGTATTTTGTCATTCTACTCATCAAATTTCTACTCATCAAATTGACCCTTTTGTTGAATTAAAGGTAATATCAACATATTTATTTACCAATTTTTTTCATTGAATTTATTGTATTTCAATGTACAATGTGAAAGCTTGTAGTGTGTAAAAGTTATGTCATAACGATAAAGAAACCTCCTGGTCAGGCTTCTTGATGTTGTTGCTTCTGTCTGAAGTAGTTGATTATCTTTGTTTTTCACCTTATTTTTGCATCCAAATTCTATTTTCTCGTACAAGAATGGATGATCATGTTAATGGATCGTAAATGTTCATATTATTGATCATGTTAATGATCATAGGAATCTGTTCGATGTCTCTCTTTGTACATGTGAACAAGGAGTTCACCGTTGTCTTTGAAGGAATGGTTTTCCCATGGGTAGAGGGTAAAATGGTACACAACAAACTGTTAACCATGGAGAACGCTCATGTTTGCATCGACAAAGTCATACGCGGGGATGTACCACTTCCGTTGCCGTGGATTGGATTCTTAATGGTCGGCGATGCACAGGGTAGCTTTGCTCAATGGCCCAAATCATTGATTTTATTAGAAGAAAACGAGGTAAGTACACAAAATTTATTCTTACTTTCTTCTCTTAAAAATATAGTGAATTTAGAATGAACCCATAAGGTCATAATCTGACATATACCCCTTCTTTTTCACAATTCTCGCTCATACCCCTGTGCTTTATAACTAATCGCATCCGTGACCATTAAAATTTCAAACGTCAATTCTTCTGTTAACTCCTCGGATAGTGATGACTTATGACTTGGACTTTGCCTTCCAACTTGATGAACCCACATGAGAAAAACCCATTAAAGTATATACTAAAGTGCTAATATTACGGGGTACACATGAGAAAACATAAAAATTAAGGGGTACACATGAGAAAAACCCATTAAAGTATATACTAATGTGCTAATATTACGTTGTCCATGATTTTTTTTCTTATTATTAAGGTCAATTCGAAGACTCGAAAGCCTAAGAGAAAAGAAAACTCCAAGAACACGTCCAAAAACACGGGCGAGTCCCCTAATAAAGTTCGAAAGCAAGTAAGTATCATCATTTCTTATAGGGTTATTTAATATGAATACTCTAATCTATGGCAATAATTCTCAAAATACTCTAAACTCGGTTTTAACTACCAATACAACCAACAATTACACATATTATCTATGAACAGAATTGGTGTTTTCTTCATTGTTGGGCAAAATAAGTGGTCTCTGTGTACACATTCTTGTATTTCGTCATTGTTTTGTTCTGCCCAACTTTCTTTAAGCACTATTGAGATTAGTTTATGTGTTTGGAGCTTGTTAATTTATCTATCATTTTTATAGCTTAGGGTTGCTGCTATATTACTTCATTTGTCTAATTTAACTTGTTTTTATTTTAAATGCTAAGTCCGTTGAAAAAGCTATGGTAAAAGGTAATAATAAGGCTCATGTGGTGAAGAACAAGACGACGTTACACCTCTAAGCGCGGAAGAGGTTGAGAAACTAGGTTTTTTTTGTTGTTCTTTAGAAGATAAGTTGTGTTCCTTGTCGAAAAATGCCACAATCGAGATGGTGATAGATGAGTCCGTTTATAATTATAAAGAAGGTAGCGCAAGGAGCTTTTTGACGATTATCGAGATTAGGCAGATGTTCAGAAATAAATGGCTAAATGTTGTTATGCTTCAAATTTGGGGAAGGTATGTATTTATATAAAACCTTAATATTTTTTCGTATGCTTGGACTTTTTGTACTTGTTCGTTATGTATCATTCTTCGTTCACTCATACTTTCTTTGCTAATATAATCGATGTAGTTTCTTATATCAATATGCTACTCAAAGCGAAGCAACAAAACTGGTAGGATACATGTGTCCGGTGAAACTTTGTGAATATATGCATAGGGGGCGAGAATGTGAAGATTATATTGTTCATGTTTGGAAGATTCAAGATGAAAAGAATTACATCATTGGCGCATTTCATGAGAGGTAATAATTTTATTTGTTTTTAATTTATTACTTTAATAATATAAGATTTATTATTAAGGGTTATTTAATGATAATACTCCAAACTATTATTAAGGGTTATTTAATATTAGTAATTCCAACAAATGAACTTATATGTCATGTGTAGCAACCATTGGATGTTGATCGTTACATGCTTGGGGTTAAACACTATTTATATTTTGGATTCGGATCGAAAAAATCCAAAGAGATTGGACATAAAAAAAAGACTCCAAAACGCTTGGTCAATACATTGCATGCAAGGCGGAAGGCGAAATTTCAATAGAAAGAATAATAAACTCATCATCAAAGATGACATCTTGGTAAGTGAAATATGATCTCCTATATTTTAACAACTAACTTTGAATTATAATTACATTTTATATATTACATAACTAATATCATATTTTTTCTATAAATTTTAGTGTCCTCAACAACCAAAGGATTACGAGTGTGGTTATTATGTTATGAAATGGATGTATAACATAACTTTTTACTTTTCAAGTAAAAAGGAAGAAGAATTTGTGAAGGTATATCTTTTTTCCGTTCTTGGTATGATTTATTTATCTAGCTAGTTGTTGATTTATGTTCTTACTAATTGACCTATTTGTTAACTATAGCTTATGGAGGAATCAAGCATGTCAAGTGGCGATATTCATGAGATCAAAGAAGAGTGGGCTACTAAATGTTTAGAGAACTTATAGATTAGTTTATCAACTAAGGCATGTATTTTTCATACACTTGGATATGCATCTTTGATAATAATGATATTGATGTTATTTTTATGTTGGATGTGATGCGAGATTGATGTAAGTTTGTTGCTGGACGTGTGTTGTTAGGAATACTATAAATGTGGTTACATTTCTTTTGACAGGTCTTATTGTGTTCATATAATATTTGGAATTATCAAATTTATGGGGAGGTGCTGCTGAAATTTCCGTAGAAAATTAATTATTATTTAAAAAAAAATATAAATAATTTTTACGACGGTTCCTTCAGAAACGACGTGAAAAAATTAAATATTTCAAAAATATTTTGCCTTTATTGGCGGTTCTTCGCCTAACAACCGACGTTATAATTACCTATAATGGCGGTTCTGAAACAACAACCGTCGTTTTTTTTACCTTTTACGACGGTTCTATTAAAACAACCGTCGTTGTGCTTACCTATAGTGGTGCAATATGATATTATTTAAATACCAATGGTGGCGGTTTTTCAAACAATAACCGCCACTATATATGACTTACAGTGGCGGTTTTTGTGTAAGAACCGTCGTTTTATCTAAGCCTATAATGGCGGTTTTGTTGAAAAACCGCCACTGTAGCTAAGCTATTGTGGCGGTTGTACAACCGCCGTAAAGGCTAAACAACCCCGTGATATACGGCGCACCCATAATTTATAAAAACCGCCATAAAAAGGCCATTTATGACCGCCATTATAGGGGGTTTTTCTACTAGTGACTTATACTTTTTTCAAAGCTAGGAAAACTTGTTATAAAATCTAAAAAATCATAAATAAATAATAATGTAATTAATTCTTTATAACTTATACTTTTTAGAATCTTCAAAAGGTTAACAATTTATGAGAGAAAGAATCAAGTCAAAAACTCATGGGATCAATTTATAATGCATTTTGCAAACTACTTGGTCGAAACAGAAATTTTACAGCAACTTGTCCGAAACTTAGGTCAACTTGTAAAAATCACTATAATATGTCAAAATATTTTCTTACAACATAGCTTATCAATTTAGAAACATATACGTATCTTGTAAACAGTGGAGTTGGATTCATACCTAATCAATAAGTAGTTTTTAAATGGCAAATTTTACAAAAACACGGCGCGAAAATATCACTGTATAAGAATATTCCGACTACCGTCCACTAAAATATTTATTTCTGCTAAACCGTATATTATTTAAACACGAGACCAGTGGCATATGAAAGATAACTCACAAGGGTATTACACATAAATATTTCGTACAAGGATCTAAAACAAGCAGTAAATGGCAGCCACAACAATCAAGGGTAAAATTTCGAGAAATCAACCAAAATCACATTCTTCATAATTCCACACAATTCCATTAATACTTCACATATTAATCATACTCACACCTCTCACATACAAGCCAACATACTTTCTAGATATCAACATGCTTATAACAATGCCTAAAATAAATCATATCACATCCCTTCATCGTAAAAACAAAGTTACGTCCCTGTAACCGCAACATCAATGAAAACAACATTTAAACAAGGCAACAAGAACTTTCAAGATAAAACAAACAATATTCATTTTAAATTACCCCACATTGTAATATCTCTCAAGGTAACCAGTTCGAAACTGAAAGGGCCAGAAGTTTGGTGTGATGGGCCCCCTAACTCATCCCAGGCTTAAGGGGGCACCTAACAGTTTCTACCCGGGTTCATTTTATTAGACACATCCTATGTTCATTGGTTAGGCCTGATGATCGTTTTTCTCTGATACCACTTTATAACACCCCTATTTATTCAGGAGCCTTTAGCTAGGCATTCCCAAATAAATAGGACAGTTACCATCTCGGTTTCCCGAGGTAGTGAATAACAAAGTCCAACTCACCAAAGTACTTTAAATTAAAACTTAGCAATTACATGTTCATTACAACTTAACCAACTAAAACTTAATATAAAATAATTACAACTCGCAGCGGAAATAAATAAAGTGATTAAATATTCTATGTGGTCTAGACTTCTAGGTAGATTGGCCAAGTCCTCACGTTTTCCCATAAGCTCCAAAGTCAGCTAATCTTTAGTACCTGTCAAATCTGCTCCCCATTAAGGTTCACCACAGGTGTTCACGAATACACTGTTAACCACGAGGTTGAGTAGGAATAGCCAAACAACAACAATAAATGAATACAAGAACAATATTAAATGCAAATGCAATGCATGCTCATGATCAATCCTCCGACGCTCCCATTCATCCCGCCAATCCCTGGCCGGGGTAATCTCAATAACATCCCAGAGACAAGTCCTGCAGAACCAGCCTGGGGAAACCAATGCAAGTGCTTATGATATGATATGCAAACAATTGAGCAACACAATTTCTTACCATCTCAGACACGAAGCTGAGGAATCCAATAATCAATATAATCATCTCAGTCACGAGCTGAGGTAGTCAATAATCAAATCATCTCAGTCACGAGCTGAGGTAGTCAATAAACAATTAATCTCGATATAGTCATCTCAATCCAACAATCCAACAATCATAATTCATCCAACACAATTCAATCAAACAATCATATAACATTATCCAAGTAATCATTAACGTGATTGAGTAGCTATCCTACCTCGATAGCGAATTCCGAGTCAAGTAAGCGGAATAATAATACCAAAACCTTCCTTCAACAAACCCGAATAACAAGCACGCTAATCAAGTAATAATATTACCGTCTCACAAGGTCGATACCTAAATAAATGATAATAAACAACAATTACATTCTAATAATAATTTAATATATTTAATATATTCCAACAATTAATTAAATCCGGGTTAATAACTCACTAACCCATTATCCCGACTCATTTTAATTAAACTTGATTAATTTACCGACTCAACCAACAAATAAATTATACCTAATGTGAACTATCACCCATAATCCCACAAATCCTCACGACATTCCCGCATTCACCGAAAACCGAAAACCGCAAACCCACCTTAAACATCATCTACCCGACACCAATACTACCACCAAGCACTCCCACCATCAGCCCTCACTACCGCCTACACAACCACCCCTCTGTCACCAGCAGCAGCCTCCACCCATGGCCTCACCACGCTGCCCTAGACACCCTACACACTCTATCAAACACAAAAACCCCGCACACGTGCTCCCTCCTTTGCACCCGACATTCACCACCATAACAGGCCGTGGCAACCATCCCAGCCACGCCTGCCACCACAAAGCCCTGGTCAGACCACCGCGTCCACCACCAGCAGCGACACTCCCTCCTCAATTCCCTTTCCTCTCTCGACACAACCACAACGCCTCACAACAACACCGAAAACCCGCTTTTCTCTTTACCCGCCAATCACCACACGGACAACTAGCAGCACCACCAAAACCTCCCACAGTCACCGCACCTACCACCCATATCCACCACGCTCAGCCTCTCCTTGTCCTAACGCCATCACAACAACCACAACACAGCAATAACAGCAGCAGCCTGACAACAATACAAAACACGGCCTGAAACCACCAACAACCACCACGTTTCTGCCCTAACAGCCGTCCTACACCTACCCTCGACCACAATGACAAGCGCCCATAACTCCCTTGTTCAGTCGAGCACATTCACGGTTAGCAACTGGTGCAACATCCCGGTTTAAATAGCAACAACAGTCACGACCCCTCCTGCAAATCAACACGCCACCACCGACTGCCACCCCTATCCCCGCCATCAACACCACCAAGACGACCCCCACAGAACACCCTAACCCCTGCCACAAGTCAGTCGGGTCGAGTCACTATTTGGGTCCGATTCAATAGTCTTAATATGGTTCATTTTAACAAGCTATATATACGATAAACGAAACCCAATTTTATTTTGGGTCAAATTGGGGTCAACGGGTCAAAGTCAACGTGGTCAAGGTCAAACATGGTCAAGGTCGGGTCAAGGTCAATCTAGGTCAAGGTCGGGTCAATATATTATTTTATTAATTAAATTATAAGAAAGAGTTTATGAGACGGTTACCTTAAGACGGTTGTAAGATAGATGTGAAGCTCCCTTTTCTTCTTATATTTCTCTCTTACTTTTAATTGTGACTAGATTTTGTGCCCGTGCGTTGCACGGGTTTCTAATTTGTTTTTCCTCTAATTTTTTGGTCCTTTTCATTTTGTTTTAAATGATACCTAAAAGTTGTGTTTCAATTACTTAAATAAGGTACTTTGTACCGTTTATTTTAGTCCTAACTTTAATTATATTTTTAATCAAATAACTAAGCCACATTTTAGTCCTAATTATAATTAAATTTTAAATTAAATAATTGTGTCAAATGGATTAACACTTGATTTGCATCGTTTCTCTTAATTTCTTAATTATCTAATGTTAATTCTGCCGTTTTGATTTATCTTTCTATTGTCCTATTATACTTCATTTATTAATAGGCTTATTAGATCTCAGTTGAACTTTTTTACCTATTATTTGGTGCTTTTGTAAATATATGTAGCACTCTACTCTTCTCATGAGATTCTTTTTCAATGATTAAGTGATATGTCTTGGTTTAACTAATTTAACAAAATTCGTTTCTAAGAAATATGTCTACATCGCACGTGGTGATATGGTTATAATAATAATAATATTATAATTAATTAATTATACAACTTTTATTTCCTAAACTATCCTTTTCTCTTAATTAGTTTGAAATTGAAAACTTAAAGGAGGGAAGTGAAGATACACAAGAAATTTACTATTATGCCCCGGGTGGCGCTCAATTTAAGCGACACCCGGTGGCGCCATCTCATTATTCTTCACTGTATTACTCATCGATCATAATTCACCAAAGCCACACTACCAAAAATCAAAGAGTAAATTTAATAATTCTAAATTTTTAGTTTAAAAAGCGATAAAAGAGGTGGGATAAAAATTCAATGAAGGTTTTCAATATCTTAATATTGAGTTCTAAATTTAATAGTTCTAAAATATGAGTAGTTTTCAAATCGTGCTTCTTTTACATGTTTCTTGGGAAAAAAAGAAAAACTTTTCTAACCGCATCAATGACGATGTTATTCTTCAAAAGTTGCTCGGGCTGCTAATTGATTTTGACTCGATCATGATGAAATACTTCCTACAAAAAAAAAATGAAAACTCAAGCTATTAGTTAGTATGTTTAAAGTAACAACATTATATTAACAAATCAACACTAAGTTTTAACTCCAATAAAAACAATGTACAAATCATCATAAAGAACAAACAACACATGAATATGAGATACAAAGTAGGAGCATTAACTACTACTCCGTATTAAGAATATAACTTCTTGCTTGTTTCCTCATTGAGTATATATAGATGGCATGAGGCATGACATAGAAGTTCTTTCCCAATAGAGTTTTTATAGTCATTGAACGCAAAAAGTAGAAGTTATATTATCATTATAGCTAGTCCAATTTTTATCTTAATATATATCCTAAATATATAGCTTAGTTGTCATGTACCAAAATTCCTATATGGAATATTCATTGTTTTTTTTCGCACCAAAAAAAATATTCATTGTTTTTTTATTATTTATTTATGTTTGTAGAACAACAAATTAAGTCCATCTCCTTGATCGTCTCATAGGTGTATGTAGTTGAGCAGGAGAAGGTTTACACACAATGTATTTCTATTTGGATTTAAGAATTAGCTGGAGGTGAAATTTGGATAGAATTCTATTCTATTTATTATTAAAAACATATCAATAGTTAGTTTAACATGTATGAACCGTGAGTTTGTACAAATGTAGTTTTTTTTAACATTCTTCAAATAAATTAAAGTTTAGGCCAACAATAATGTGTTTTCAACTTAATACTCCGATGAGCTACTTCATCAATATGAGGGTAGGCATCATATATTCACACTAATGATAGTATGGTCTTACTAATATTCTATTGTATTTATTTCTATCATTGTATATGATAAAATGTCTTACCTCTCGTTAAGTACTCCATAACAACTTAGAAATAACCCCTTCAATAATAGCAACGAAAGAATATATAGGGACAAATTATATTCTGCCACTTCTTTATATATTAAAGTAGGCAAAAAGAACCAATTGTTGGTTGGCGCAGTGGTAGCATGGGGTTGCGCTTGGTAGGGAGGTCTGTGGATCGATCCCCCACAACTGCGATTGGGAGGGGTTTAAATACCGTAATACTTGGACACGCCCCGAAATCCGGTTTAGTCGGCCCAATGTTGTTCGGATTACCGGATGGTTTAGACAAAAAAAAAAGTAGGCAAAAAGAAGTAAAATTTGTCAAGTCACACGAACAGCCCTAAGGGATCTTAAAAGCAAACAATTCAAGTAAAAAGGGTATATAAATTGGCAAATAATAAGCGATACAATTATCTGATGACTTTAAACCTTTTATAATCTATCTTCCCAATTTCGAGATTTCATTTCAACATTAACATGCCAAATGCTCATATGTCTTCGTATCTTGTCAGTCAGATTGGCAAGGAAGACAGTGCTCGACGTACAGTTGAGATTGCATTGGTGAAGAATTGCTAAGCATGTAGATTGCAAAGTATATGATACAATGCTCGGACTGAATCTCCGTCTCATAGGATTTTCGTCATACCAACATTTTCGTTTCTCTTGTTCTCGAAATTGCTTATCATTTTGAATTGATTTAGCAGTGATCTTAATTTTGTATTGTACTTTTTATGATTCTTCAGGAAAGGAGTTGAATAATTCCAACATCAACAATCAGTTAAATTCAATGTAAATTGGCAAATAATAACCGATACAATTATCTGATTGATGACTTTAAATAAGGCACAAATTAAATATCAACTCTATTAATTTATTGCAGTGATGAGACTGATAGACATATCGCAAGTCATAGAATATTTATGAGATTTCGGCAAATAATGGCAAATATTGGTAAATCATAAGATTCTTCGAAAAAATGGTCGACCATGAGATATTAGAGAGGTAAAGAGCTAGAATAACGAAACCCAAACATCACTAAAATTATAAGCGCATGGTCATATGCAAAATCAAGGATACATCTTGATGTTAAACTTAATACTCCGTACTAATATGTTCCAGGTAACTGTAAAAAGAGAGTAAAGTTACCATTAAATTGCCAATAAGAATGAGCTTCCAACGTAATAATTTATTTCTAACAGTTGAAAAAAAAAAAATTACATTGAATTTAACTTATATAATTTAGCACATGAACCAGACTAATAAATTCATTCTATTATGAGACGATTTCTTAGAAAAAATACTTGTTAATCAACACTATATTGCTTTAACAGAGAAGTAATACCATATAAAGCTGTCATATGAATTAGGCTCCATGCTTTCTGGCGTACCGTTGTCGTTGATCAAATAATGTCACCTGCGAAAAACAGAAAATCATACATTATTACGACGAAAATCAACTATAATAATATATAGTACTCGTATATATTTATTCAATAAAATTGAGCATAAAATTTATGTAATTCAAATAGCATACACGGAAGGGTATGGGAAGCGTAATTAATATGATCAAGATATATATAGTCATTAAAACAAACAGTCTTACTTTTGACGAAACTCATATAAATATTAATAATTAGATTAGATAGAAATTGTTTCCTCAAAACACGTTTAGAAACATGCAAATTCATATCCATTCATAATTACATGAATTAAATATAGTATCAAATACAAACCGAAATACTTGGGACGTTTTCATCTCCTAATCAAGTTTGCTCTTTTTTTTTTATTATTTACTATTAGCTAGTGTTTTATTAATGTTGGAGTCTCTAGAATTGCCTGAAAAAAGCCTCTTATATATATATATACTAGATTTAATGCCCGTGCGATGCACGGGCCTAATTGTAAGATTCTATCGAGCATGTGCTTATTCTTATATAGTTCATAATTGTTCTAGCATAGTTCTAGTATTGTATATTACCTTCGTCTCATTTATTTGTTTATCTTTAATTATTGTGAGGGTTATTTTTAATTAATGGTAAATAAATGATTGCGTGAAAGCGAGTGAAATAACTTTCTAGTTTACTAAGTAAAGTAATTTGACTATTTATTTGAATTATATACCTACATTATTTTACTCTTAAATAGTTAAATCTACCATATTTCATGTGGAAAAGTGGAACTTCACATCTTCAAGTTAATCCTAATGCTGGCCTGCTAGGACACTCCAATAATTAAATAAAAAATTAATAATTTCTACGCATATTTTGATAGATGAACCATCTCAACCAAAACCTTAAGGTGATGGTTGAGGCCCAACTATTATAAATATTCCTATTACGCTCCCTCGCTCAAATGCCCGTTGGGCTTGAACAGTGGTTGATTGTGCACCGGCTCCCCCGTACCGTGTGCTGGGTTTCCACTTCGAGTTTTTGAGGGGTTTTGAGGTTGCCAGGATTCGAACCCGTGACCTTCGGTCACACTGGCTCTGATACCAAGATAGATGAACCAACTCAACCAAAACCTTAAGGTGATGGTTGAGGCCCAACTATTATAAATATTCCTATTATATTTGTATAATCTAGTGGTAAGAAGTAACTCCAAGTAAGTACAATGACAAATAGGTTACGTATTGTGTTTTGAAATTTTGTTTTTCTTTATTTTCGTTTTCTACCCTCTGTGGCAATATGTGGGAGTAATATTCCTTGTTTTTCTCAAACTATGTAAAGATTACATTCACAACTTAATTGGTTATTATGCATATATACTTTCTGATGTGAATGAGCACAATTAAGTCTCCCGACTCCTGAGACACTTTCTTTCATTATATTAGTGAGAGACAATCAATAAACAAAGTAAGAATTAATTAAAAATAAAAAATGAAATTAAATGAAAATGATAAACTACCTATTATGAGAGAGGTCTATCAGTAACATTAATGAGAAACCGTCTCTCAAAAGTTTTTTTGAAGACCGATTAAGACTACCAACTTCACTATTAATCGAGCTTTATTTCAATTTGGTAAAATCTGGGATTGGCATACACGCTTGTCTCTTTAAATGAGAGTATATGTCAATTTCTATTTTTTATTGAGTTTACCTATGTTCTATTTATCTACTTTTTTCACCCCAATAATTTATTTACCTATTTTATTTTGGGTGTCTCGATCAATTAGTTACCTTTCTATTTTATGAATATTATCTTTGTCATGCAATTTAATACTCCACCCTTGATTTAGCTCTCTTGTCATTCTATAATGAGTCCCATCCTCCTTTATAAATATGATGAGCAAGAGAAAAATGGGATTTAGGTTAATATTTTTAAATTTTAGAGGTCGACACATACTCCCTAATAAAATTAACCTTTTCGTCTTTATTTTGCTCATTAGATGAAATAGAATCCTCTCATAGCTGTATCTAACATAATATAATGTAATTGCTAAATGGTTACTCCGTATATTGTTTTCTATTATATTATATTGTATTTTTTGTTTAGGTTTTGGACCTCTGATCAAATCAATAGCTGGCTTTTAAAAATATACAATTACGGTTGACGTGGAATTTGTCTATAGCGAGAATGAATACATGAGTACGTTGAGTAATTATTAGTCGTAGAGCAACACTATACTTTAACTAAACATACGTCGTCAATGTGATTAATATATAGCTTACTGGTAGTATTTGAAGATGTGCTTACCTTAATTTTCAATTAAAGGAAATTTGTTTACACAATCTCTAGAATAAGACGGTCACACGGTCACACATGTAAGATAATTGTTCTTATATGTAAGAAAATCATTACTCACATTAGATGATGGTCTTTTTATCAAAAAAATAAATGTCTTTGCGCGGTTTTAAATAAGAGAAAGAAGCACTGTGACTGTCTTGCACAATATTACAGATCTATTTAATGTTTTTTTACCTACGTATTATATTATGTCATCCATTTATTTGCACTAAAATTTTTAGTATGGAGCAAAGTTCATCACAATATTGTGTTTTTAATGTTTGATTTACCTGGTTAAACTTAAAAGTAGGCTAATATAATTGCAAAAAATCACTTTCTACGGTTCTACACTTCTACCATCATTAATGGCTTAAAGTGGTGGTGACATTATTCCGGATTAGTAATTTTTTGTTACACACTCATTAAATGAAAGGTCTATATGTTTACTACTCACTTTATTGAAAACATTGAGAAATTAAGTACTTCACTAATTTTGCAGCAAGTATAACTACGATAGCTCATGACACGTCAAAACTATGTACGTAATTCTTTGTTGTTTTCTTTTGCTCATTTGGGGTTGTGGCTGAATATACTGTCGATATGATTAGTAGATAAAGTTCTTTCAAAGTGTAAATAATGGTCCAAATTAAAGGATTTCATAATTTTGCAGAAGTGATTTGTAGTCATTACCATTTAATTCGATTAAGTAGCTTGAAACATACTATTGTAACTTGGAGATCGCACAAAAGCATTAATACAAATAGGTAAGGTGGTGTCTAATGGAGAAGGTATTATATGACATATTTAGATACTCTCATATTTTAGGATGAAACCTTCCTTGTGTTTTCAGCCGAGTGCTCTGTCTCTCCTCCATTTGAATGTGGTCTAACTCGTTTACATAGTCTAATACTCCCATCGGCTCAATCAAAGATAAATTAATGACTACACCAAATGAAGTCTTACATAAACTTATTCAAAGCTATTAATCAAAAATATTCAAACACAATATACAACCGTAGAAAATTCAAATACTAAGGTTAGAGCAGGAACATAATGCAAAACACTATGAATATTTGGAAATCACTTGAAATAATGCTGGTCGGCTACTATAACATACCTTTGAGCAATGTAAGTGTACACCTTCTTCATCTGCATGCAACAATTTTCCAAAAACATGACCAGCAACAGAAAACAAAAAAATATCATATTTGGGAATTGAGATACAAAACACAAAAAAGTTGGCACTATAGAACAAACATTCAGCTGGAGTAATACAGAGTACTAAGAAGTATAATCACGATTCACCACATAAGTAATCACCATGAAAATTACGTACACGCAATAAAAGTGACAAAAACAACAAACTGAGAAAAAAATAGGGTAAAAATATGATACGTTTATACATACAAAATTTCTCTTTATATACTTGAGGTAGTGTTTGTGTTAGTTTAGGAGTTGGAGTTTATCAAGTGCATGTATATGAATACAATTAGGTTGCCTCCTGCAAACCCTATCTAACCAATACAACAACAACAATACGTAGTTTTGATAGAATTATGATAGAATTTGACTTTATAAGTAATTGGTAAAGTGTATGAGAGGTTGACTCAATAAAAAATTCTTGAGTTATATAGATTTAATGTGCGGTTAAGAAAAGTATTATTTTATTAATTTTTAAAATTTCGTAAAAGTTGGACTCTCTGTAATCGCTCGAAAAAAGCTTCATTTAATAATATAGATAGATATTGATTTATGTGAATGCAAGTGACAAAAGAATAGCTAGAGGGTCCTATTTATACTAATAGGTAGGTGGAGGAACTTTCCTTATCTTATTAGGTAATATTATTATTATTCCGTATTAATACCGTATAAATACTATATAAAATATGTATTACCTTATTAGTTGTATAATACCATATACTAATACTACTATGCGTCATATGTATATATCCTCCGTCATATATTATGAATTATTTAATTATTAATTATTAATTCTAGTCTCATAATTATATGTCTCAATAATTATAATATAAAATATCCATTTCCATAAATCTCATTTCAATAAAATGATGTTGACCAAACCTTTGACCATCCTCTAAAATATGGGGTATTACAAGTTGTGACTGAGAAATGCGTGGCCACGCTCTGAAGTAATCTATGGTAGCTTTTTCCGGTCCTGCAGTCACACTTCCGATCGAGAAAACCACTCACGATATGTTCATGTGCAAGTGCGACCTGAAAGACATCTTGCATTGAGTGGGAAATTGTTATTAAAATGGACAAGAGAATCGGTAACACGCCATTGTATAGTACAAGCAGGATATTGTTGGGATAAGGAGTTATCCACAATTGTGTGTTATTGTCATCGCACAACTTGGCTCAGACAAGTGGGAGATTGTTGGAGTTTTTGTCCTCCACAATAGTGCGTGATAATATTATTAAATCTCATTAAGGAATATACATGGGATATTCATTGGCAATACTAGTCAGCTGATCAACGTATATCAGTAACGGTTGGCCAACTACGGTTTGACGTTATTGTCGTGAGACGACGGTGTTCCGCTGATCCCTTTCAGTCACACCTAAAGGAACGAGCCCCACCACGAATGCTAATCAATTGTATGAGATACAATTTAAATTAATCCCTTGATAAATTGACTAAGAGTTAGTTTATTAATTAATTTAGAGAGATATCGAGTTGTGAACTCGAGGCGCGGAAATTATTATTTAATTATGCGATAATTGAATAAATAATTATTTGAGACGGGAATTAATGATTAAGCAGTTAATTTTTAAATTAATACTAATTGACTAATGTGATTAGTATTAGTACGTAAATATATGTGTAGCTGTACATATATATTTACGGAGTGTTTAAAATGGAAATAATTGGAAAACGTTTTTATCATAAAAAGATGCTAAAGATGGAAGATTTTTGTCGATTTGTGAGACAAATTGTAAAATCGAAATGGACCTATAATGAGTTTATTTACACGGTTAAAGAGGTAGTGGAGAACATGATGATTGTTCTTATGCATGCTTTTCTCCACTCAACTTTTGTTCTTCCCAATTCTCCTCTTTTGTTCTTACCAAGCCAACATGTATTGGCTCATCAAAAAGAAAAAGACAAAAAAACACTCCCCATTTTCCCCCCCTTTAACCGTCCTCCCATATAGACAACACATTGGTGTTGTTCTTTTTTTCTACTTGACTTGTTTTGCATGTGGAAAAATATTTTTTTTCTTCTCTCTAAAAATCAAAAGAAAAATTATTAAGTGTTAATAATTCAAAACAAAATTACTAAGAGTGTTAGTAATAGACTTGTATATTTTTCAAGGGTAATCTTACATAATATCTAGTTAATATTAGTAAGATTTTGGGGTAAGTTCTTGGGTGCTTAAGAGAGGAGGTGTTCTACCTTGGACACTTGAAGATGGAGGATCTTGCCATTTATTTTAAGCTCAAGAACAACCAATATGGAGATCTTGGTTGTGCCCAAATACTACCATTTCTCAATGTTAGGAAATTGTATTTCCTTAATCTTTATTTATTATGCTTTTATATTTGCATGCATGTTACATAGACTACATAAAAATGAATTATGAGATAATTTAATTTTTAATTAGAGAGTCTAATATGGATCTATGATCTTTCAGAGATTTCACTACGTTCGTTGTTGTTACTATTACTTTGACTACTCCTGCTGCTATTATTGTTATTTTCACTCTCCCGCATTAATAATGTTACTACAATTATTTTCATTACCAACAAAGTTACTTTTACATTAAATCATTTTGTTATTTAATTTATCAAATTTAATTTTTAAATTAGTTGGTTATCTAATTGTATTAGACTTACATGTTTAAATAAACGTTAAATATTTTACGGAATTATTTTTCCACATATGGATTGTTCATGTTCTTGAAGCAATTAAATTAAACCAAAATTTGATTCACGCAGCCAATGCAACGATGAGCGAGAAAGTGGTTAGAGAGAGAAGCGATTTTTAGGGATTTCCTTCTTTGTTACAGCAATGGCGCGACAGAAACGGAATAACCCTAAATCTAATAGAGTAATTCGACTAATTAGTAATCATAATAATACAAAAAACTCAAAAAATTCAAAAAATAATAATAGTATGCCTTATAATAGAATCAATGGATCGAGATTTCAGATGTTGGACCGTGAAGATGATGGTCTTCTTGCTGGTCCTCAGTTGGATGATCACGCTCATGCTTCCACATCAGTTATTCGTCCGTTTAACTTGAGTAGTGGTATGGATTCAATTGAGGAGGAGGTTTCGGATAATAACAGCGAATGGACGGAGGTATCACAACGCTCCCACTCGTCTGACACCACCAGGGTAAGCACTCTCCAATTGACTAATATTGTTGTTGAGAATGAACTGGAATATTGGTCTAAAGCAGTTTACTGTTATGTTCTCGGGGCTAACCCTCCCTTTAAAGTTGTTGATGGGTTTTTGAAAAGGGTTTGGGGTAATAAGTTTGAGTAGGTTCTGTTTCATTCTAATGGGATCTTCCTTGTGCGGTTTAAAACTGCTGAAATAAAACAGCGTGTGTTGCAATCGGGTCCGGTCTTTTTTGATAACAAACCTGTGGTGGTGAAGGAATGGACGCTTAAAGCAAAACTTGTTAGGGAGGCTGTTGACATGGTGCCTATTTGGATTAGATTTTATGGGCTTCCATTGGAATTTTGGGGGAATGCTCTAAACAAATTTGCAGGGTTGGTTGGAACACATGTGCGGTGTGATAGTAATACCCAGCTTAAAACATTTATTGGGCATGATCGAATTATGGTGGAAGTGAAAATGGGGGAGGATTTACCTGATGTGGCTGAGTATATGGATGAATTGGGTGTCAAACATAGACAGATTGTTCATTATGAATGGAAACCTGTAATCTGTACTCAGTGCAAGGGAATTGGTCATATTGCCCGTGACTACAGGAAGAAGCAACCTGCTGGACAGGGGCAGCCTAAGAGAGTATGGGTTCCTAAAAAGAGAGCCCCACAACCTCCTGCACTTGTTCCTGGAGCAGAGGTAGTGGTTCCTGCTCAACCAGTACAGCCAAATCCTGTTCAGGAACCTCAGATCCCTATTGTAGTGTCATCTGGGCTTATTACTCCTATACCTTTCTCTTTCACTCCTTTCTAGCCTATCAGGATACTTACTAGATTGACTAGGCAGAGAAGCACTCAAACTGAAACTGGAAAGAGAACATTCATGGAGGTGGTGGAGCATTCCGTGCAGTACAGACAGGTGCTTCAAGAAGATTTGGGGGGTGTCATTCAACGTACTGATAATGGGCAGCATTGGCTTTTGGAATGTCCATGGTATGAATAATGTGAATAAGCAGAAGGATATAAGATGGTTTCTGCATACAAATAATATAGGGGTCTTTGGTTTATTAGAAACTAGAGTTGGGACTAATTCTATTAATAAAGTGCACCAAGGGCTTAAGAGTCATTGGGCTATTGTGAATAAGAATTCTTGTCATGAGGGGGGCAGAATTTGGGTAATTGGGATGATATTCATTATAAGGTGGAGATTATTAGTAATGAAACTCAAATTATAAATTTTAAAGTAACATTTCTTCCTACTGGAGATAAGTGGTGGATGTCTATATTTTATGGTCTTAATAGAGTTGCTGAGAGAACTCCACTTTGGCAATCTATTACTCATATGAAATATGTGGTTAATGGTCCTTGGGTTGTGATTGGAGATTTTAACAATGTGTTGGCTATGAATGAAAGGATTGGTTCTGAGGTTACTCAAGCAGAAATGAGGGATTTTCAAGCTTGTGTGGATGCTTGAGGGATATGAGATATCATTGCTCAAGGTGCCTTCTTCACAAGGACTAGTAAACATGAGGTTGGGGATGTGGTCCTTAGTAGGATTTATAGAGCCATGATTAACTCTGATTGGCTGCTTCATTATCCTGATACTATGACAATGTTTCATCCTGAAGGGCTTTTTGATCACTGTCCATGCACATTGTCCCTAAAACCTGAGGGTAGTTTTAAGTACTTCAATATGTGGGGGAAGATCCTGACTTCATCCATATGATTGAGTCTGTGTGGGCACAGGAAATACAAGGGTTTAAAATGTTCCAGTTTGCTAAAAAGTTGAAATCCTTGAAGAAGCCATTGAAAGAGCTAAATGGAAATGTGTATGCCAACATTGAAACTTCTACTAGAGTTGCTCTGACTTTACTGGATAGCATTCAAAAGAATTTGCATATGGACCCACTGAATCTTAGGCTGCAGCAAGAAGCTAAGGATGCTGCTCTAAGTTATCAGGAGAGGGAAGAGGCTAGGAGATGTTTCCTTGCACAGAAAGCAAAGATACAGTGGTCTGCTGAGGGGGGGGGGGGGGGGGGTTGACAATATTCATTATTTTCATAGTGTCATCAGAGCTAGAAGAATGCATAATAGGGTATTAAGTATCCAGGATATGGAAGGTACCCAGCATACAACTGCCAGTGCTATTGAGGGAACTTTTATTTAATATTATACTCATATGCTGGGTTCCAGTAAACCTGTTCATAAGGTTCACATGCCGACTGTCAGGCAGGGGAAGCTGGTGACTGCCATCCACAGTCAAATGCTCACTGCAGAGGTGACCAGTAGTGAAATCAAAGATGCCTTGTATGTTATTCCAGCAAACAAGGCACCTGGACCCGATGGCTTTAATTCTCAATTATTTAAAGATTCTTTTGCTGTGATTGGGAATGATTTTATTGCTGCTGTCCAGGAGTTTTTTTACCTCAGGTAAGATGTTGAAATAATGGAATACTACTACCCTCACTCTTATCCATAAAAAAGATAGGCCTGTGAGTGTTAGTGACTTCAGACCAATTGCATGTTGCAATGTGGTTTATAAGATTATATCCAAAGTTATTTGTGCTAGGCTAGCTAAGGTACTTCCTGACATTGTGAGTGAAAACCAGAGTGCATTTATCAAAGGGTGTGACATAGTGGATAATATTTAAATTTGTCAGGACCTTGTCATATTATATAAAAGGAAGTCTTGTTCCCCTAGATGTCTTATGAAAGTTGATTTAAAAAAAGCTTATGATTCAATTGAATGGTCTTTTATCAAACAAATGTTGCAGGCTCTAGGGTTTCCTAGCAAATTGATTAAATGGGTTATGGAGTATGTTACTACCCCTTAGTTTACCTTGTCTTTGAGTGGAGCTAATTTTGGGTATTTTCAAGGTAAGAGAGACATTAGGCAGGGGGATCCCATGTCTTCTCTATTATTTACAGTTTGCATGGAGTGTCTCAGTAGGATCCTTGCTTCTGTAACTGATAGAATGGGATTTAACTTTCACCCTTTATGTAGAGCTCTTAAGTTGAACCATTTATGCTTTGCAGATGATTTACTCTTATTCTGCAGAGGGGATAGGAGTTCTGTCATTGTTATTCTTAGAGCTTTTGCAACTTTTTTTGTGGCTTCTAGACTTGAAATGAACTGTGATAAATCTGAGATCTACTTCAATGGGATGTGTGAGGAGGAGGTTTCCTATATTCTCAACATTTCTGGGTTTAAGGAGGGTCAAATTCCTTTCAGATATTTAGGGATTCTTATCTCTCATAAACGTATGGCAGTTGGGGACTGTACCAGGCTAATGGAAAAGGTGGTCTTGAGGATTAGGAGTTGGGGGACTAGAAAACTTAGTTATGCAGGCAGGCTGGTGCTTGTTAGAGCTGTTCTGTCTCAACTGCATTGCATCTGGTCCAGGATCTTCATCATTCCATTGACTGTAATAAATAGAATTGAAAGAATTTATAGAAACTACCTCTAGGCAGGGTTAGACCAGTATCACAAAGCTCCTCCTGTGGCTTGGGACAAAGTCTGCAAGGACAAGAAACATGGGGGGTTGGGTATCATCAACTGTAGACAATGGAATGTTGCTATGCTTGGCAAGTATGTGTGGTGGTTGGTGTCTAAAGCTGACCACTTATGGATTAGAGCTGATCATCTACGGGTTGGCCCGTCCAGCCCGGCCCGCTACTTGAGCGGGCTTGGTCACGAAAAATGTTATAATTCATGGGTAATGGACAAGGAAATCTCAGCCCGCTAAATTATTGGACGGGTATGGACTAAATAATAATGTTCGTGGACAGCCCGCTAAAATTTTTTATGTAATTTTTGCTTTCTTAAAAGTATATACACAAATTAATTTGTGATGATCCGAAACCCTTGTAAATTAAGGAGTACAATAAATAACACTGAAATCTTAAAACAGACCCGTACCCATGTGTGGACATGGCCACCTACACGCCAAGCCAATCTGTGGACGTATAGCGGTCTTTTGAAAGCCACGCTCGGCGGCGTAAAAATGCTTTCGACCGAATCGTTTTAGATCGGTCGGTTTCTTCTCGGTAAGGGTCTCGAAACGATTAGAGATGTTCGGAGTCTCCACCAAGCATTTGTGGGATGCCTGGAACCCGTTCGAAATCCACTTTATACCACGGTCAAATCGAAGCACAAAGCAGCGTTTGACATAGGTACTAAAGATAAGGAAATCGTCCCTCTTTAGCATCCTATCTCTAGAATGACTCTCGTAGGCCCTAGATAAGGTCGTCCACTATCCAAAGTTTCTGAGTAAGAGGTGAAGGTACGTATTGGGAAGCCCTTTAATCAGACACCCAATCCCGCCCGCGGTAGCGACCTCTACTGATCGATCTTGGTTGGTTGAATGCAAAAGTTGATAAAACAGTTTAAATGCATGAATGCGCATCCAATAATTTAAACCTAACATGTGAGAGCTTTCTAAGTTGGTTGATTTAATCCAAGTATCAAGTATATAATATCGAGTTGGATTAATGATTGATTCGCATGCAAGACGGAAATTAAACATCCATTTACCGTATTAGGTTCATGGTGCATAACATGATCCATTTGTCTTAGTATTTTGCAAACATGATTTTGAACGAGTAATAGTCATCTGATCCGTCCTGTATCCGGGCTAACCGGAGTCGGGATCATCCTAGACTAATGCTGGAAGGGAACAGACCCTGTACCAGACGGCTACATGAGGCACGAGCCAGCCAACGGTATAAGGGGCCTCTCCCTGTTTTTGAAAATGAGAAATGGAAGGCCTGTTTAGGCGCGGGTTAGCCCACGGTTTATGTGCCGTGTTCTGACTTTTTAGAAAACGTTATAAAACGTGTTGAAAATGGGTATTTGAACCCGGTTTGATTTGAAGGGGTCGTTTAGACCGCATTTGTTGATTTGGAGAACTAGACTCGAATAATCATCATTATTTTGATAATATTCGGTGTCGGGTTCGATTTGACAAACTTGACATGAAGAGTTTTGAAAATAATTATGGACTAATTGTTTTAAGTCCATTTGAATATAATTAGTCGATACTCATCATCGTACCCGGGTTAAAATCCGGCTTGGTATGTAGAACCAAGGATGACTTCGTGTTGGTGACTAATATGTTTATTTTGGAAATGTAAATAAATGAAATAAAAAGTTTTAAAATACCTTTTAAATGTTATTAACCAAATATTATCACCGGAACACGGATTTAACAGTCATGGTATGAGGAACCAAGGGTGAAAAATGTTTTATGGTTAAAACAAATAGCATGAAATAAAAAAAGGGTTCGAAAATATTTGAAATGGTGAAAACCGATTACAAATATGAAAATGGATTAAAGGGAAATGACGAGAACAAACACGGTTGATCTTTGACCTGGACACCCCATTTAGGCGCGGGCAAGCTGGCGACCTAAGGGGCTTCTGTCTCAGGCCAAAAATCAGTTTTGGCTCGTTTATTCCATGTTTTGGTTCATGTTATGCACGTTTTAGCATGTTATAGTCATGAAACAAATGAAAACATAATAAAAGAGGATTTTTACACCCTCATATTTACATGTTTGGTTATGGCGAGTGACCGACGTAAGTGTAAAAACTCGTTTGATCGGAAAAAACTCGGTTTAAAACCGTTTTGGTAAGTAAAAAGAGTGTTTTAATATTAGTGATGGTGTAGTGGTCGAAATGGTCGGTCAAGTGATTTAATGCACGATGACGGTACCAAACAATGTGTAAGGCTTGTATTTACGTTCGATAGGTCGTAAATACGCGTCGGATTGTGACTTAAGAAGTCGAGTCGAGAATTTTAAGGGAGAAAAGAGGGGGCGGACACTCGCGTAAGTCTCAAATGGGTGGCATTTGAGGGGTATTTATAGGAGAATGAGTGGTTGTGTGAGTTTTGAGCGACGTGGCCACTTGGGCTGCTCAAAGAGGCGCGAGCCACATCGCGGTTCTTCGAGTTGTCTTGTCACTTTCACAACAAACACAATCATGATTTGTTCTATCCTAGGTTTTGTAGTCACATGTTTGGTACTTGACCAACATGAATCCGGGAAAACTTAAGGTAGAAGATTTGAAATGTTTTGTTTTTGGTGGTTGACTCGGTTTGACTCGTTGTTGGAGTCGGGATTTGAATTTTTGAGTCGGTTTTTGGTCCGGGGTCGGTTTTGACTCTAGTTAGTGTCATTGCAACCCCATCGTCGTGCATTAAACACTCTAGGTATTTTTGAAATGTTTTAAGATATTTTATTTTCGAATTCGTTTTAAGTTTTCCGACGTAAAGTTGTACACAAAGTGTCGATCAAACGCCGCGATTCCAAAACATGTTGTAGTCCGATAATCATCAGGTGTTTGTTGGAGTCTCAGCAGATACTGGGTATCTACAGATCCCCCACTTTGACTGAGGCTTGGACAGGGCGAAAGTCAAAGTAGAGCCCCCAGGTCAATCGAAGATTACAACCTGGAGACCCAAGCGACGCCGAGGCGGCTCGAAAGGATTCGGGCCAAGGACCTGCCGTCGGGAAGGGCGACGCCAAGGCGACTCGAGGGTACGAGCCAAGGACCTGTCGTCGGGAACAGTTTAGAGTCTGTCGACTATCCTTGAATTGCGGGTCGTTTAAAGTCCATTAGACTACGTACAAAGGGCTCGCCAGCCATAAGAAGGAGTCATACCTGAGGCATCTTTGGATATGTCCTTGCACATCTGCGGCAAAGGCTCGCCAGCTGTGGTAAGGAAATGTACCCGAGGCATCTTCGGGATGTGTCCTTAATGTGTTTGCGGACAAAGGCTCGCCAGCCATGATAAGGAAATGTACCCGAGGTATCTTCGGGATGTGTCCTTGATGTGTTTGCGGACAACGGCTCGCCAGCTGTGATAAGGAAATGTACCCGAGGCATCTTCGGGATGTGTCCTTGATGTGTTTGCGGACAAAGGCTCGCCAGCTGTGATAAGGAAATGTACCCGAGGCATCTTCGGGATGTGTCCTTGATGTATTTGCGGACAAAGGCTCGCCAGCTGTGATAAGGAAATGTACCCGAGGCATCTTCGGGATGTGTCCTTGATGTGTTTGCGGACAAAGGCTCGCCAGCCATGTCGGTCGGTTAACGGATCGGGAGCATAGCCGCGTCAAATGGGCTTGTTTTGAAAGTAACGAACTCGTGACGCCGCTGTGGAAATAGTGAAGTCAAATTTTCACTATCACTGTTTTTGAAATGAGCGGGTTCCGCGAGGAAGCCTCCTACTGGTATTTGAAGGAATAGTGAATTTAGAATCTTCATTGTTTGTCGTTCTTTTTTGAATTTGAAGTGGTGGTTTCGATCGCCGTTTGTTTGAATTTTGAAGGAAATAGCAAATTTTAAATTTTGCTATTACGTTTGAAGTGACGGTTTATGTGCCGCCCTTGACATTTGATGGAAATAGTGAATTTGGAATCTTCACTATTAATTGAAGTGACGGTTTATGTGCCGCCGTTGACATTTGATGGAAATAGCGAATTTGGAATCTTCACTATTAATCGAAGTGACGGTTTATGTGCCGCCGTTGACATTTGATGGAAATAATGAATTTGGAATCTTCACTATTAATTGAAGTGACGGTTTATGTGCCGCCGTTGACATTTGATGGAAATAGTGAATTTGGAATCTTCACTATTAATTGAAGTGACGGTTTATGTGCCGCCGTTGACATTTTATGGAAATAGTGAATTTGGAATCTTCACTATTATTTTTGAAAATTTTGAAGGAAAATAGTGAATTTTGATTTCACCATTATTTTGAAATTGGCGGTTTTGATCGCCGTTTGTTTGAAATTTTCGAAAATAGCGAGTTTAAATTTTCACTATTTGTTTTTGCCTTTGAGAAAATAACGATCTTTAATATCGTTGATGAAAATTCGAAGTTTAATGTGGGAAATTAAGCCAAAGCCCAAATTTCGGGGATAAAGCAAAGGAGATGCCTGATTGAGGCGCGAGCCCTCTTGCGAATCAAAGGGGCTTCCCTTTTTATCTGTAAAAGACGCGAGTTCAGGATGCATCCCATTCATCATTTCGCCTTCTTCTCATTTCGACAAAAACAAGCTAAGATCGCCATTGTTGGACCTTCTAGCTCGCTCCCATTCGTGCCATTGACATCAATGTCATCTCAAGGTATGTATTTCCTCCTGAATCCATTTAAATTTGTTGATCTTTTAGCTTAATTGAATTAGGGCGGAATTTTATCCTAGAAAATCGAATTGGGCGTTTTTGATTGAGCCCATTTCGAGTGAAATTGATGATTGCATTAGGTTAGAAACCTGTTTAGGAGTATCGGGGTGCTTTTAGTTTGCATTTTAGTCCTCGTTCCCGCTCCCTATGCTCGAAAAACGTGAGTAAGGTGAGAAACCGACTCATTTCGCAATGCCAAGTTTATTTGCTTGGGTAGTGGGTCCCACTAGGTTGCATTGTAGTCGGAAAAGACCCTATTCGCCATTATGGACCTTTGTTGGGTATTGTGGGCAAAATTGGATTTTTGCCTTTTGGGACGGTCTTATGTCTGACGAAATAAGCGTCTGTATGAGCTTGAATTGAGCCAGTTTGCCTTAAAATGGACCTTATTGGTAGTTTAGGTCACCTTGCGGCGTGATAAAATCACGTTTGCCCTTTTCGCGGTCGTTTTTGAATTTCGACCGGCTTGTGCTCAAATTGGCGTATGAATTGCCTTTTCGAGCCGTAGAAAAATTCTTCATTACATTGGGAATGTATTTTGGTTCGTTGGCGGACCTTGTATGGGTCTTGAAGTGCCGTTTTTTTTTTTCGTGGTGGTTTTGACTCGTCTTTTGCTTGAAAAGAGGGGCGAGTCATTTTTTTGTGCTTTTTGTTTTGAATGGTTTTGTTTGGTTGGATTTTGGGCGGGATTGCCCTTGTTTTGCTTTGCAGGTTATTTTTTTTGTTTGCTGTTTTTTTGGATTTGTCCATTTCATGCCGTCGTAATGCCGAAATGTCGGCTGACGTCTTTTGTTTGTAGGAGAGTTTTCGGGACAGACCGGGTCCCTTGCTGCGACTCTAGAGGAGTTGTTCGGAGCCGGGCCGGTTAGTACTCCGGCTAGCACACCCGCCGTGGTTATGGAGGACGTTACCGAGGAGGAGAGACCTCCTGAGCAGGCTGTTGGGGCCGCGGGGGCCATTGAGGAGCGTGAGGTGCCCGTTGTTGGGGCCACTGTCACTGGGAGAGCTCAGACTGGGTCTGAGGCTGGTACCTCCGGGAGGAGGATTTCTACGAGGCAGCGTCGTCCCCGGGCGACCAGACGGACGTTACAGAATGTCACCAGGGTCGTTGAGATGGGCCCTATCCGTCACGTTGAGTCTCGCGGCCAGAAGAGACGGAGGGCGGAGACAGTTGAGGACGATGCCGACGTCGCGAGCTGGAGAGCCAGGCGAGCTATAGCCCCGCGAGAGTTGCACTTGCGGGCGGCGCCTGCTTGGGCCGAGGGTTTTGACGGCAACCAGTTGTTGCTTCGACTGGACAGGCACCTCTCCTACCGTGATCACGAGGGCTTGGTGAGTCGTGTCCCTCGATTGAAATTTTGTCATTTTTGAAGTGTCATGCCTGAATAGGAATTCTGACGTTGTTTGTTTTTGATTTCAGGAGATCGGCACCATGAGGACTTTCTCGGGCTTCACTACCTGCCTGGGCTTTTACGACGTTCTCCGAGCCGGGACGAGGGCGTTGATAGAGAAGTCGGCTTTTGGGCCGTTGGTGGCAGCCTGGCGGGATATTCACAGGTCCTCGATTAGGGCGAACCTGTGTCTGATCCGCGCCATGTTGGATCTGTACTGGGACACGACGTCGTCGTTCCACATGGAGTTTGGGGAGGTCGGCGTGACTTTAGAGGACTTCGCCATGGTATCCGGCCTTCCCTGTGGCGAGTTGCCCATTGAGTTTACCGAGACATTGGAGAGAGTGTCCTCTCATGCGGTTACTGCTCTGATTGGTACTGCTTTGCCGGAGCCTTCCGACGTCACTCCGTACTTGATCGCGAGTTCGTACGTGAAGGACCACTTCACTGGGAGGGTGGCAGGTGTTACTCCGGGGCCGTTGGAGAGTCCGGAGGCAGAGGTTAAGGCCGACACGAAGGAGGCGCGACTGTGGTTGCGGTACTTCTTGGGTGCCACGTACTTTGGTGATAAGGGTGAGCGTTTGTCGACCAAAGTGCTTCCTCTCCTTACTGACCTTGACACTTTGGGTCGGTTTAACTGGGTTACGCCGGCTCTGGCGAGTTTCACCCGGTACTTGCACGCAGCGGTGCGTCCGGAGTCAGTGGGGGAGGGTAGTGCTCCTGTTTTGGTTGGTCCCGACCTCATCTTTAAGGTACGAGTATTTTTTGTAGTTTTCTCAATTTTTTTTTTGAGTTCGATTTGGATTTTGATTTTGGCAATTTTTGAGAAATTGGCTGATTTGTGTTTGCTGTTTTTGATTACAGGCTTGGTTATAAGCTTACTTCACTCCTCTGCGTCCGGGGACCACAGACGGTGTTCCCTCGACCTACGCTGCTGTGAGGGGTTAGACGGGGGTTCGGAAGAACTCGATTAAGTCGACTTACGAGGACTGCAGGCGTCGCGTGAACAAGCTTCGGATTGCTGATGTAAGTTCTTGCTTTCTTCCCCTTCCCCTTTATAGAAATGGATAGAGATAGGATGAAGGTAGCTTATGAAGCCCTCAGTTAGCTGAGTAGCCTTGCTTTGAATGCAGTTTGTCGGGCGGCCTTGGGAGCACTACACGAGCGTTCCGGCTGCCATCAGGGAGCTGTTGCGGCCTCGCAGCTCCCTGCGTCTGTACTTGGAGACGGCGATCGAGCCGGTTTGGTATCTGGGCGAGCGTTTAGTTCGTCAGTGCTTCACCGAGACTTTCGTCGTGCCGGTTAAGCCGCCTAGGGTGTTGTTCCAGGAGTTGACCCCTGATGAGGTCGAGGAGCACCTTCACGGCCAGGGAGGTGAGGAGCTGCTATTACGGGACGTCGACTACGACACCTTCCGGTTGTCGAGGCTTGCTTGGTACCCGATCGAGGTACGTTTTCCTCTGCTCTTTTGTTTTCATTGCCTCTCTTAATAGGAGGGTTTGTCATCTTTGATGTGGATCCAAATGGTAGGGAGTCGACCTGCTGATGAGGACTAAGGCCCCGCTTTCCCGACGGAGACCACTTTTCAGGGGCCGGGTGGCGAGGAGCTTCAGTTGCGCTTACCGGAGTCCGCGGCGGTCGAGGTGACCGATGCTGGCATGGAGTGGAGGTTGATCGTTTTGAGGTTGAGTTCCCGACTTGAACATTTTCCTCAATTATACTTTGCCTTACATTGTATTGAAGGACATTTTTTATTTGTAGGTGACGACTGTTAGTCACCAGGACTTGTGGCGGGTGGCTAACCGCTGGAGGGCGCTTGCTGGTGACTTGGCTGCGAGGGAGGCTCGGCTTTCTCAGGTACTTTTGTGTGTTGTTTTTGTGTATTTTGTGTTTTATTTCACGTTTTTAGATCTTGAGGATCTGTTATTATGTTTTGTAGGGTACTGCGGATCCGACGGAGCTTGCTCGGATCCGTGCTGAGTTGGAGGCAGCCAGGTCGACGATCGAGGGCCAGGAGCTGGGGATCATCCGTCGGGACCAGGATTTGAGGCGTCGTGAGGACGAGCTGCGGAGCCGAGACGTGGAGATTGCCTCTCTCAAGGCTCAGTTGGCTGCGGCGGAGGAGCGTCGCGTCGTGATGGAGCAGGAGACGCTGGAGAGTTCTCCGGAGAGGGAGTCTGAGCAGGTGGTGGTGTCTGCGTTGGCGGCGACTCCTAGTGAGACCAGGACTGGTCCGACGGGAGACGTTGAGTAGTTGTTGTAGTTTGTCCTTGTCTTGGACTCTTGTCTGTACATATTTACATTTTGCGTGAGGCAGTTTGTATATATGTGTTTTTGGATTGTGGTTCATTTTGTGATTTCTGGCTTCTTCGTGTTGTGTTTCGGAGGAGCGTTGTCGGCTGTTGATTCTCCTTTTGCTTTGTGCCAGTTCCTGTATCGTTAGTGTAGAAAACAGGCGACAGATAGCACATATGCATAAACGTAAACACGTAAAAGCATTTGAACAAAATTTAACCAAGATGACTCGAAGTTAAAAATTGAAATTTGAAATGAATTTTGAAAATTCTGCGACGAATCGTCACGTTCGGAATTCAAAAGGAATTGATTTGAAAATTTGAGCAATTAACTCGTGTTGTGAATTAAATTGCATCGAAATTATTGAAATTGATTTGCGACTCGAAAAATTCAAACTCAAACCGTCAGGATGAATTTTAGAAATAGATTTTTACGAGTATATTTGACTTTTGATTTTTTTGAGGTCAAGACTCGAATTTGTGAGTACTTGAATTTTGAGGAAAATTGACGTCGTGTTATCAATTTTCGATTTTGATTTTTGATGCGAAATTGTGAAAAAGCGAAAATTTTTCGGAATTTTGACTGACATGGAAACGATCCGTCGCGGATCGGGGCGACTAGCCCTTCCCCCCTTAAAAAAAAAGAAAGAAAAAATCCGTATGTTTAAAGCTGCGTTATAGAAATCGTGTCGGATTTCGTAAAACGCGTAAACAAGGAAATGTGAGTGTGAGGAAACACAAAAATGCCCTGAATCATCCCGAAGAGGCGCGAGCTTCCTGACGGGAGGTTTGAGGTGTCAGGAGAAAACACAAATTGAAAGAGACAAGTCAACAGCGGGAACCTTGGGGAAGGCCTAAAGAGGCGCGAGCCTCCTGGCGATGTAAGCCAGCTTTCCTCCTTTCCTGAAAAACGCGCTGATCATTTTGTATAAATAGGGACGTTTGCGCTTCATTGTTTCATCATCCGAAACACAAAATCATCTCTACAAAACCTCTTCTTCTTCCACAAAAATATTTCATGGATGCTTTTGAGATTGCGTTGCGACAATGGTGCCGGGATTTGTCGCCTACCGAAAAGTATCAAGTCGTTTGTATGGGAGTTGGTCAATTGTTGGTGCTTCGTCAAGTCAAGGTTCAACCTTCATTTCTTGAAGCATGTTCTCGGTTTTGGGATTCGAAACACCATGTTTTCGTTTTTCCGAAAGGTGAAATTTGCCCTCTTGCCGAAGAAGTTGGAGCCATTGGTGGGTGGCCGGGTTGTGTTTCGCTGCTTCCTCCGACTCGGTTGTGCTACAAGGAGAAATTCCGTTCCATGTTGGGCTTGTCAACAAGCCAAATCAACTTTCTTCTTGCTACACATAGTGTGGATATGTTGGCTCTTATCAATATCTTTTCAAACCGATTAGATGCTAATGTCTCGGAAGTGGCTAGGAGAAGGGCTCTTGCCTTTTGTCTTGTCCATGTGTACCTCTTTGTTGATGTTTTGAAGAAGGAGGGGCCAAAGTGCTATGGTAGCATGACCCTTATTCATGTGATTGAGCAAATGGAGCATGGTAGAGATCCATCATGGTTGGTGCTTGGAGAGATCATCCAAGCTTTGGACAAGGAAGGCTCTTGTGGAGAAGCTCCTTCTTTTGGGTCCCCAAGGATCCTTCAAGTGTGGCTATTGGAGAGGCTAAGGTATGTAAAGCCTCCAGTTAGTCCTTCTTATTCCTTCCGTCACCTTACCATGAGGAAGAAGTTGTACCCGGATAGTTTTTGTAATACTCCGTATTTATGAGTCTTCGGGTACTCTATCGAGTAGGCCTTACTCTGTCGAGTAAGGGTAAGTTGCGTTTTAAAATAGTTTCTGACCTGTTGGGTACTCGATCGAGTAACTAGGATACTCGATCGAGTAAGGGGGTACTCGATCGAGTACCTTAGATACTCGATCGAGTAGCCGGTTTTACGGGGAGTTTTCTCGGGTTTTGTTAATTATGCGATTAAGATATATAACCTTTTCCGTCATCTTTCTAAACACTTTTGCAAAACCTAATTTACTGTCTAAGAGAGAAAGCAAGTACGTTCATCATCTTAATCGCATTGTTAGCAATTCCCGGAGTTTGGAAGGTCGGTTTTCATCGTTTGATATATCGTTGAGATCCTTGCGTCGAGGGTAAGATCTATGTACCCTTTTTGTTGTCTTTCCTTTAAATTGGTTAAACCCTAATCTAGGGATTTGGGGGTTTTTGAGTAGTTTGTGATTTGGTAGCATTTGTATGTTGTATGATAGGAGGAGGTTTCGTAGAAAAAGCTTTTGAGACAAATTTGAGAGACCGTCGATAGTTGTGCTTTCCAGGTAGGATTTCCTACTCAGTATTAGTCCCATAATGGGATGATTGTTGATATGTTGAGATTGATTGTTTGATATAGTAATTGTATTGTGACGGTTGTGATTGTGATTGTGATTGGTTGTTCTCTAGTTCTCGAGATGCGTTCTCGGCTGAGTGGAGTCACTTGCGGGAGTGGCTTCACGCCCTAGTTTCGCCCTTCGTTGAACCCGCCACGGAAGGGGATGTGCACATTAATGGACAGGGTTATCGCTCGATATGATGAGCGGGGCTTAGGTGGGAACGGCTGCGGTCCCCCACTGGCAGGGCTGGTCCAGTGGACAGTCGGTGATTGAGATTGTTGGATTGGTGTGGATATGTGTGTGTGTGACGGTTAAGCTGTCTGTTTATCTTATTGTTGATATATTGAGTTGTGTGATTAGTACTGACCCCGGTTGTTGTTTTGTAAACCTGCGGTGATCCATTCGGGGATGGTGAGCGAGAATTGAGCGGAGTTTGAGTTGAATCGGGATAGCTGGGAGGTGCCACCGTCGACGATAGAAGTCTTCGCCGTAGTCTATTAGTTTTATGACATTTGGTATTTCAAGAAATGATTGATTTTAAGAACTTGTACCCGTATTTTGGGATTTGGTTTCAGTTGTACTTTTCACTAAAGTTATATAATTTAAGTTGTTTCTTTATTGTCTTATGAATATCATGCCTCGGGTAACCGAGATGGTAATATCTTCATACCTGAGTGGTCCTGGTAAGGCACTTGGAGTATGGGGGTGTTACAAATGGTATCAGAGCGACGATCCTGAAACCCGTAACCAATGAACCTAATGAACATAGGGAGTCAATTAAATAGAACCCGGGGTAAAAGTTGTAGGAGCTAATGCAAAGGCTTGGGAGACGTCCTAAAGTCGTGAACTTGCCCTACAATTTTGAACCGGTCATATGGGGGGTGTGTCAGTATGCGTTGTTTGGTTAGCTTGAGTATGAATGTGATGAAGTGTGTGTAATTGTTGGATGTTTGAAGTAGAAAGTTGAGAATGTGAATGAAAGGTTGATGATATATGTAGAACTGTTGTTGGAATGAGGAACATGATGAATGTTTACAATGTGGCGTTTAATAACATGATATAATGATTTCGTGAATCGTATGAAAAGATGCGTAGCATTATATGTTTAGTTATGTTATAACGTTGGTTTTATAAAGTTTTTAGCATGTTAGCATATGATATAGCATGCGGGTAGCGTTTCTGAGTTAGCATGACTCGATCGAGTGAGACTGATTTGATCGGGTGGGTTTTTGACGATTTTGAGTCCGGAATCGTGTTTTTGGGCACTCGATCGAGTACCTCGGGCACTCGATCGAGTAGGGGGTCACTCGATCGAGTAGCCTAGCTACTCGGTCGAGTATGTTAGAGATCATAAGGTTTGTTTGGGGTCTGATGTTGGGGCACTCGATCGAGTATGATGGGCACTCGATCGAGTAGCCCGTTACTCGATCGAGTATGTTTTGGGAACTCGATCGAGTAGGTTCTGGGCAGCGTGTTTTCTTGTTTTGAGGTTTTGGCGCGTATGTTTATATCCACCCCTTTTTCTCTTATAGTTTCAAGATGCCGCCCATGAAGAATGCGTTGTATGCGAGAGCTGAGCTTATGACCATAGATGACATCGTTAAGATGTTGGAGCACCAGGATGCTCTTACCGAGGCTTTAAAGACTGTGGGGAAAGATAAGGATAAGGATAAGGAGAAGGAGGTTGATCATTCTAAAATCAGCCTCTATATTGCGAGGTTTAACCCGAAAGAGTACAAGGGAGTTGGGGAGCCTAACCTTCTTGATAGCTGGCTTAGAGAGATGGAGAACATATTAGATTTGGTTCACTGTCCTGATGAGATGAGAGTGGAACAGGCTGCGTTCTATCTGAGGGAGGCAGCTGGCAAGTGGTGGGATACAGTGAAAGTGAGTGCTAAGGAGTTATATGTGCACCAAGGTTTACCTGCTATACCTTGGGAAGAGTTTCGTAGGGCTATGAGAAAAGAGTTTGTGCCGGAGCATGTGAGGAGTAAGTTGAGAGAAGAGTTTGACAGTTTTAAGATGACCGCTGAGATGTCTGTGGCCGAATACTACAGGCAGTTCAATGAGAAGTCCAGGTATGCTGAGGATATGGGTTTAAACGAGGAGAATCTGGCGCTGAGATTTGAGAGGGGGTTGACCCCTAAGATTATGGATAAGTTACCCGTAGGAGTCCTTACTGATGTTAAGGAAGCTTATGAGAGGGCTGGGAGAGCTGAGAGGTTGGTGGAGATGGCTCAGGAGAGGTTAGGTGGCGAGAAAAGAAAGTCTGAGAGCGAGGGTGGTGGTCAATCTAATCACAAGAAAGGCAACCACAATCGATCTAAAGGGTTTTCTTCGGGTCGGGTTCGATCTTTGGGGCTTCCTTTGGGCGTGGCCGTGGAGGTGGTAGTGGTAGTTGGGGAGTGACCCTTGATTGTGGTGGTGTAGGCCACAAGAGACATGAGTGCACAAGTGCACCGGAACTTTCAGAGACCGCGCAGTTACGCGAGCAATAGACCGGCTGGATCGTGGGCAAACCGGGAAGTCGAGCTATCGAGTGGAGGTAACCGCAACGGCGGTAATTCTTATCGAAACCACCGACGAATAACAACAACAATCAAGGGTCGGGTGCTAAGCCGACCACTTCACCAAGATCTTGTCCAGGGAGGTGGACAGAAGACCAGTGGAAAGTTATTCATGATGGAGAAGAAAGCAGCTGAGGAGGATGCACACGTTATCACCGGTACTTTCCTTGTTAATGGTATTCCTACCTTTGTTTTGTTTGATTCGGGGGCTTCTCAGTCATTTGTATCTTCGAGTCATGTTAAACGGTTGGGTTTGAGGGTGTATGAGTCTGTAAGTGAGAAAGTTTTTATACCTACGGGTGAGTCTGTATCATGTGGGAAGTTGTTTAGAGATGTGTCTATGATAGTTGGGCAAGTTGATCTCCCTGTAGGCTTGCTAGAGTTTCCTTTTGACGGTTTTAAGATGATAGTCGGGATGGATTGGTTAGGAAAGTATAAAGCTAAGATAGACTGTCATCAAAAGAAAGTGTCTTTAAGAGGTCCCAAGGGTGTTAGTGTGTCTTATCGTGGGTTTCTAGTCAAACCCAAAGTTAAGTTGATTGCAGCTGTCACCTTGAAGTCTTATCTGAGGAAGGGATGTCCTTTGATCTTGTGCCATGTGAGAGATGACCGGATAGAGAGTCCGACAGTTGATCAGATACCAGTGATGGGAGAGTTTGCAGATGTTTTTCCAGAGGAGATTCCGGGGTTGCCACCGAAGAGAGAGATAGATTTCACGGTTGAGTTAAAACCGGGAACGGGGCCAATTTCTAAGGCACCGTACAGGATGGGTCCTAAAGAGATGGAGGAGCTCAGGAAACAGTTAGATGATCTGATAGAGAAGGGATACATTAGACCAAGTGTATCGCCGTGGGGAGCACCAGTTCTTTTCGTAAAGAAGAAAGATGGGAGTTTGAGGTTGTGTATAGATTACAGGGAGCTGAACCGAGTGACGGTGAAGAACAAGTATCCTTTACCAAGGATAGATGACCTGTTTGATTAGTTGAGTGGTGCATCGGTCTTTTCCAAGATTGATTTGAGGTCGGGGTACCATCAGGTGAAGATTAGAGAGGTGGACATACCAAAGACAGCTTTCACGTCGAGGTATGGCCATTATGAGTATGTAGTGATGCCGTTTGGGTTATCTAATGCACCTGCTGTGTTTATGGATTTGATGAACAGAATATTCAGACAGTTTTTGGACCAGTTTGTGGTGGTATTTATCGATGACATCTTAGTCTACTCTAAGACTAAGAAGGAGCATGAGGAGCATCTGAGGATCGTGTTGCAAACTTTGAGGGAGCATGAGTTGTATGCTAAGCTGTCCAAGTGTGAGTTCTGGTTAGAGAAAGTTGCTTTTCTGGGGCATGTGATCTCTAAGGAGGGAGTAGCTGTGGATCCGGCGAAGATTGAGGCAGTGACAAAGTGGGAAGCACCAAAGAATGTTGCTGAGATTAGGAGTTTCTTGGGTTTAGCTGGATACTACAGACGGTTCGTGAAAGATTTCTCCAAGATAGCTAGACCTATGACAGCGTTGATGAGAAAAGAGAATAGGTTTCGTTGGGATGAGAGTTGTGAGACGGCGTTCCAAACATTAAAGGAGCGTTTGACCACAGCTCCTATCTTAGCATTGCTTGAAGGGATTGAGAACTTTGAGGTTTATACAGATGCCTCAAAGAATGGGTTGGGATGTGTGTTGATGCAGAATGGTAAAGTGATTGCCTACGCTTCTAGGCAATTGAAGCCTTATGAGGAGAACTACCCTACTCATGATCTGGAGTTGGGTGCAGTGGTGTTTGCTCTCAAGATTTGGAGACATTACTTTTATGGAGCAATCTTTAAGGTATTTTCTGATCACAAGAGTCTCAAGTACATCTTCACTCAAAAGGAGTTGAACATGAGACAGAGGAGATGGATGAAGCTGATTGGCGATTATGACATGAAAATTATCTACCATGAAGGGAAGGCCAATGTAGTTGCTGATGCTTTGAGTAGGAAGAGTGTACATTCTATGTGTACAGCTCTATCTTTGATGAGGCTGAGAGATGAGGTAGCGAGGTTTGGGATACATATGATGCAGAAAGGAGATGCCATGGGTGATATGACAGTGCAGCTTGAGTTTTATGATGACATTCGGGGTAAACAGGCTTTGGACCTTAAGATGGTTGAGTGGAGAGCTGGAGTAGAGAAAGGGACAGTGTCTCGATTCTCCATTCACACAGATGGTAGTTTGAGGTTCGATGGTAGGTGGTGTGTCCCTAATGATGAGGAGTTGAAAAAGACAATCATGACAGAGGTGCATTGTACACCATATTCAGTACATCCAGGTGGTGACAAGCTATACAAGGATTTGAAGAAAACGTTTTGGTGGCCTGGGATGAAGAAAGAAACAGCAGAGTTTGTGGCCCGTTATTTGACATGCCAGAGAGTTAAAGGGGAGCAGCGATGACCACAGGGTAAGATTCAGTCTTTAGAGGTACCTGAGTGGAAGTGGGAATCCATTTCCATGGATTTTATCGTGGGTTTGCCAAAGAGTCAACAAGGTAACAACATGATTTGGGTAATAGTGGATCGACTGGCCAAGTCAGCTCACTTTGTTCCAATGAAAGATACATGGACTAAAGCACAATTGGCTATGGCCTATCGAAAGAACGTGCTTAAGTTACATGGAGTCCCTAAGGACATAGTGTCTGACAGAGATGCGAGGTTTATATCAAGGTTTTGGAAAGAGTTGCAGTAATCGTTGGGAACAAGTTTGAAGATGAGTACATCATTTCATCCTGCGACAGACGGACAGACTGAGAGAACAATCAAGACTCTTGAGGATATGTTGCGAGCTTGTGTGATGGATTTTGGTGGTAGCTGGGAACAGAGGTTGGACTTGATAGAATTTTCTTACAATAACAGCTATCACACTAGCATTGGTATGGCACCGTTTGAGGCTTTGTATGGGAGGAGATGTAGGAGTCCGATTTGTTGGGACGATAGTGCTGAGGCAGTGGTTTTAGGACCAGAGATGGTGCATGAGATGGTGGAACAGATTAAGATGATCAGGGAACGGATGAGAGCAGCTCAGGATAGGCAAAAGAGTTATGCAGATCGACATCGCCGGGACATAGAATTTCAAGTTGGGGATAAGGTTCTTTTGAAAGTGTCTCCTATGCATGGGGTTATGAGATTTGGGAAGAAAGGCAAGCTAAGTCAGAAGTTCATTGGGCCTTATGAGATCTTAGAGCGAGTTGGGGAAGTTGCATATCGTCTGGCTTTACCAGCTGCGCTAGAGAGAGTCCATAATGTGTTTCATGTATCGCAGCTGCGGAAGTATGTGAGTGACCCGTCACATGTGTTAGAGGTAGAGAGCTTAGAGCTAGATATGTCCTTATAATATCTAGAGGTGCCTAAGCAGATTCTTGACCGAAAGGTTAGGAAGACTAGGAGTGGTGAGACAGTTTTGCTTAAGATCCTTTGGTCTAACCACGAGACTGAGGAAGCTACATGGGAGCCAGAGGAAGCTATGAAAGAGCGTTACCCTATTCTTTTTTATCAGGTATGTATGGTTACGGGTACGTAACCTTGTTTCTTTTAGGGGGGTAGGAGTTGATCGCGAACAGTTCTTAAGAGTTTTATACCCTTTTTGTATGTTGTGTCGGTATGTTAGTCGGGATGAGTCGGGTTAGTAACATGTTTTATGTTGAGTTTTGTTTTGGTTGTTGAGTCGGAAGTGTTATGGGAGTACCTTTGTTTAGTAGTGGTTTGAACTTCGGAGACGAAGTTCTTTTTAAGGAGGGAAGACTGTAATACTCCGTATTTATGAGTCTTCGGGTACTCTATCGAGTAGGCCTTACTCTGTCGAGTAAGGGTAAGTTGCGTTTTAAAATAGTTTCTGACCTGTTGGGTACTCGATCGAGTAACTAGGATACTCGATCGAGTAAGGGGGTACTCGATCGAGAACCTTAGATACTCGATCGAGTAGCCGGTTTTACGGGGAGTTTTTTCGGGTTTTGTTAATTATGCGATTAAGATATATAACCTTTTCCGTCATCTTTCTAAACACTTTTGCAAAACCTAATTTACTGTCTAAGAGAGAAAGCAAGTACGTTCATCATCTTAATCGCATTGTTAGAAATTCCCGGAGTTTGGAAGGTCGGTTTTCATCGTTTGATATATCGTTGAGATCCTTGCGTCGAGGGTAAGATCTATGTACCCTTTTTGTTGTCTTTCCTTTAAATTGGTTAAACCCTAATCTAGGGATTTGGGGGTTTTTGAGTAGTTTGTGATTTGGTAGCATTTGTATGTTGTATGGTAGGAGGAGGTTTCGTAGAAAAAGCTTTTTGAGACAGCTGTAGAGACCGTCTGATAGTTGTGCTTTCCGGTAGGATTTCTACTCGTATTAGTCCCATAATGGGATGATTGTTGATGTGTTGAGATTGATTGTTTGATATAGTAATTGTATTGTGACGGTTGTGATTGTGATTGTGATTGTGATTGGTTGTTCTCTGGTTCTCGAGATGCGTTCTCGGCTGAGTGGAGTCACTTGCGGGAGTGGCTTCACGCCCTAGTTTCGCCCTTCGTTGAACCCGCCACGGAAGGGGATGTGCACATTAATGGACAGGGTTATCGCTCGATATGATGAGCGGGGCTTAGGTGGGAACGGCTGCGGTCCCCCATGGGTGTGGTCGGGTCCGGTGGACGATCGGTGATTAAGATTGTTGGATTGGTGTGGATATGTGTGTGTGTGACGGTTAAGCTGTCTGTTTATCTTATTGTTGATATATTGAGTTGTGTGATTAGTACTGACCCCGGTTGTTGTTTTGTAAACCTGCGGTGATCCATTCGGGGATGGTGAGCGAGAATTGAGCAGGTTTGAGTTGAGTCTTGGGATAGCTGGGAGGTGCCACCGTCGACGATAGAAGTCTTCCATTTGTAGTCTATTAGTTTTATGACATTTTGTATTTCAAGTAAACATGATTGATTTTAAGAACTCGTACCCGTATTTTGGGATTTGGTTTCAGTTGTACTTTTCACTAAAGTTATATTATTTAAGTTGTTTCTTTATTGTCTTATGAATATCATGCCTCGGGTAACCGAGATGGTAATATCTTCATACCTGAGTGGTCCTGGTAAGGCACTTGGAGTATGGGGGTGTTACAGTTTTGCTTCTACCGAGGCTTATTGGGCCGCAAGATTGGCGGAGGAGGGTGGTCCTCACATCCGTTGGGTGGTGCCGTTGTGGCACTTGAGGTCCTTCACGGGGTTTCCTACTTCGGGTGCTAGTCCTCGTTCTTTGATGGTGGTGGGTTTGAAGGTTGTTTCCTTCATTTGTCCTGAAAGGCTCATGAGGCAAATGGGGCGTCAACAAAAGGTGCCCGCTCAAGATACTCTTGTTCAAGAGAATGTTTTCTGGAACTCCGAGCTTGTGGAGGTCTTCGAAAGGTGGTGGGCCACTCGCCCGCTTTGGGAGGTACCAAACCCCGTTGCCACGACATGGGTGACTCCCGCTTATGTTAAGTGGTCAAGAGCTCCGTCCTTGGAAGAGAGATCTAAATTTCGTAAGGACGAGGTCGTCGACTTGAACTATCGAGAGGTTGGCAAGGCCAACCGTGCCTTCTTTGAGGAGTATGTTGATGGAGCTAGCCCCGATGTGATGAGGCCACCGAAGAGGAGGAGTTCCGGCCCCAAGATTATAGTGGCCCGTGCATTGGCTCTTTTTGAGTCGGACATGGGGTCTTGTGCTAGACCGGAGGCCGTCGCCGTCTTAGATCCGCTGAAGATCCGTTCCGAGGAGGAAGTCCATGCTAGGCGGGCCAACAAGAAGGACAAGGGGAAGATGTACCCCGAGGGAAAAGGCAAGGGTAGAATGGAAGAGTGAAGACCTCCATTACCCACTTTATTATTATGTTGTAGTAGTGTTGTGAGTTTTTATTATGTTGTACTAGCTAGTTATTGTATGTTTTGTGCTAGTTTTATTATGTGAGGTGTTTTAGTTGACACCTTAGCTTTGACAAGTTGTAGACTCGTCGAGCTTTATTTGTTCTTGAAATTGTAATCCCTCCCATTATTAATTAAATAAGAGGATTGCCCGTGTCGAAAATTGTGAACGCTTGTTTCTTCCATCCATTTTGTGAAGGCAATTCGATTCGAATTATCCTAAATATTTGCACTTGGGAAAGTGGTATCTTGTGGAAAGGGAGAAAGGCTACGTTTCGTATTTTGCGGGAAAGGGAATGGTTTTCCCTTTCTCTTTTTTGTTTGAGATGTGTTTTTTTGTAGGTGGGGATTTTCGTTGTATGGGGATGGTTGTTTTTGATTGTGGGGATGGTTATATCCTTCTTGTGTAAGAAAGGACTACCTACGTATTCACCTGAAGAGGTGAAATCAAACCATGATCGTAGTTCGAAATGTTTTGTAAGTTTTGATTGGGTTTTGTGGTTGTATTCCTCATGCATAAGAGGGACTGCCTACGTATTCACCTGAAGAGGTGAAATCAAACCATGCTCATAGTTCAGGGGGGTTTTGTTTTAGTGCAAATGGATGTTACCTTTGACAGATCAAAGGACATTTGAAACGGGCAAGGTGCCGCAGCTTAGACTCAATAAAACATGCAATTTCAAATCAGAACACGTTGAGGAACTTGACTTGAAAAGGGGTCGAGGTGGTTGCTAGTTGTAAAACTAGGCTAGGTCGTTGGTTGCTGTGGTTCAAGGGTAGTATTTTCTTGACCAGGTATGGCCCGGCCCAGTTGGATTTGAATTTCCCCCTCGGATCGACGGGTAATGGTGCTCGAACTGATTTGAGGACCAAGTCGCCCTCCTGGATGTTTCTGGGTTTAACCTTCTTGTTGAATGCCCTTTGTATACGTCGTTGGTATAACCGGACATTGTGCAAGGCGTTGAGTCGCCGTTCGTCTCGAAGAGTGAGTTGCTCGTACCTTTGACGGGTCCATTCCGCCTCAGGGACTTGACTCTCCAGTAGGATGCGTAGAGAAGGGACCTCTAACTCTACCGATTGAACTGCCTCCATGCCGTATGCTAGGTAGAGGGGCGTGGCGCCTGTCGGTGTTCGAATGGAGGTTCGGTATCCCCAGAGTGCGAATGGGAGTTTGCTCGGCCAATCGCGGTAGTTGTCTTGCATTTTCTTGATAATGGTGACAAGAGTTTTGTTCGCTGCCTCCACCGCTCCGTTGGTTTGGGGACGGTCGGGGGATGATCGATGTCGTTTGATCTTGTATTTGTCCAGCAATGCTTAAGCTTCCGCCCGAAAGTGAGAGCCTTGATCGCTGATGATTTCATGGGGTACCCCGTATCGGCAGATGATGTTGTTTTAAATGAACTTAGCCACTTGTTTGGCGGTCAAGACTGTATATGACTGTGCTTCTACCCATTTGGTAAAGTAGTCGATGGCGACGAGGACAAAGCAATGCCCCTTAGTGCCTACCAGATTGACTTTCCGATGATGTCGATTCCCCAGGTTGAGAAAGGCCAGGGTGACGTCATGGTGTATAACAGGGATGGTGGTATGTGTTGTATGTTGGCGAAGATTTGGCAATTGTGTCAATGCTTGACGTAGTTACGGCAATCGGCTTCCATGGTGGTCCAGTAGTAACCTAGCCGCGTGATTTTCCGTGTAAGCATCATTGCGCTCATGTGAGGGCCACATTCTCCGTCGTGAACCTCTCCCATGACGTTTTTGGCTTTGTGATGGTCAATGCAAAGGAGGAGAAGTCCTTGGGGTGTTCTTTTGTATAGTTGATTTTGGTTTATCACGAATTGTGATGCAAGTAAACGGATGGCTCTTTGTCCTCTTTGATCAGAGTTGGGAGGGAATTCGTTTTTGGTTTTGTAATTGAGGATGGCTTGGTACAAAGGTTCATCATGGCTTTCCTCGTCGCCGATAATGGCACAAATGTGAGCTGGCTCGCTCCTTCTCTCGACACGTAGGGGCATTTATGTCATGTCGTCAAGTATGTTGACGAGTGCGGCAAGTTTTGCCAGGGCATCAGCAAATTGGTTTTCCTCTCGGGGCAAGTGGAAGTAGTCAATTTGGTCGAAGAACTCGGCCTCTTGATTGATCTTTGCTTGGTAGGGAGCTAAGCTGTCAGATCGGATTTTCCATAATCCGGACACCTGGTTGATGATGAGCGAGGAATCGCCGTGGACCCTCAGTCTCTTGATGCCGAGTGTGATGGCTGCTTGTAGGCCGATGAAACATGCTTCATATTCGGCGGCATTGTTGGTGACGACAAAGTCTATCTTGACCGAGATCGGAACATGTTCTCCCTCTGGTGATATTAGAAGGATTCCTACCCCGAAGCCTCTCAGATTAGATGCACCGTCGAAGTATAGGTCCCATGCGTCAGAATCGGCACAAAGGATGTCTTCGTCATGAAGTGACCATGTATCGGTCGTTGGATCCTCGTTGACGGAATTTTCTGCTAAGAAATCGGCAACCGCCTTTCCCTTGATAATCTTGAGGGGTACAAACTTGAGATCAAATTCGGACAGCATGAGTGTTCACCTAGACAGCCTTCCGTTTAGTACGGGTTTTTCGAAGATGTATTTAACCGGGTCCATCTTGGAGTAGATGTGGACCGTGTAGCTGAGCATGTAACACCCCCATACTCCGAGTGCCTTACCAGGACCACTCAGGTATGAAGACATCACCATCTCGGTTGCCCGAGGTATGATAATCAAATAGACAAAACAGAAACAACATTTATTATAAGTAGTTTAATGAATGAGTACAATCCTCGAAACCAAACTGAAAGTACAATACATTATTCCAAAACTAACTGTTCTCAACTGAAATGTAAATAAATGCTAAACTACAGCGGAAGACTCTATCGTCATGTCGTGGCCATCCCAGCTATCCCCGTACTCATCTCTATACCTGCTCAATATCTGCTCACCATCCCCGAATGGATCACCGCAGTTTTACAAAACAACACGGGGTCGTACTAATCACACAATCAATATAGATAACAATAATAAGACAAACAGACAGTTGAATGAATGTCACACACACACACACACCACCAACTCCCATCATCTCAATAGTGATCGTCCACTTTGGACCAGCCGCCGATGGGGGACCGCAGCCCGTTCCCACCTAAGCCCCGCTCATCGTACGAGCGATAACCCTGTCCATTAATGTGCACATCCCCTTTCGTGGCGGGTTCCACGAAGGGCGAAACTAGGGCGTGAGATCACTCCCGCAAGTGACCCCACTCAGCCGAGAACGCATCTCGAGAACCATCACAAACACAACCACAATCATAATCACAATTACAATTACAATCATCATATCAATCAACTAACTACAGCACATCACCAATATCCCATTATGGGACTAATACTGAGTAGGAAATCCTACCTGGAAAGCACAACACGCAGACGGTATCTACAGCTGTCTAAAAACGCCTCTTCTATGAACTCTCCTCCTACCATACAACACATAGATACTACTATTCAACTACTATTCATAAAAACCCCCAATTCCTAAATTA
Source organism: Silene latifolia (assembly GCF_048544455.1). Taxonomy (NCBI): domain Eukaryota; kingdom Viridiplantae; phylum Streptophyta; class Magnoliopsida; order Caryophyllales; family Caryophyllaceae; genus Silene; species Silene latifolia. Next base: position 47,577,899 of record NC_133534.1, read on the forward strand.
GGGTTTCACTAATCTTAACAAAACATTATATAAATTACATTAAAAGCTTACCCCCGATGCAAGGAATCCAACGACACAAACTACGATGCAAACCGACCGTCCGAACTCCGGAATTGTCAAGAACGCGATTAGGAAGAGAAGACAAGTTGCTTTCTCTCTTAAACAGGTTTTAGGTTTTGTAAAAAGTGATTTAGAATAAAGACGATTATGTTTAAATACCTTAATCGCGTAATTAACAAAACCCGAGAAAACCCCCGATAAACTGGGACACTCGATCGAGTACCCAAGGTACTCGATCGAGTACCCCCTACTCGATCGAGTGCCCCTGACTACTCGATCGAGTGCCCAACAGTCGAAACTATTTTATTCTGCAACATACCCTTACTCGACAGAGTAAGGGCTACTCGATAGAGTACCCCCCAAGACATAAATACGGAGTATTACAGTCTTCCCTCCTTAAAAGGAACTTCGTCCCCGAAGTTCAAACCACCACCAAAACAAAGGTACTCCAAAATATTAACCAAAACAAAACTCAACATAAAACACGCTACTTACCCAACTCATCCCGACAACCTACCGACGCGACATACAAAAAGGTGCATAAAACTCTTAAAAACTGCTCGCGATCATCTCCTACCCCCCTAAAAGAAACAAGGTTACGTCCCCGTAACCACACATACCTGATCAAAAAGAAAGGGGTAACGCTCTTTCATGATATCCTCTGCCTCCCATGTAGCTTCCTCAGTCTCATGGTTAGACCAAAGGATCTTAAGCAAAACTGTCTCACCGCTCCTGGTCTTTCTAACTTTTCGGTCTAGGATTTGCTTAGGCACCTCGAGGTACGATAAAGACTCATCCAGTTCTAAGCTCTCTGCCTCCAGCACATGTGACGGGTCACTCACATACTTCCGCAGCTGCGATACATGAAACACATTATGCACTCTCTCCAAAGCAGCCGGTAAAGCCAAACGATAAGCCACTTCCCCAACTCGCTCTACGATCTCATAAGGCCCTATAAACTTCTGACTTAGCTTGCCTTTCTTCCCAAATCTCATAACTCCGCGCATAGGAGACACTTTCAGAAGAACCTTGTCCCCAACCTGAAACTCTATGTCCCGACGATGTAGATCTGCATAACTCTTCTGTCGATCCTGAGCTGCTCTCATCCGTTCCCTGATCATCTTAATCTGTTCCACCATCTCATGTACCATCTCTGGTCCTAAAACCACTGCCTCAGCACTATCGTCCCAACAGATTGGACTCCTACATCTCCTCCCATACAAAGCCTCAAACGGTGCCATACCAATACTAGTGTGATAGCTGTTGTTGTAAGAAAACTCTATTAAGTCTAACCTCTGCTCCCAGCTACCACCAAAATCCATCACACAAGCTCGCAACATATCCTCAAGGGTCTTGATTGTTCTTTCAGTCTGTCCATCTGTCGCAGGATGAAATGCTGTACTCATCTTCAAAGCTGTTCCCAACGATTCCTGCAACTCCTTCCAAAACCTCGATATAAACCTCGCATCTCTGTCAGACACTATGTCCTTAGGGACTCCATGTAACTTCAGCACGTTCTTTCGATAGGCCATAGCCAGTTGTGCCTTAGTCCATGTATCTTTCATTGGAACAAAGTGAGCTGACTTGGTCAACCGATCCACTATCACCCAAATCATATTGTTACCTTGTTGACTCTTAGGTAAACCCACAATGAAATCCATGGAAATGGATTCCCACTTCCACTCAGGCACCTCCAACGACTGAACCTTACCTTGTGGTCTTCTCTGTTCCCCTTTAACTCTCTGGCATGTCAAACAACGGGACACAAACTCAGCTGTCTCTTTCTTCATCCCAGGCCACCAAAACGTTTTCTTCAGATCTTTGTAAAGCTTGTCTCCACCCGGATGAACTGAATATGGTGTGCAATGTGCCTCTGTCATGATTGTCTTTTTCAACTCCTCGTCATTAGGAACACACCACCTACCATCAAACCTCAAGCTACCATCTGTATGAATGGAAAACCGGGACACTGTCCCTTTCTCTACTCCAGCTCTCCACTCCACTATCTTAGGATCCAAAGCCTGTTTACCTCGAATATCATCATAAAACTCCATGTGTCTTTGTCATATCACCCATGGCATCCCCTTTCGCATCATATGAATCCCAAAGCTCGCTACCTCATCCTCGGCCTCATCAAAGATAGAGAGCCGTACACAAGGAATGTACACTCTTTCTACTCAAAGCATCAGCAACAACGTTGGCCTTTCCTTCATGGTAGATGATTTCCATGTCGTAATCACCAATCAGCTCCATCCACCTCCTCTGTCTCATGTTCAACTCCTTCTGTGTGAAGATGTACTTGAGACTCTTGTGATCAGAAAATACCTTAAAGATTGCTCCATAAAGGTAGTGCCTCCAAATCTTGAGAGCAAACACCACTGCACCCAACTCCAGATCATGAGTAGGGTAGTTCTCCTCATAAGGCTTCAACTGCCTAGAAGCATAGGCAATCACTTTACCATTCTGCATCAACACACACCCCAACCCATTCTTCGAGGCATCTGTATAGACCTCGAAATTCTCGCTCCCTTCAGGTAATGCCAAGACAGGAGCTGTGGTCAAACGCTCCTTTAAGGTTTGGAACGCCTTCTCACAACTCTCATCCCAACGAAACCTGTTCTCTTTCCTCATCAACGCTGTCATCGGTCTAGCTATCTTGGAGAAATCCTTCACAAACCGCCTGTAATATCCAGCTAAACCCAAGAAACTTCTTACCTCAGCAACATTCTTCGGTGCTTCCCACTTTGTCACTGCCTCAATCTTCGCCGGATCCACAGCTACCCCATCTTTGGAGATTACATGCCCCAGAAAAGCAACTTTCTCTAACCAGAACTCACACTTGGACAGCTTAGCATACAACTCATGATCTCTCAACGTCTGCAACACGATCCTCAGATGCTCCTCATGCTCCTCCTTAGTCTTAGAGTAGACTAGGATGTCATCGATAAACACTACTACGAACTGATCCAAGAACTGTCTGAAGATCCTATTCATCAAATCCATAAACACTGCCGGCGCATTGGACAACCCAAATGGCATCACCACATACTCATAATGGCCATACCTCGACGTGAAAGCTGTCTTCGGTATGTCCACATCTCTGATCTTCACCTGATGGTATCCCGACCTCAAATCGATCTTAGAAAAGACCGTTGCACCACTCAACAGATCAAACAGGTCATCTATCCTTGGCAAAGGATACTTGTTCTTTATCGTCACACGGTTCAGCTCCCGGTAATCTATGCATAACCTCAAAGTTCCATCCTTCTTCTTCACGAAAAGAACTGGTGCTCCCCAAGGCGATACACTTGGTCTAATGTATCCCTTCTCTATCAAATAATCCAACTGCTTCCTAAGCTCCTCCATCTCCTTAGGACCCATACGGTACGGTGCCTTAGAGATTGGCCCCGTCCCTGGCTTCAACTCAACGGTGAAATCTATCTCCCTCTTCGGTGGCAACCCGGAATCTCCTCTCGGAAAGACATCTCGCATAATCTCCCACCACCGGTATCTCCTCAATCGCTAGGGCTCTCTATCCGGTCATCTCTCACATGGCACAAAATCAGAGGACATCCCTTCCTCAGATACGACTTCAAAGTGACAGCTGCAATCAACTTAACTTTGGGTTTGACTAGAAACCCACGATAAGACACACTTACACCCTTAGGACCTCTAAGGGACACTCTCTTTTGATGACAGTCTATCTTAGCCTTATACTTTCCTAACCAATCCATCCCAACTATCATCTCAAAACCATTAAAAGGAAATTCTAGCAAGTCTACTGGGAAATCGACTTGCCCCACTATCAAAGATACATCTCTAAACAACCTCCCACACGATACAGACTCACCTGAAGGTATGAAAACTTGCTCCCTAACAGACTCATATACTCTCAAACCCAACTGTTTTACATGACTCGAAGACACAAACGATTGAGAAGCCCCCGAATCAAACAAATCAAACGTAGGAATACCATTAACAAGGAATGTACCGGTGATAACGTGCGCATCCTCCTGTTTGCCTTCTTGTCCATCATGAACAACTTGCCACCGGTCTTCTCGCCCACCTCCCGGACAAGATTAGCCGATGCGATCGGCTTAGCACTGACCCTTGATTGTTGTTGTTGTTCATCGGTGTCTTCGATAAGAATTACCGCCGTTGCGGTTGCCTCCACTCGATAGCTCGACCTCCCGGTTTGGCCATGATCCGGTGGGTCCGTTGCTCGCAAAGCTCGTGCGGTCTCGAAAAGATCCGGTGCGCTCGTGCACTCATATCTCTTGTGGCCTACGCCACCACAACTAAAGCAGTCACTCCCATTGTTGCTCACACTCCCACGACCTCGCCCAAAGGAAGTTCCAAAGACTAAACCCGAACGGAAGAAAATCCCTTAGATTGATTGTGGTTGCCTTTCTTGAAATTAGATTGGCCACCACCCTCGCTTTCCGACTTCCTCTTCTCTCCACCCGACCTCTCCTGAGCCATCTCCACTAGCCTCTCAGCTCTCCCAGCCCTCTCATATGCTTCCTTCACATCAGTAAGGACTCCCACGGGTAACTTATCCATAATCTTCGTGGTTAGCCCTCTCTCAAACCTCAAAGCCAGATTCTCCTCACTCAAACCCATGTCCTCAACATATCTGGATTTCTCATTGAACCGCCCTGTAGTACTCGGACCCACGAGACATCTCCGTCATCTTAAACTTGTCGAACTCCTCCCTCAACTTGCTCCTCACATGTTCTGGTACGAACTCCTTTCTCACAGCCCTACGAAACTCCTCCCAAGGTATAGCAGGTAACCCCTGGTTGGTATATATCTCCTTGGCACTCACTTTTACGGAATCCCACCACTTGCCACCATTTTGCCTCCCTCGGATAGAATGCGGCTCGATCCACTCTCATCTCATCAGACAACGAACTAAATCCAAAGTATGTTCTCCATCTCCCTCGCCCCAACTATCAAGGTGGTTAGGCTCCTCAACTCCCTTGTACTCCTTCGGGTTAAACCTCGCGATATAGAGGCTGACTTTAGCATGGTCAACCTCCTTCTCCTTACTCTTATCCTTGTCGTCATTCACTCTCTTCAGGGTCTCAGTAAGAGCGTCCTGGTGCTCTAACATCTTGACGATGTCATCCGTGGTCATAAGCTCTGCTCTCGCGTACAAAGCATTTCTCTTGGGCGGCATCTTGAAGCTATATAAGAAAGGGATAACATAAACACGCGTACTAAACCTCAAAACACGAAACGCGCGCATAGGACCTACTCGATCGAGTATCCAAACCCACTCGATCGAGTAACGGGCTACTCGATTGAGTGCCCCCATGTACTCGATCGAGCACCCAAACTCCGAACCAAAAGACCTTCGATCTCTAACCCACTCGATCGAGTATCTAGGCTACTCGATCGAGTGATTTCTACTCGATCGAGTACCCTAGTTACTCGATCGAGTACCCCAAAACTCGATTCGGACTCAAAATCGCCAAAAACCTACCCGATCGAGTCAGCCTCACTCGATCAAGTACCCCCAATACGTAAGAGATACCCGCATATTACGTCACATACTAACATGTTAAATTTATAAATCATATTATATCATCATAAACATGTTACGCATCCTTCTACTAACTACGAAATCATCTCATTACGCTATTAAAAGCCACATCGTAAATCATTCAACTTGTTATCACCCATTAACATGTTCAACATATAATCATTCTCTTTCACATGCTCAACCTCCTACTTCAACACCAAACAATCAACACACTTCATCACTTTGTTGCACAAGTTAAACAATCACACAGACGACTCAACAAACACGTTCCCATGTGACCGGTTCAAAGTTGTAGGGCGACCCCCGCGACTTTAGGACGTCTCCCAAGCCTTTGCACTAGCTCCTACAACTTTTACCCCGGGTTCATTTTAATTGACTCCCTATGTTCATTAAGTTCATTGGTTACAGGTTTCAGGATCGTCGCTCACGATACCATTTGTAACACCCCATACTCCGAGTGCCTTACCAGGACCACTCAGGTATGAAGACATCACCATCTCGGTTGCCCGAGGTATGATAATCAAATAGACAAAACAGAAACAACATTTATTATAAGTAGTTTAATGAATGAGTACAATCCTCGAAACCAAACTGAAAGTACAATACATTATTCCAAAACTAACTGTTCTCAACTGAAATGTAAATAAATGCTAAACTACAGCGGAAGACTCTATCGTCATGTCGTGGCCATCCCAGCCTATCCCGTACTCATCTCTATACTGCTCAATATCTCGCTCACCATCCCCGAATGGATCACCGCAGTTTTACAAAACAATACGGGGTCGGTACTAATCACACAATCAATATAGATAACAATAATAAGACAAATAGACAATTTGAACTGTCACACACACACACACACCACCAACTCCCATCATCTCAATCCGATCGTCCCTTTGGACCGGCCACGCCGATGGGGGACCGCAGCCGTTCCCACCTAAGCCCCGCTCATCGTACGAGCGATAACCCCGTCCATTAATGTGCACATCCCCTTTCGTGGCGGGTTCCACGAAGGGCGAAACTAGGGCGTGAGATCACTCCCGCAAGTGACCCCACTCAGCCGAGAACGTATCTCGAGAACCATCACAAACACAACCACAATCATAAACACAATTACAATTACAATCATCATATCAATCAACTAACTACAAAGACATCACCAATATCCCATTATGGGACTAATACCGAGTAGGAAATCCTACCTGGAAAGCACAACACGCAGACGGTATCTACAATTTGTCTCAAAACGCCTCTTCTATGAACTCTCCTCCTACCATACAACACATAGATACTACTATTCAATTACTATTCATAAAAACCCCCAATTCCTAAATTAGGGTTTCACTAATCTTAACAAAACATTATATAAATTACATTAAAAGCTTACCCCCGATGCAAGGAATCCAACGACACAAACTACGATGCAAACCGACCGTCTGAACTCCGGGAATTGTCAAGAACGCGATTAGGAAGAAGACAAGTTGCTTTCTCTCTTAAACAGGTTTTAGGTTTTGTAAAAAGTGATTTAGAATAAAGACGATTATGTTTAAATACCTTAATCGCGTAATTAACAAAACCCGAGAAAAACCCCCGATAAACCGGACACTCGATCGAGTACCCAAGGTACTCGATCGAGTACCCCCCTACTCGATCGAGTGCCCCAGCTACTCGATCGAGTGCCCAACAGGTCAGAAACTATTTTATTCTGCAACATACCCTTACTCGACAGAGTAAGGGCTACTCGATAGAGTACCCCCCAAGACATAAATACGGAGTATTACAGAGCATGTAATGCCGCAGCTTCTTTGTTGACCATACTAGGGCAAGGCATGTATTCTCCAATTGGATGTACCTCGTCTCGTACTCAATGAACTTTTTGCTGATGTAGTAGATGGCTCGTTCTTCGCCGCCGACTGTCTGTGCTAGCATCGCTCCCATGGCTGTGTTTGTAACAGTCAGGTATAGGGATAAAGGAATCCCCGGTTGATGTGGCATGAGTACAGGAGGTTTGGATAGGATTTCCTTTATCCTGTCGAAGGCCTTTTGACAGTCATCTTCCCAATCGGTGTGATCGGAGGCGCGAAGCTTCTTGAATATTGATTCACAAATCATGGTGAGCTTGGCAATGAAGCGGCTGATGTATTGGACCTGACCGAGAAATCCCCGAATCTCCTTCTCGTTTCTAGGCCGAGGCATTTGTTGAAGGGCTTTGATCTTGGTTGGGTCAATCTCAATGCCTCTTTTGCTGACGACATGTCCCCAGAGTTTTCTTGAGGTGACCCCGAATGCAAACTTCTGAGGATTTAGTCTCATGTTATATTTCCGCAGACGAGCGAAGAATTTCCGAAGGGCGCTGATGTGGCCGTCCCGTTCTCTGGATTTGACAATCATATCGTCGACATACACCTCTACCTCCTTGTGCATCATATCATGTAGGAGAGTGGTAGCGGTTCTTTGGTAGGTTGCTCCGGCATTGATGAGGCCGAAGGGCATGACCGTGTAGCAATATGTACCCCACTGTGTAGTGAATGCTGTCTTGTGCATGTCTTCCTTGGTCATTTTAATCTGGTTGTACCCGGCATACCCATTCTTGAAGGATAGGAAAGCATGTTCAGCGGTGTTGTCTACCAGAATGTCAACATGTGGCAAAGGGAAGTCGTCCTTTGGACTCGCCTTGTTCAGATCCCTGAAGTCGACGCAAACCCGAATTCTTCCGTCTTTCTTTGGTACGGGCACAATGTTGGCCACCCAATCAGAGTATTCAGACACTTTGATGAAACCAGCCTTGAACTGTTTATCCTCTTCTTCCTTCATTTTTAGGGCCCATTCAGGACGCATCCGGTGTAGCTTCTATTTCACGGGTTTAGCTCCGGGTTTAATAGGTATCCGGTGCTCTGCAATTTCTCTCTCAATCCCGGGCATATCTCTGTAAGACCAGGCGAACACGTCCTTGTATTTGTGGAGGAGGTCAACGAACTGTTGTCTTTCCGAGGGGTCCGGGGTTGTCCCTATCCTAAGTTCTTGAGGTGTGTTATCGGTTCCTACATTAATAGGTTCGGTCTCCTCAATGATGGGGGTCCTGGTTTCCCGTTTGTCAAGTTCTTTGACTAGGTGAGGTGGGTAGTCACTCAAGTCAAATTACTCGTAGTCATTCAGAATTGCATTGCAGTTAAATTGAGACGAGTCATAAGCAAACTTAGCGTTCATTAAGTTGACACGAGCGAAAAGCTCGGAAAGGACAGTCATTTCATGGTCAGTCAGAGGCGACACAACAGGGAAGGCGGCCCCTGGAACAGGCTCCAGGTTGTCACCTTTCATGGGAGTGGGGGTGACCCTAGTAGACTCAGCCTCTGTATCAGCCACGACCTTGTGATAAAACAGTGGGAAGGGGACCTTGACTGGGACATCAGGAGTGTTAGGAGCTACGATAGACTCTGACTCCGACTCAGACTCCGACTCAGATTCTTCTTCACTTCCCTCCTTGAATATAGGGCCTTCTCCAGTTGTGATCTTGAGAATGCGGCCTTGGCGATCGGTCCACTTGACGGTCTTCCTCCAGCCTTGGGTAGCTTTCTCCGGATCAGTGTCGGAGATCAAGGCGGTTGGGTCGAATTGATTATCCTTTAGGGCGATGTTGATGATGTCCTCATAGTCGAGGCGCTTGATGTTATCTTCCCCAAAGAGGAGTGTGACAGCTTGTCCGTCGAGGCATGGTGACGGCTTAGACTCGGTTGATGCTGCTTCGGTGTTGTCGGGGATAAAGTAGCATCCTGGAAGACTTCCACTCCTGGGTACCTAGCCTTCGCCACAGAGTCATAGATTGGGTCCGGAAAGCCATGGTAGAGCTCGAACTCTCCCTCGGGGATAAAGTATCCATTGAGGGTCAGATGATAGGGACGGAGGATAACTCCGTGCTTCTTGCGCTTTCGAACTAGGAGGTTCATCTCCTGAATATCCTCATCAGTAGGTTCATATCCCAGTCCAAAGGGGATGTTGGGGACCTTAGCCTGTTTCAAGGGAGGTATAGTATCTTTCAGTGGATTGAGCGGCAAACCCGCGAAGTAACCCTGACGAATCATGATACGGTTGATTGTGAGGTTGGCAAACGGGTCACAATCAGAGGGTGTTGATTCCTCGGTTATGGCATTCACAGCTTGGAAACCCTACATTTCATTGTCATCCTCCTCAATGGCTTGGGAGGCTATTCCCTTTCTCATGACAACTTTGATCGGGGAAGCAGGAATTGTGATCGCTTTCCCGTTGAAGGGGACCCTGATTTTCTGGTGGAGAGTTGAGGTAACCGCCTTGAAGGCGTGAATCCAGAGACGTCCCAAGAGCATATTGAAAGAGGCGTCGATGTCGACCACCTGAAAACTGGTTTGTCTTTCCAGTGGTACGGTTGCGACAGTCAAAGTGATAAGCCCGGCGACCTTGCGACGAGTGCCGTCGTAGGCGCGTACTCCTTGGTTTGTCGGGACCAAATCAGCTTCCTTAATACCCAGCTTGTGAGCAGTCTTCAGAGGAATGACATTCACCGCGGATCCGTCATCCACGAGGACCATGGGTACATTTTTGTTGAGGCATTGTACGGTGATATACAGGGCCAGGTTATGATTGGCTCCGAACGAAGGAATATCCTCGTCAGAGAAAACGACTGGGTTGTTCAGATCAGGGGCGTCCCTCGTCATATGTGCCACTATTTCTTCCGGGGAAGAGGTGGAGGGCACGGTTAATTTTCCCAAGGCCTGTAGCAAAGCCTGTCGATATTCAAAGGACATTGCGATCAGTTGCCAGATCGAGATCTCGGCTTTTGCCTTCTGAGGGGTTTGAGGATCAAATTTTCAGGGGCCCTTGGTTGAGTGTCTACCTCCAGAATGACTTGGTCATTCGTTGTTGGAACGACCGTTGGATTGTTTGGGTTCTGATAGGGGCGTCCGGACCGGGTGAGGTGATGCGTGTCATTTATATGATGTTTTACACCTTATTTTACACGCATTTCAGAGCTCAATTATGTAGTTTATGCTACTATTTTCCATATTTCCGTCTACTTTCGTGTTTTTGTATAATATTGCAGAAATGTGAAGAATCCAGCGGAAAATGAGCCGAATCCGTTCCCGAGTATTTAGCATAGGATTTGACATGAGGTATTGACTCGAGAAATGAGCTTGGTGCGCGTTTCAAGGCCTAAAGATAGCAAAAGCATGGGTGCGTAAGAGTTTAACAAGCAAAGAAGCACTTCACAATATTGCAGCCTGCTTCAGACGGCAATATCTCGAGTTCTAGAGCTGATAATCGAGTGATTCTAATTGGAGGTGAAAGCTTATCCTCTTAGCTTTCCAACGCCGCATAGAACGCCCGATTTTACCAAGTAACGAAGAAATGGCAGCTCTATTAAGATCGTCGATCGACCAGAGCATGACTAACAGAAGCTACTGTTCAGCAAGAGTCAGTCGATCGACTGGCCTCAGTGGTCGATCGACCACCCCACGAGCTGATGCGCAAATTAAAAGACGAGGAAGCCCATTGTAATTAGGTTTAGGAATAAGTGTTTTACGTGACATTCCTATATAACGTAACCCCTTTCTATTTATTAATCATCATTCATTAGCTTAGTTGAATTCAGTTCCTATAATACATTAGTTATTCGTAGTTTTTACTCTTAATAAAATTCGTTATTTCGCTTTCGGATTCTCTTGTTCCTGCCTTGTTACGGTATTCCTTCTTCAGAGTTCCAGTTTGTTTTAGTAATTCTTGCAGTAGTTAGAATTGTTAGAATAATCCCGAAACCTTTAGTTTATTATTGCTTTTAATCGTTCAATTTCAATTATGCATTTGTTCATCATGGTTATCGAATTAGTTGTTGTTATCTTCATTAATATGTGTAGCTAAACCCTTCGTGCTAAGATGTAGGGGACCTATAACGTAGATGGCGTAGAATTAGGCGACCTGAATTAGGGCATTGGTCGATCGACTTCCTATAGTGGTCGATCGACTGACGCGTGTATGATTAGCACCGTTTTTAATTTATTAAGTGCAATATTTGACAACGAGACCGAGAGGAGACTTGTTAGATGCTTAGTATTGACCAACCCATTAAGATCGAGAGATAGGGGAGGGAAATAATTAATGAATTAGAACGACTAAATTGCTAAGATCGAAATATAGGTAATTTAGGCATTAAGAATCACTTTTTAGGGCGAGAGCTAGCATTAGTGAGACTTAGGGACTAGTAACATAGGCCGAAAGGAGCTAATAGTTAACTTGGACCGAGAGGACTTGTTTTACCCATCCTACACGACCGTATTTCGGACTTACCTAGGATTATGTGCCATCACAGCTATAGTGAACCGACCGTCTTAGCATTTCCTTTAATTATCATTTGCATTTTTTTCACTATTTGCTCATTTATCTTATGTTATTAGATTTAATCCAATTCAAACACCCCCCGTCATTTATAGACTAAATAAAGGCAACTAATAATTCCCTACCTCCCTGTGGTTCGACCCTGACTGCCGCTATCTATAGTAGTAGTTTGGAAATTATAAATTTATCTTTGGTACTCTACAACGGTATCAAATTTTGGCGGCGTTGCCGGGGAGGCAGCGCTAGTTTTAGTTGTTTTTAATTTTAGTATTTCTTTCTTTAGTCTCAGGGAACTTCGGTTCCTTGAGACCGTTCTCATGTTTCATATTCTGAGTTTTCCACAGGAAGAGGATGAAATCTTTGGTGCTTATTTAGCCAGACTTTGGGAGTTTATTGAGCCCCAGACGAGATGCCTTTTCTGATCTCCAAATATGCTGCACTATTTTCCGGCATATGAATGACCTTACGCGAGCATACTTCGAGTCTATAGGTAAGTGGGATTTCGAAGGAATCCCCGTAATTGAGGTATTAGAATTCTTTAATTGGTTTGCTACTGAATCTCTCAAACCTACTTTTTCTCTTCATGTTGACTCAGATGAGGGGGTGGGTCAGACCTTAGAAACCAATCTAGGAAATACCGACGGAGACGTAGAGGAGACCATTAGCGTGGTTGACAATTCCTTTTATGAGGATAGTCTAGAACCCCTTTATGATTCTTGTAATGTTAGTGAGGACGATTTGGAGGCTCTCTTTGAGAACCTCCATTTTGACGAGTCTAGCGATGAGGAGAGTGATAGTCTAGAGGTTAAATGGGATACTTATGATGATATCGATGATGAGCGTATTTTAAGAGACCCCATTGACCCATTTGACTTTACTATCCCATGCATTTGGGATGATTATCCACCTTCTCCCTTAGTTGATCAGACTCCTCCACCTCACATTTCATACCCGTCAGAGTACTTTAATTCTACTCGCGTTATTATTGGGTCAAATGCACCTGAGTTCGTTAATTCTCCACCTGTGGTTAACTTGAGCTTTTATATTCCGCCCTTAGCTGGAGGACAGAATAGCTTTGTGGACAATTTTGGGAGCTGTCATAGGAAATTTGTTAGACTTAAAACGATTTTGCATTTTAATTTCCTATGTTATTGTTGTCTTATGGTGCTACTTACAGTTTTGTGTAGCACATGCACAGAAGTTTGACAGGTTGCTGCGAGCTATGAGCTGCTTTGATTGGGCTCAATTCGAGTAGTTGGCTGAAAAAAAAGAGGTCGAGCGGGACCTGTTTGAAACCAGCGCTAGCCGGGAGGCAACCCGGATGTGTTTTGTTTTTGTTTTGAATAAACTTCATAGTTGTTTAGAAATAAAAACTCTTAGTCGTGTGCTTGGTTTTTAAAGACTATAGACTATAATTTTGGGTTTAGCGCAAATTTTGGGCGCGTTATTATGTGCAATTGCAGGTATAAAGACCACATTAACTCAATTTATTGAGTTATGTCGAAGAACAACATCTTTCTTTATTCGCCGGGTATGATGATCGATCGACGCCCATAGTGGTCGATCGATCGCCTTATTCAAAGACAAAAGCTACTGTTTCAATTCCCATGGTCGATCGACTAGCTATATTGGTCGATCGACCAAGGCCCGATGCTGAGTTGTTCTCTATCCAATTTTAAATTCTTTGCACGTAATTTCCGCTTCAATTTTGTTTTCTCGGATAATGCGCGGTATATTCTGTCTTTTCAGGTACTTACGGTAGCACTGCTGGCTACCGAAACCTCCTAGCTCACGCGGGTTTGGGGAGGTTTCCTTTAAAGCGCTTAAAATCTTATGAGTATTCCGAGTTTAGCTTCATGTTTTGTTTGCTTAATTTACCGCAAATCCCATTTCCTTTGCTATTTTCATTACATGATTTTGCACAATGGGGACATTGTGTGATTTGGTTTGGGGAAGGGTTTTGCATTGCATTCACATGTTTTATTGCATTTCTGTTTCACGTTTATTGCATTTCAGTTTACATTGTTTATTTTATCTCCTATATATACAAAAATCAAAATTCAAAAAATTGAAAAAAATTTCAAAAAAATACAAATTTGCACGTTTCTTTTAGCATATAGGTTGATTCAGAACGGTAGTACTTCAATGATGACATTGCATTTGCATCTGTTTATGCCTAAGCCTTGCTAATTGACATGTTATTAGTAGAATCATATATGCATAGTCTACGATTTTTCGTTAAATATCTTGCTGAACTTGAGACTTGACTTAGATTTATGGCAAACTACATCATTTTCTAAGATTTAGAGCCTATAACTGGTGACATTCATGTCCAGTTCATTTAGGATGTGAGTAGTACTCCTTATGAGACATGTTACATCAATATGCATAAATATGAACTTAATCTGCTTAATACCTGTATGCATTCGGGTTCGTGGTTAGTTGACACATGTGGAAGAGGTCGCCCCTTATTCATTTTGCCCATAAGCTCCACAGTGCCAAAAATAGCCTTTTTGTCCCGTCAACTACATCCTACATTTAGCCTGCCCTTGTCAAGCTAGTAGTTTATGTTCTCGGGATTGTTATTTCGTTTTTGGTGGCTAATGCTCATTTTGAGATGATGATGGGAGAATGAAAAGGATAAGACAAGAAAAGAAAAAAAAAAAAGAGATTCGAAAAGAAGACTCAGTCGGTCGACCGTCCCACTTGGTCGATCGACTGCTTGCTGCTTTAAAAAAAAAATCAAAATCGCATAATTCAAGGTCTTGTTAAATGGCGATTTTTTGTTCCCATGTTATATTTGTATTTTATGGGGAGTTGACAATGTTGTTGGAATGTGAGATTCGTGCTTACTATTAGCACCGTTCTATCATTTAATCTTGAGCAAGAAGTTGGATGTTGTCATATGATTTTGTTTAGGTACTAGCTTGATCACCTATACCTCCACATTCCCATAATTGTTTTGCCTCTTCTTACCCATTACCTCACATATCCATATTTACCTCGGCATGTGTCATGGTCATTTGTTTGGTTGGAATGCACATGTATGGTTGTAGAGATTATTTTCATGTTAGATTGCAGGCATGTTCTTATAGGTCGTAGTTAGGTGAGAGTCATCACAAAATTACTTCTTTCTATCTTTTACATATATTCACCTGTGCTTATGTGTGATATGAGCGGCCCGTGAAAGTCCATAATGATAAGTCTCTATAGTTGGCGGTTCAGCAATTTTTAACGACTACATAACTCGCTTGCATGATTCATATTGCTAGTTGATTGTTAGTTGTTGCACTAAACTAATTTAGGCTTTACAGTTTGCATTTCGCTCTGAGATTGAACTCGTTCCATTAGGTCTTAGGATCGAGTCGAGTTCTTGCTTGGGGACAAGCAAGGGTTTGGTTTGGGGAAGTTTGATGCGTGTCATTTATATGATGTTTTACACCTTATTTTACACGCATTTCAGAGCTCAATTATGTAGTTTATGCTACTATTTTCCATATTTCCGTCTACTTTCGTGTTTTTGTATAATATTGCAGAAATGTGAAGAATCCAGCGGAAAATGAGCCGAATCCGTTCCCGAGTGTTTAGCATAGGATTTGACATGAGGTATTGACTCGAGGAATAAGCTTGGTGCGCGTTTCAAGGCCTAAAGATAGCAAAAGCATGGGTGCGTACGAGTTTAACAAGCAAAGAAGCACTTCACAATATTGCAGCTTGCTTCAGACGGCAATATCTCGAGTTCTAGAGATGATAATTGAGTGATTCCAATTAGAGGTGAAAGTTTATCCTCTTAGCTTTCCAACGCCGCATAGAACGCCCAATTTGACCAAGTTACGAAGAAATGGCAGCTCTATTAAGAGCGTTGCGCGCTGTAGAATTCGTCAGAATGCATTACTGTACAGCACCATTTGTCGATCGACTGACATACATGGTCGATCGACCACAGCATGACTAACAGAAGCTACTGTTCAGCAAGAGTCAGTCGATCGACTGGCCTCAGTGGTCGATCGACCACCCCACGAGCTGATGCGCAAATTAAAAGACGAGTAAGCCCATTGTAATTAGGTTTAGGAATAAGGGTTTTACGTGACATTCCTATATAACGTAACCCCTTTCTATTTATTAATCATCATTCATTAGCTTAGTTGAATTCAGTTCCTATAATACATTAGTTATTCGTAGTTTTTACTCTCAATAAAATTCGTTATTTCGCTTTCGGATTCTCTTGTTCCTGCCTTGTTACGGTATTCCTTCTTCATAGTTCCAGTTTGTTTTAGTAATTCTTGCAGTAGTTAGAATTGTTAGAATAATCCCGAAACCTTTAGTTTATTATTGCTTTTAATCGTTCAATTTCAATTATGCATTCGTTCATCATGGTTATCGAATTAGTTGTTGTTATCTTCATTAATATGTGTAGCTAAACCCTTCGTGCTAAGATGTAGGGGACCTATAGAGTAGATGGCGTAGAATTAGGTGACCTGAATTAGGGCATTGGTCGATCGACTTCCTATAGTGGTCGATCGACTGACGCATGTATGATTAGCACCATTTTTAATTTATTAAGTGCAATATTTGACAACGAGACCGAGAGGAGACTTGTTAGATGCTTAGTATTGACCAACCCATTAAGATCGAGAGATAGGGGAGGGAAATAATTAATGAATTAGAACGACTAAATTGCTAAGATCGAAAGATAGGTAATTTAGGCTTTAAGTGTTGGGGCTGGTGTCCTTTACAGTTAGTGCAAGGACTTATAAATCTCTAAAAGGATCAAAGGGTATACTTTTGTATGATTATCAGTTGATCCACGTTTATCAATAACGGTTGGCTTGCTAGATAAGTTTGACGTTATTGTCATACGGCAGCGGTGATCAACTGGTCCCTAAAAGTCACACCTATAGGATACGTTTGAGAGATGTGACAAGTATGAAAATACGATCATGTTGATGCCAAATTTGACTAACCAGTTAGTCGGAGTTATTGACTAGTAATTAGTCAAACGCGATGTTGAGACAATTATTTAATACGGATTAAATAATAATGGCTAAGACGCAATTAAGCGATTTATTCGTAAATTGAATATAAACGATTTATATTTGATTAATGTATATTGAATTAATTATACAATATTGTCTTTGTTGGACATGTATTAATATTTCAACTAATCCGTGTTATTAGTCGATGTATTAATAACCGATAACCGATGACAGTTTATAATAAAACCCGTCATATACATTTTAGCGGAATTGATCGGACCACAAGTTAAAACTGAGGAGAAAGTGGAAAGCCCACTCCCTCCTCTCATGACCGCGGATCGAGACAACAAAAGGAGAGGCTCCTCTCCTTTTGACCTAAGGATTCATTTTTACATGAAAATTAGGGTTTTGAGGAGTATTTTTCTCTGAAAAACATAGATCTCACATCGAATAACCTCACAATAGCTCTCTCGATATTGCAAGTCAATTAGAGAGCATTTCTAGCACAAGGGCATAGTCTCAGACGGTCTTGGGTGCAACGATTAGGAGGAAATCTCTGTTGATTTCTGTTCTTTACGCCGCACATCAAAGGACCCGAGGTTGATTCTTTATCTTTATCGTTTTCTATTGTATTTCGTTTATGACCATAAATCGCATGTCATATTTACGTTATAATCCTTAAATTTAAGGGAATTTTACGGATATTTCCCTACATTAAGAATCACTTTTCAGGGCGAGAGCTAGCATTAGTGTGACTTAGGGACTAGTAGCATAGGCTGAAAGGAGCTACTAGTTAACTTGGACCGAGAGGACTTGTTTTACCCATCCTACACGACCGTATTTCGGACTTACCTAGGATTATGTGCCATCGCAGCTATAGTGAACCGACCGTCTTAGCATTTCCTTTAATTATCATTTGCATTTTTTTCACTATTTGCTCATTTATCTTATGTTATTAGATTTAATCCAATTCAAACACCCCCCGTCATTTATAGACTAAATAAAGGCAACTAATAATTCCCTACCTCCCTGTGGTTCGACCCTGACTGCCGCTATCTATAGTAGTAGTTTGGAAATTATAAATTTATCTTTGGTACTCTACGACGGTATCATGAGTTGTCCGATCTCTTTCGCCCGTTTCTCTTTCCCTGGGATGATATAGACATCCTCAACATCATCTTTCCAAATGCCAGTGATTTCAGGATCCCGAGGGTACCTTGGAGGGGTATTCCTCGGTGGGCAGTTCTTCTGAGGGATATTTTTGTGGGGGTGATTTTTATGAGGGTGATTTTTATGAGGGTAGTTATGGTGAGGGTGATTTTCGTGAGGTGCATGCCAGGACGGTCGCGGGAGCAATCCGTCCTGGTGTGGGTAGTTTTGAACGCTTGGAGAATTCTCCCTTGGGCGCGGTGGTGGAGGATTGAAGATAAGTCGGCGGTAGGCATCGTCGAGTCGGGTAATCCTCTCGGAGAGACTGGCTATGGCTTCCTCGACCTGTTGGAATATGGTGAGCATAGTGGCAGCACTGAACACAAACACTCTGTCTGAGGGATCTTTCTCTAAAGCATTCACCTCCTCATCAACTGGCAAGATGAGGTGAGAGCAGTCCAGAGTTGGCTCATCGTCGGAGATAGCATGGATTCCCAAAGGGTTCGTTTTGTTATTTGGCTTAGTTGGCGGGGGTAAAGGCAAATCTCCTTTCTCAATCATGTCTTGGATGATGTGCTTGAGTTTGAAGCAGGTTTCGGTATCATGCCCTTTCCCTTGATGGTACTGACAGTTGGCATTGGGGTTCCAGAAGCGGGACTTCTTAGCGTCGGTCGGATCCGGGATGGGTTCGATCGATTGTAACTTTCCCTGGTCCATGAGCCTCTTCAGAGCACTTACATAAGTCGACCCTATGTTGGTGAACACTCTCTGGGGGCGCTCAGTTCTCTTAGCAGATGGTTCAACGAGGTTAACCTCATCGATCTTGTTTGTTTGGCCGTAGGGACTGGATCCGGTTGAGGTGGATCCTTGATAGCCTCTGCCAGTAGTCTTGGCTAAGACACCCTTCCGGAGGTCATCTTCAATGCGTGTCCCCAGAATTTGCAGATCTTGGAAGGTCTTAATATTCTGATACCTTAGCAAGTTGGCATACACTGGGCGGAGATTGTTGACGAACTTTTCCACCAAAGTTGATTCACTCGGCTTATTGACCAGTTGAGTACTCACCCTCCTCCAACGGGTTAAGAATTCAGTGAACCCTTCCTTGTCGTTCTGGGTTAGAACCTCAAGTGTACGGGTATTGGCTTGGATTTCAACATTGTCGACATATTGTTTGGCGAACTCTATTGTGACCTCGTCCCAAGTGGTAAGGTTTTTCGGATCAAGGGAGTAGTACCATTGACGAGGGATCGGTTCCAAAGAGGACGGAAAGATCCGGGTGAAAAGTTCCTGTTTGACCCCTTTAATGGCCATGTAGTCTTTGAAGGCACGGATATGATTGAGCGGGTCCTCCACTCCTTTGAACTTAGGCACATCAGTTAGGGTGAAGTTGTCAGGTAATTGATCCCCAACAGGTTCGAACCTTCGGTTGTTCTCAAGATGGATATTGTTACCCCGGGGCTAGGAGTTGTTCTTCCAAGAGATTTAGCCTCTTCTCAGTTTCAGTCAGAGGTGGAGTATTATGTTCTCCAGTTTCCTTGTTTTCCAGGGCATTGATACGGGTCTCGACGCGATCTAGGGCGACCTTAAGAGCGGTAAGCAGGCTGGCTAGCTGATCAGTCGTGACATCTCTATTGTTATCATTGTTGTTGGATGAAGCTGAAGACGGGGCCATGGCTCTGAGGCAGAAAAACGGCTCACATTACAACTCATCCGACACGGTTCCAAGACTGAACGCAGACAACACAAAGGACGAGGCAAAGATCAGACTCAACAAGACGAGGGTGACCGTGTGTGGCTCCTCGGTGCTGACTCGATTTATAACGTGACGGTGTTGACCGAACCTTTGACACGAGTCCAACATAACGGCACGACGCCATTGGACGGGTCTCGTGGTGAGGCGACTCATAAGTAAAGACCCATAAGTACGTTTGCTTCGACTCGATAGATACGAGGCGGAATTGGAATGGTGGACTGAAGTTTTCGAAAATAGAAATTTTCAAAAAGATTTATTCGTCGTTTTATGGACGGCTTCCGAAGATAGAGATCTCCGCAAGTCGGTCAGTTGAAAGGGGTTGTCTTAAGTTTATTTGCAAAAGACGGTTTGAGTTTGAGTCGTCTCGGAAAACAGTGCATTGTTTCCCAAGACGGTTTTGATATTCAAAATTGTATGTTTTGAAAATCGGGTTTGAAATGTTTGAAGAGGTCTCGGGGACGGTGCGTGGTCCTCGGGATCCCGAAAGTGTCTCGAGAAAAGGGTGTGTTCTTTTCTCGGGTTTTGAAAGAGCCATTGTCGGCGCGAAACAGGTTAAAATCCGTGTCTAGACGCGGCGATTATAACGGCGTAAAAAGGTGATTTAAAATGGTTGTAGAAAACCGGGTTTGAAAATCGTCATTACGACGGCCTAGAAAGGCGTGTTGAAATGGTTATAAAAAACGAGTTTAAAAATCGTCATTACGACGACCTAGAAAGGCGTGTTGAAATGGTTATACCAACCGAGTTTGAAAATCGTCATTACGACGGCCTAAAAAGGCATGTTGAAATGGTTATAAAAACCGAGTTTGAAAATCGTCATTACGACGGCCTAAAAAGGCGTGCAACGGTCGGCTAAAGACCGAGGTTTGAAATGGCCATTATAACGGCGCAAAAGGTGATTTTCGGAAGTTTGAAAATGACACGGAAGGACTTATGATCAAGTAGCACATAAGCACTCATAGTTCATTATATTATGCATTATGCTGACACGGGTTTTGGCTTAAAAGGGTGTGTTACACACCAAGTAATCAAACCCCGATTTGCGAGAGGGATACCAATCCAAACAAAATGTGTAAGGAGGGTGCCCTAGCCTCGTGCTCGAAAGTAATGAAAGCTTTTTGACGAAACAGAAATGTGTAACGTCAATGGTATGCTTGACTCAATCGGGATTCGAAACGCGGGGATGAGAAAACTCACGCTGACGAGACGAGCCAATTGGTCGAAAAGGGTTAGGTTATGGGCCCGGACAAGGAACCCGACCGTGACTGTAATATCAATTAATGCATTCCAACCAAGACCTCGTTCAAGTCTCACCATCTAGGGATCACAAAGACGTAAGTGTCCTAGTTTTCCCCAGCGGAGTCGCCAATCTGTGGACATGGCCACCTACACGCCAAGCCAATCTGTGGACGTATAGCGGTCTTTTGAAAGCCACGCTCGGCGGCGTAAAAATGCTTTCGACCGGATCGTTTTAGATCGGTCGGTTTCGTCTCGGTAAGGGTCTCGAAACGATTAGAGATGTTCGGAGTCGCAACCAAGCATTTGTGGGATGCCTGGAACCCGTTCGAAATCCACTTTATACCTCGGTCAAATCGAAGCACAAAGAAGCGTTTGACATAGGTACTAAAGATAAGGAAATCGTCCCTCTTTAGCATCCTATCTCTAGAATGACTCTCGTAGGCCCTAGATAAGGTCGTCCACTATCCAAAGTTTCTGAGTAAGAGGTGAAGGTACGTATTGGGAAGCCCTTTAATCAGACACCCAATCCCGCCCGCGGTAGCGACCTCTACTGATCGATCTTGGTTGGTTGAATGCAAAAGTTGATAAAACTGTTTAAATGAATGAATGCGCATCCAATAATTTAAACCTAACATGTGAGAGCTTTCAAAGTCGGTTGATTTAATCCAAGTATCAAGTATAATATGTCGAGTTGGATTAATGATTGATTCGCATGCAAGACGGAAATTAAACATCCATTTACCGTATTAGGTTCATGGTGCATAACATAATCCATTTGTCTTAGTATTTTGCAAACATGATTTTGAATGAGTAATAGTCATCTGATTGGTCATGTATCCGGGCTAACCGGAGTCGGGATCATCCTAGACTAATGCTGGAAGGGAACAAACCCTGTACCAGACGGCTACATGAGGCGCAAGCCAGCCGGCGGTATAAGGGGCCTCTCCCTGGTTTTGAAAATGAGAAATGGAAGGCCTGTTTAGGCGCGGGTTAGCCCACGGTTTATGTGCCGTGTTCTGACTTTTTAGAAAACGTTATAAAACGTGTTGAAAATGGGTATTTGAACCCGGTTTGATTTGAAGGGGTTGTTTAGACCGCATTTGTTGATTTGAAGAACTAGACTCGAATAATCATCATTATTTTGATAATATTCGGTGTCGGGTTCGATTTGACAAACTTGACATGAATAGTTTTGAAAATAATTATGGACTAATTGTTTTAAGTCCATTTGAATGTAATTAGTCGATACTCATCATCGTACCCGGGTTAAAATCCGGCTTGGTATGTAGAACCAAGGATGACTTCGTGTTGGTGACTAATATGTTTATTTTGGAAATGTAAAGAAATGAAATAAAAGGTTTTAAAATACCTTTTAAATGTTATTAACCAAATATTATCACCGGAACACGGATTTAACAGTCATGGTATGAGGAACCAAGGGTGAAAAATGTTTTATGGTTAAAACAAATAGCATGAAATAAAAAAAAGGGTTCGAAAATATTTGAAATGGTGAAAACCGATTACAAATATGAAAATGGATTAAAGGGAAATGACGAGAACAAACACGGTTGATCTTTGACCTGGACACCCCATTTAGGCGCGGGCAAGCTGGCGACCTAAGGGGCTTCTGTCTCAGGCCAAAAATCAGTTTTGGCTCGTTTATTCCATGTTTTGGTTCATGTTATGCACGTTTTAGCATGTTATAGTCATGAAACAAATGAAAACATAATAAAAGAGGATTTTTACACCCTCATACTTATATGTTTGGTTATGGCGAGTGACCGACGTAAGTGTAACAACTCGTTTGATCGGAAAAACTCGGTTTAAAACCGTTTTGGTAAGTAAAAAGAGTGTTTTAATATTAGTGATGGTGTAGTGGTCGAAATGGTCGGTCAAGTTATTTAATGCACGATGACGGTACCAAACAATGTGTAAGGCTTGTATTTACGATCGGTAGGTCGTAAATACGCGTCGGATTGTGACTTAAGAAGTCGAGTCGAGAATTTTAAAGGAGAAAAGAGGGGGCGGACACTCGCGTAAGTCTTAAATGGGTGGAATTTGAGGGGTATTTATAGGAGAATGAGTGGTTGTGTGAGTTTTGAGCGACGTGGCCACTTGGGCTGCTCAAAGAGGCGCGAGCCACATCGCGGTTCTTCGAGTTGTCTTGTCACTTTCACAACAAACGCAATCATGATTTGTTCTATCCTAGGTTTTGTAGTCACATGTTTGGTACTTGACCAACATGAATCCGGGAAAACTTAAGGTAGAAGATTTTAAATGTTTTGTTTTTGGTGGTTGACTCAGTTTGACTCGTTGTTGGAGTCGGGATTTGAATTTTTGAGTCGGTTTTTGGTCCGGTGTCGGTTTTGACTCTAGTTAGTGTCATTGCGACCCTGTCGTCGTGCATTAAACACTCCAGGTATTTTTGAAATGTTTTGAGATATTTTAGTTTCGAAATCGTTTTAAGTTTTTCGACGTAAAGTTGTACACAAACTGTCGATCAAACGCCGCGATTCCAAAACATGTTGTAGTCCGATAATCATCGGGTGTTTGTTGGATTCTCAGCAGATACTGGGTATCTACACCATGCTTCAAACTAGCCGTTAAACCATTTTTTTCATTCTTTTAATCTTAAACGCAAGCAATCTACTTTTCAAGTCCCAACCTTATTTCGTATTCTACACTTGATGTATGAGATTCTCGGTATGAGATCCTATTTATATCGCATAAATATGTACAATGGTACTATAGTGATTGGTTTTTGCACGTAGACACCATTTTTTTTAACTTGGTCTCTTATATGTTTTAAAAATTGGTCAGCCCATGGACAAGTGATGAGTAAGATGAATTTAGTATATAAAGCCGTCAACTCTTACTATCAACAATATTTATAAATCCAATTAAAAAGTAGTATTAATCGGGGGTCGAACCACGAGGATGGTGGGGGTTTCTATTTAGTTTAGTGCGAGTCAAGTCTAGTCGGGAAATAGAGGGAGATTGGTTCTAAAATAATGATAAGACTAAAATAAGTACTTAGCAAGAGGTGTAAACAATCGATTTAAAGTTTAGGGTTTTCGGGTTCATCTAAGTGGGTGAAAGTCAATATGGGTGAATGAAGGAGTCAAGGGTAAGGCTTAGTCTAGGAAATTGGCACAAAGTCTTGGCCTTTCTAAGGATTGCACCTAACTATCATCAAGCATACAATCCTCCGCTAATCATGCTATCAAAATCCCCCATAAACTTTCATAGACAAAGGATTTAAGCAAATAGTGAAGAAAGACATGAACTTTCATTCAAGCAACTCATCAAACACCTTATATGCATGTATAGAAGGACTAAACAATTTACCCACAATCCACATATTCATCACCCAATCATTCCATTCTAATCCCACTTAGAATCCCCCTAAACCCTAGGGGGTCACTACTCACACATAATCAAAGAGTAAATGTAAACAATTTGAGAAAGACAACTAAACATAATGGAAAGCATGGTATAGACTATAACAATGAAAGTAAGGAATTGAAATATAAATTATTGATTTAAATAAAGTAAATAAGAAGAGAATTATACCAACAATAGGGAAAGATCGATACTTTGATTGAATTAAGGAAGAAATTCTTCAATATCTCCAAAATACAACCCAATAACCAAATGTAACAATTGAAACTAAGTAGATCTATATTAGTTTAGTATGTAATTAAGGAGTAATTAAGAGTGTTTTTGTAAAAAAAGTAACCAAAACACTCTCCTATTTCGACTCGTGAGAACGTGCCCGCAATCTAGTGTGTAAGACCGTCCTACCGTCCAAATGAAATGCAAAATGTAACAATGCAACAAGTCATGAAATGGGGGTTGTAACGGGGCTAGGGAGTAGGGTGAAATGGGATTAGTGCAAGCACCGTTTGGACATGTGGAGTTCAAATCAAGAATTGTCGACTCATCACATCCCACTTCTTATTGCAACACATGAGACACGTCTATGCCCTAACATAGAATTGACAACCAACTCTATGCAAAAATTGCATAAACCCAAATCAAATTAGAAAAACTTGAAAATACTCCTCTTATTTCAACAAATGAGCAACATCTACACCCTAACAAGAGTTCGGTTTCCCAAAATCGTGCAAAAATTGTGTAAACCCGACTCACTTTGGAAAAACATCAAATTGCCCCTTATTCTAGCAACGGCTTTTTCTACCCCTTTAAATGATGAGGAGGGGTGTTGCTTGCCTTTTTCTTTTCATAACACATATATATACAACACAACTAGCTCTTTTTGGATTTTTCAAAACTTTTTCACTTTTCTATTTCGTTTTTCATTTCAACATTAATACCTCTTATTCATATACAATGCCAAATGCATACCAAATTTCGACCCAAGTGGATATGTACACTATCCTCCACTATGACCCAAATCACCTCCTAAAACACTACTACAATACCGACCAATTCTCGATCAAGGAAGGGTGGATATGGAATGTAGCTATTTTAGTGGGTTTGCCAAATGGAAAGGCTAAGGCTCAAAGGGGGTGAATAAAAAATGGAGATAGTGGAAGGGACAAAACAAGGAAATTTGGCTATGTGAGGTTCATATTCATGTGAAAACAAATTTTATTTCCTAACTTGTGCACAAAAAATGAAATGCAAATCATGGTCTATGGACGGAATGACACACTTATGCGTCTAGACATAACACGTCCCGCGAGGAGACCTGCTCACAATCCTAAATGAGGGTTGGGTATGAATGTGCCAACCCTAGGAGGCTCTAATCCTTACATATGAGTAGCTAGGTCGAGACTTAGGTCTAGCCTACGGTCAATGGTCTCACAGGGCGGCCTAGACTCGTTATTTGGGTCCCAAATTTCCCACGACTAACCTAAGGACACGGGTGCAAGCCACGGGGAGGGGGAAGGCACGATTGGGACTTATCTCATCCTTGGGGTATATGCTTCCCTTCCTTGACCACATTTCAAGCACAACATTATATACAAACTAAGTGCAACAAGATGGAAACATGACATATATATACATGTGACAATGCATGCAAGGAATGGAAATGACGTAAAGGAAACATGCAATAATTTTGACTAAACCTAGCAGCATATCAATACCAACAATCCAAAAGTTCCCCAAAGGAACATACATGGCACAAAATCCCATCCTCTTTCAAATATACGAGATATATAATATATAAAGAAAGAACGGTAAAGGAGTAAGAGATTAGAACGAGTTTACCAAGCGGTCTTCTAGCTCCTTTATGCCTCAAATGGTCGATGTCTATGCCAAAGGTTAGCCAACAACAAGTATATATACAATGCAATATTTTTGGAAATTTTAGAATTTTTTTCGATTTTTAGGCATTTTCTCGAATTTTCTTAAATTTACAAGTATATAAGTATATGTACAAATATAAACAATACTCACAAAGTGGATATTTCCCTCGCCACACTTAAGAATTACATCGTCCTCGATGGAACAAAATATAGGGAGGAAATAGAAAAAGAAGAGAAAACATATTTTTTGTATTTTTGTTATTTTTTCAAATTAAATAACGTGTTTTTGTATTTTGTGGTTTTTTCCGAAATTAAATAACATGTTTGTGATTTTTTTGGGCCTCCTCCCCACACTTGTTATATACATCATCCGGAGATGGAGGAAGTGCGTGTAGGAGGCAAAATTATGAAAATTTAAAACATGTTTTTGCATAATTTTTCTTAGTTTATTGAATTTCCTCCCCACACTTATTTATTTGCATAATGTGTGGAGGAGATTCGAAAAGAAAATTGCATATGTTTGTATTTTTGTATTTTTTCAATTTTTTGTGATTTTCAAATAGGTATGCAATGCATGAACTATTCTATATGCAGTATTGAAATTACGATGCAAGGGAAACTAAATGGATGCAATTACTATATGTGACAATATTTTACAAAATTGAAATCTAATGCAAGTCTAAATGAATGCGACTAGATGAATGACTATCCTACATATTATACAATTAACTAAATGTATACGAAATTGAAATATGAATGAGAAGTTTGGATGGTAGGGAATCATACTTGACATTTTGGATTGAGAGGGAGAGAAGAGAGCCATCATTACTAGGCCTCTTCAATATCGGTGCCATCACCGTCTTCATTATCATCATCTTCATCATTCCTGGCTCCAAACTCAGATTTACGGATAAAATCATCCGCATTCATCGGCATGTCCGAGCCTAAATCCCCCGTCTCCGTAGTCATATCAATGAACACCCCCGTGTTCCCTCCTGAGCCACTAGTGCCTCCCTCACCAAATATGGAAGGAGCACCCCCGAACCACCTATTGTCATGTCCCTCCCCATGGGTGGAAGGCGGGGTGGGAAAGACCGGGGCACTATAGTAATCGGGACGCAAGTTGATGTCACCGTAGAGAAAGGTCCCGTCCTCTGGATGTCCACCATCCGAAGCTAGGTAGTAAGAGGGGTGAAGGTTTGAGGGATGCTTGTAATGGCGCCTCATATAGTCGTCATAGACCGAAAATTGACCAAGAGAGTGGTCATAATAAATGCGGTCCATGCGTTGTTGAAGCCCGAGCCGCTCACTAGCGGCGGTTGCCATATTAATATTCATCTCCTCCATGAAGGAGATGAGGTCGATGTGGAGGGGAGGTGGTTGTTGCGGTTGGTGACTAGAGGACCCTTCCCCTTATTGGAAAGGACTGGGAAAGAAAGGAGAGGAAGGCATAGCATACCTCAAAGTGGGTCTAGCGGGTACGGGTTGGCGCTCACGCGCATAGAGAGGATTTGGGTTTTGTTGTTGCGCGGCGATAGGGTCTTCGAGATCTTCAATCTCAAGAAAATAATGTGGTGAATTTGGCACCAACCTCATCTTCTCGGGGTTGGGGAGTGAAATCGAGTTTCTATCCACCCCGCTCACTCGTATTTGCCAATACTTTTAATGGTCATTGGGGTTGGTCTTGATCCAATTTAGGGAGTGATGGATGTAATCCTTGGTCAACATCATATCCCCCATAATGAATCGCATCCTATTCAAATTTAGCTTGCGGATTAGTCGTTTGGCAAGGTGGGTGATGAGTCCACCCACCACAATTTGAGATGTATGGCCCGGGAATTGCTTAGTCGGTGAAGGTGTAGGGCCAAATGGTGAGCAATGTCAATTTTGAAGGTAGTGGGGTTGGAACAAAGGTAAGACCCGAGAATTTCCAACTTCTCCGTTCGGAAGTTGTGATTCTCTTCACGGCCGAAAATAGTCCACCCCATGTACCGGTGCCAAATTCTAATGGCGGCATTGTGGACCGTGTTAGCCACTCTTTTGAAGCGGGGGTTATCGTCAATGCCGATGATAGCCTTCCATAAAGCCCAATGATCAATGTTTTGGGAGCTTTGTGAGGGGGGCTTGGGTCTAACCCAAAATGAGAGGTGAAAGTCGGTAGGGTCAAGGAGTAATCCTTATTCATTAACCGGAAATGCAAAAAGGCGACTTTTTGGTTTTGGCGATGCTTGTCAATTCTAAGTGAGCTCAAAAATTCCCAAGTGAGACGAGAATAGGTTTACTCATGGATATCATACATAAACTTCATACCAATACCCTCAAATAAATCATGGGTCACTCGGTCTAACCCTAGCTCCCGCATAGATTGTCTATAAATAAAACGAGTTGGGTAAGGGGGCGTTGTTTGAAAAGCAGGAATTTACCTTTCATTGTGATGGAGGATAACTTGAGATCCGGGAATGCCGAATCGGGACTCATATCGGATGCCGCGGCCGCCACCAACTCAGCTTGTTGCAAAGCCAAATCCCCCTTTCTAACTCTCTTTTTGGGTGCCATTGTGGTATTTGAGAGAGGGTTAATGGAGGGAATGAAGTTTGTGAGTAATTGTCGGTGTTTGATTGGTGTTTGAAGGTGTTGGATGGTGATTTGGGGAAGAAAGGTTTGAGTTTAGAGGGAGAATGGTAAGGGTGTCGTGTGATATTGTGAAAGAAATTGTGATGAATTTTGTGTTAAATGACCCGTCAGGGTACTCCCAACCGGCCCGAAGACCGGCTGCCGATGCCCCGGCTGGGAGTACAAGCCAATTTCGAAAAATGTTAAAAACTTACAGGGAACTCCCAGCCGGTCCATGGACCGGCTACCGGTACCCCGACTGGGAGTACACCCTCATCTTCAATTCCTTACAATTGTTGTCCCATCAGGTGGGCCGGCTGCCGGCCTGCCAGCTGGGAGTCCTCTCCTTCTATTTTTCATGAAGTTCTCCTCAAGTAGAGGCTCCCAGCCGGTGGACCGGCTGCCGGCCTACCGGCTGGTATCCCTCTTTTCTTCCTTTTTCGCCATTTTCCCATGTATACGCACTCCCAGCCGGTGGGCCGGCTGGGAGACACCTCTTCATTTCTCCAAAAATTTTCCAAAAATTTTCCAGGGACTTCCCAGCCGGTCTGGGGACCGGCTGCCGGTGCCCCGGCTAGAAATATAGTCAATTCCATTTTCCTCAATTTTCATCTAAAAATTACAGCTAACTCCCAGACGGTCCAGGGACCGGCTGCCGGTACCCCGGCTGGGAGTTCGCTCACTCGTATTTTCCTCAATTTGACCCTTGTTTCATTTCACTTCTTCAATTGGCCTCCAATTGCGTGTTTTCCTCTTTCAAAGCCGACTTATCAAGTCGGGAAAAGGCCAATCGAAGGTCATACACTTGTTCTTCATCAAAATCCCAATTCCTTCAAGACGACATCCCGTCATCAACCAAATTGTCAAGTACAATTGTCCCAAAATTCTCATTATCTATCTAAATGCATGCTATATACAAGCGGTGGTTCTTGAGGAACTCCACCAAACCGAGTCATTGTTCAAGATTTTCAAGTTGTCTCCTCCTCGGAAAGGGGTTCCCCAAGGTAGAGCACTTCAATCAGACTTTGTCATCTCCTTCATAGTAGCATTTGATTCGTTGCCCATTGACTTTGAAGGTCCCGCCTTCCTCACTCCAAAGCTCAAAGGCACCGTAAGGAAATACGTTCGTCGCCTTGAAGGGTCCCGACCACCTCGATCTAAGCTTGCCTGGGAACACCTTAACTTTGGAATTGAAAAGGAGAACAAGGTCTCCCACACTTATATCTTTCTTCATGATCTTGCCATCATGCCATTTCTTTTTTTGGTCTTTGTAGATTTTGGAGCACTCATAAGCCTCCAACCTCAATTCTTCAAGCTCATTCATTTGGAGAAATCGGACCTCTCCGGCGGCATCAAAGTCAAAATTCATTTCTTTTAGAGCCCACCAAGCCTTGTGTTCTAGCTCAATGAGCAAATGACATGCCTTGCCATACACAAGCTTGTAGGGCGTTGTACCAAGAGGTTTCTTGTATGCCGTTCTCAATGCCCAGAACACATCCGGTAGCTTTTGGGACCAATCTTTTCGGCTCTTGCTAGTCACCTTTTCCAAGATAGCTTTGATTTGGCGGTTAGAAACCTCCACTTGCCCACTAGTTTGAGGGTGGTAGGCAAGTGCGGTTTTATGTCGTACTCCATGTGACTCTAGTAATGCTTTGAAGGTGCTCTTGTGAAAATTGGATCCACCATCACTTATAACCACTTTCGGGGTCCCAAACCTTGGAAAAATTGTTCCCTTGAAAAGTTTCATGACGACCTTGCTATCATTGGTAGGAGAGGCTACCGCTTTAATTCATTTGGACATGTAGTCCACCGCCACCAATATGTATTCATTTCCAGAGGAGTTGGAAAATGGTCCCATAAAGTCTATGCCCCAACAATCAAAGAGCTCAATCTCTAATATGTTGGTGAGGGGCATCTCACTCCTCTTTCCAATATTCCCAACTCTTTGGCATGCATCACACGATTTCACCAAGTAGTAGATGTCCTTAAATATTGAGGGCCGATAAAATCCGCCTTGGAGAATCTTGGCAATTGTTCTCGAAGTGGCCAAGTGTCCTCCATAAGCGGAATTGTGAACTCGGTCAACAATCTTCAAGCCCTCCTCTCTAGAAATGCACCTCCGGAACATCCCATCCCCACACTTACGAAATAAGTGGGGATCATTCCAAAAATATCGTTTGGCATCATGCCTTAACTTCTTCCTTTCCCTTGGTTCCATCTCATCCGGTATGAAACCACTCACAAGGTAATTTGCAAGATCCGCAAACCAAGGAGTCTTGGAGCTAACTTCCATTAGGCTATCTTCTCTTAGCCATTCATTAATCGGCGCACTCTTGTCTTGAATTCCATGGTCTTCAACGGTCAATCTTGATAAGTGGTCGGCAACAACATTTTCCGAGCCGACCTTGTTCTTAATCTCCAAATCGAACGGAGCCTACCAAGTATTGTCGGAACTTTTCAATGGCATGTACGATTGCTAACATCTCCTTTTCGGTTGTTGAATAGTTGCATTGCGTTTGGTCAAGGGTCTCGCTTGTGTAATAGATGACGTGATGTCTCTTGTCAACCACTTGCCCTAGGACCGCACCCACCGCGAAGTCCGATGCGTCTCACATGATCTCGAAAGGGAGGTTCCAATCCGGGGCTCGAATTATTGGAGCCGTGACCAATGCCTCCTTCAACCTATGGAAAGCCTCAAGATAAGATTCATCAAATACAAAAGGGACATCTTTGAGGAGTAATGAAGTTAATGGCTTTGCTATTTTTGAAAAGTCCTTAATGAAACGCCTATAGAATCCGGAGTGGCCTAGGAAACTCCTCACTCCCTTCATATTGGAAGGGGGTGACAAGTTTTCTATCACGACAACCTTAGCACCATCAACCCCAATACCCCTTCGAGAGACAATGTGACAGAGTACAACCTCCTACTCTACCATGAAATGACATTTTTCCCAATTTAGGACAAGGTTGTGCTCCTCACATCTCTTCAACACATTTGTCAAATTGACAAGACCATGATCAAATGAGTCTCCATGGACGCTAAAATCGTCCATGAAAACCTCCACGCTTTTTTCTAGGAAGTCCGAAAATATTGCCATCGTGCACCTTTGAAAGGTGTCGGGCGCATTGCAAAGCCCGAATGGCATTCTACGATATGCATAGACTCTTATGGGACATGTGAAAGTTGTTTTCTCTTGGTCCTCTGGGTGAATTGGGATTTGGAAAAATCCGGAGTAACCATCTAGAAAGCAATAATATGCATGTCCCGCAAGTCTCTCAAGCATTTGGTCTATAAAGGGGATGGAGAAATGGTCTTTAAGGGTGGCGGCGTTAAGTTTCCTATAGTCAATACACATTTGCTACCCCATAAACGGCCTAGTTGGTAGGTGAGTCCCGTCTTCTTGCTCCACCATGGCCACTCCTCCCTTCTTAGGTACCACGTGGATGGGGCTCACCCATTTGCTATCCGTTATTTGATAGATAATTCCGACCTCTAGTAATTTTAAGACCTCATTTTTAACCACCTCCGCCATTTTAGGGTTTATCCTCCTAAGACCATAGACTTTGGGTTGACTCCCCTCCTCCAAGACAATCCTATGCATGCACAAACTCAGGCTTAGCCCCTTGATGTCATTGATGCTATACCCAAGTGAACCTTTGTGGGTTCTCAAAATTTGTAAAAGTTTCATTTCTTGTGATTCACTTAGGTTAGCATTTATGATCACGGGGTAGGCCTCTCCCTCAGCAAGGAAAGCATACTTGAGGGAGGGAGGCAAAGGTTTTAGTTGTACCTTTGGAGGGAGAAGGTCCTCCACCTTCTTCAATAGTTTATCATCCACATCATGATCCTCTTTCATTGCTTCGTCATGTAGAGAAATTTGGAAAACTTCTTC
The DNA here is from genome assembly GCF_048544455.1 of Silene latifolia. Taxonomy (NCBI): domain Eukaryota; kingdom Viridiplantae; phylum Streptophyta; class Magnoliopsida; order Caryophyllales; family Caryophyllaceae; genus Silene; species Silene latifolia. Next base: position 47,610,769 of record NC_133534.1, read on the forward strand.
CATTTCTGCCTCTTCTCGGGTTACTTCTTGAACTACCTCATCTATGACCTCAATAGTACTCAACCTTTTTATCTTGGGTCCTTTCATCAAATGTGGGAGGTTAAATTCGACATTATTGCCCTCAACCCGGAAGGTTAGCCACCCATTCTTCACATCAATAAGTATTCCTCCGGTAGCCAAAAATGGCCTACCTAAGATGATGGGGGCATGACCATCCTCTGGGATGTCAAGGACAACAAAATCGGCTGGGATCAAAAGCTTTCCAACCTTGACGGGTATGTCTTCAAGCACCCCCAAAGGGTGCTTGACGGACCTATCCGCCAATTGGAGAGTCATGGTAGTTGGAGCAAGACTATGAAAGCCAATTTTCTTTGCAACTTTTAAAGGAATGACACTCACACTTGCTCCCAAATCACAAAGGGCTCTTGATATAGGAACACCACCAACTACACATGGGATTGAAAAGCTTCCCGGGTCACCAAGTTTAGTGGGCATCTTGTTTAGGATATAAGCACTACATGCCTCTTCCATTGCCACTATCTCTTGGTCACCCAAAACCCTTTTCTTAGTCAAGATATCTTTCAAAAAATTTGAATATGTTGGCATGTTCAATATCACTTCCGTAAAGGGTAAGATGACTTCCAGTTTCTCAAGCATGTCACAAAACTTGGCATACTTGAAGTTTTTCCTACTCTTTATGGCTCTTGAGGGGTAGGGAATATGAGAAACAAGTTGAGAGTTTTGAGATACCTTTGGGGGATTTGCATTCTTTGTTACCTTAGTAGAGGGTTGTAGGACAACTTCCTCGGTAGCATATTCACCTCTTTCTTCTTCATAAGGTAAATCCTCAACCAAACCATCGATATCCCTCTCCACTTTTGTTTTCTCACTTGAAGGTTCTCCACATGTTATCTTCCCTTTCTTGGCTTCACTCATCCGAGCCGATGATGTCATTGGTGGGATTTCCCTTCCACCATTAATTTCCACGCGCTTCCTCTTGGGATCCGAGTCAAGTTCCACCTTAAGGTGCTGTAGGGATCTTCAAGCTCTATCCCGCTTCTCAAAACTACCGCATGAGCTTGATGGCTAGTGGAGGCATCCTTGGAGCTTTGCCCTTGGGCTAACAAACCACCGGGCAGCCTTAGAGGGTTAGAAAGAGCATGAGAAGCCAACCGGGCCTCCAATTCCCTCATTTCTTTTTGGTAGGCAAATCGTTGATTGGCATTTTCTTGTTAAGTAGCCTTCATGAAATTAGCCATGTCTTGGCTATGTTGCATTTGCATGTTCTTTATCAACTTCATAAGTTCATTTTGAGAGGGGTCACTGTTAGGCCTGGAAATCCGCAGACGTCCCTGATCAGTATCTCATCTTGACCTGACTATCAGGCTGTCAGGGTATCAGGACACATGAAGACAGGCGCCAGGCCATGGAGAGGACAACGGTTAAAATATCAGGATGGTATCAGACCAGGAGCTCATATTATTAATGGAATATATGCACAGCATTGAATGAAAAGATCTCGCAGTAAATGCAGTAATTAAGGGAGAAATATTGACAATTATTATGGACAATTATGGAGAATAATCCGCATTAATTCTAGCATCAGGCAGCCGTTCAAGTGAAGCTTATATAAGGAATACTTTGAAGACATTTGCAACACATCATCTACACAAGAAGAAGCATACATCCACATACACAATACTTAGAGAAATATAAACATTGTCGTTATCATATAATTATTCTCCCAATTACATAGTGAAATCCTCTCCTGGCTTGGTGCCCGTGGTTTTTTCCCATTTAAGGGTTTTCCACGTACAAAATTCCTTGTCTCATTATTATTGTTGTTATTATACTTACAGCTTTATATTTTAACCCTGGCGACCTGACCAATAGACCATTTAGAGCTAGCTAACCGCACACGACTCTATCCTGACCTGATTTCGCCTTGCGCAAAATACACCCAAAACAATTGGCGCCCACCGTGGGGGTATCTAGCTCTTTAAATCCTTTTTTCTTATCTTACAAAAATTCAAAAATCCTACAAAAATGGCCCAGCCCACCGTTGAAGAACAATTAAACACAGCTCTCCAGCAAATCGCTGAGTTGGAAAGCTTGAAAGAAAAAGTAGCCCAAACTGAAGCAGAAATCCTGCAATTAAGAGAATCTAAGTCAGCCCTGAAACAAAAATTAGAAAAACCTTAAGGAGCAGGCTCTAGATTCCAACCAGGAACCCCATTTGCATCAATCATTAAAAATATCGATTTTTCCAGTTTTGGGAGCCCGAGTCGTTCTAAATCTATTGATGGTGATGGTGATGGTGAACCAAAGAATGACAAGGAAAAACCCAATGAATCTGCATCAGCCATCATGATGGCAGTGGTTCAGGAGATCAAGAAACTCAATGAAAAATTTGATAAGATACCTGGAGTACCTGCCAACATGGAAGAAGCTGCCCCTGACAGCTATGCTGATTCGCCTTTCATAGACGAAATAGAAAAAGTAGATCTACCAGTAGTTCCATCCATGAGGGTCTATGATGGAACCACGGATCCACAAAATCACGTGGCTCTTTATAAATAAAAAATACTGGTTGCATCTATCCCTAGTGAATTTAGACAAGTCTGCATGTGTAAGGGATTTGGAATGACCCTGACCGGCCCTGCACTGCAATGGTACATCAACCTGCCAACTGGGAGCATCCATTCTTTCGCCAACCTGATCACAGTTTCAACCAGCAGTTTGCGAGTAGCAGGGAGTTGGAGAAACGATCCAGTGACCTTTACCGAGTTACACAGAAGCCTGATGAAACTCTCAGGACATTCCTTTCAAGATTCAACAAGAAAAAAGTATCTATACCCAGGTGTGACGTTGGAACAGCAGTGGAGGCATTCAGGCAGGGGTTACTACCATATACTGACTTGTACAGCGAGCTCACTAAATATCCCTGCCACACCTTCGAGGACGTTCAGGCCAAGACTCTTTCCTTCATCGGGCTAGAGGAAGATAAAAGCTATAAAATTGGATCACCCAGTAGACCAAAGGATCATAAAAGGAATAGTAGGAAGAGCAACAAAGGAAACAACTATAGGCCTACTCCATATTCCAGGCCAAATCAATCAGAAGTTAAACTGGCTCATGAGTATCAAGGTAAGGTTAAAGTTTATCCACCTATTTCCGAACATAACTTCAGTGTTGATATTGCAGGATTAATCCAGAGACTTGACAACATGGGATCAACTGTCAGATGGCCCAGGAAGTCAGAAAATCCCAACCCCAGAAGGGACAATTCTAAATGGTGCGAATTCCACATGGATATTGGACACACCACGAATGATTGTTTCACCCTGAGGAAAGAAGTGGCTTACCTGCTAAAATCTGGATACTTGAAAGACTTGATCAAGACGAAAGGCAGGAACGCAAACCAGGATAAAGAGAATCAGGAGCATAAGCAGGATCGTAGTCTCCCTCCACCACCACCAATCTATGAAGTAAAATTCATATCTGGCGGATCATAAATTTGCGGCCTGACAACTTCAGCAGCAAAGAAGATAGCCAGGATGCCAAGGACCGTATCACCCTGCAAGCCGGATCATATCCCAACAATCACTTTCAATGATTGTGACTTGGTGGGCATCCCTGATGTTCATCATGATGGCCTGGTAATTTCTATACAGATTGGAACCGCCACAGTAAGAAGGATCCTGGTAGACGGAGGCAGCTCAGTGAACCTGATCATGCTAGACGTACTGAAAGCCATGAAGATCAACGAGGACAAAATCACCAAAAAATCCAGTGTCCTAGTAGTATTCATTGGAGAAACCAGAAGCACCCTAGGAGAAACCCACCTTCCAACCTACGTGGAAGGAGTCTCATCTTATGAGAAATTTGGAGTCCTTGATTGCCTGTCATCTTACAACGCGATCTTGGGTAGGCCTTGGATTCATATTGTCAAGGCCGTACCGTCAACCTATCACTAGTGTATCAAGATACCAACAGACTGGGGCATAGCCACAATCAAAGGGGATCACAAGACATCCCAAGAATGCTACACAACAGCCTTGAAGCCTTCCAAGGCCGGTAAGTCCCTTGCATAGCAATTACAGTACCCTGTCAGGAGCACTTATGTAGCACCTCCCAGAATGGAAACAGATCAGGTAATCCTAGACCCTGAGTACCCTGACAGGTATGTTTTAGTAGGATTTGACACCCCAGATAGCGTCAGGCCTGAACTGGTAAAGTTCCTTAAAAATAAATCATCTTGGTTTTCTTGGTCACATTTTGATATGACTGGAATTAGCGCTGATATAATTACGCATAAACTTAATGTTGACCCATCTTTTAAGCCTGTATAATAGAAAAGGCGGAAATTTGATGCTGAAAGAAAGACCATAATTAACGAGGAAGTAGAAAAACTCTTGGATATGGGAATGATCAGGGAAGTAATGTACCCTGAGTGGCTGGCTAACGTAGTTGTTGTGTAGAAAAAGAATGGAAAATGGAGAGTCTGTGTAGACTACACTGACCTGAACAAAGCCTGTTCCAAAGATCCATTCCCCTTGCCACATATTGACGTCATGGTAGACGCCACAGCAGGTCATGAGATGCTGACATTCATGGATGCTTCCAGTGGATTCAATCAAATAAAGATGCACCCTGCTGACCAGGAGAGTACTGCATTCATTACAAACCGAGGAATATACTATTACACTGCCATGTCTTTCGGCCTGAAGAATGCAGGGGCAACGTACCAACGCCTGGTCAACATGATGTTTAAAGACCAAATAGGTGACATCATGGAGGTGTACATAGACGACATGGTGGTGAAATCCAAAAATGCAGAAGATCATGTAAAACATCTCGAAATAGCATTCGAGATATTGGAAAAATACAATATGAAACTCAACCCCGCAAAATGCCACTTTGGAGTTTCTGCAGGTAAATTTCTTGGATATATGGTCACAAAGAGAGGCATAGAAGCCAGCCCTGAACAGATAAAAGCTATCCTGGAACTGCAGTCACCAAAATCTGTCAAGGATATCCAAAAATTAATAGGACGAGTAGCTGCCCTGAACCGTTTCATATCAAGATCCTCCGAGACGTGCAAAACATTTTATAACCTCCTCAGAAAGAATAAACAATTTTAGTGGACGGATGAACACGAGACAGCCTTTCAGGATCTAAAATCCTACTTATCATCTCCACCCTTACTGGCTAAGCCAGAGAAGGGAGAACCCTTGTCAGTATACTTGTCTGTCACTGACACATCGGTCAGCGCAATCCTAGTAAAAGAACATGATGGTCAGCAACATCCAGTCTACTATGTAAGTAAAAGTCTGCTAGATGCTGAGTTGAGGTATGGATTGCTTGAAAAATATGTTTTAGCTTTGATTATGTCATGTACTAAACTGCGACCTTATTTTGAAAGTCACCCCATTATAGTCAGGACCAATTTACCCATAAAGTCTGTCCTACGTAAGCCTGAACTATCAGGCAGGATGGCCAAGTGGTCGGTACAGATTAGCACATACGATATCTCCTTTGAACCCAGGGCAGCGATTAAATCGCAGGCCCTAGCAGACTTTGTGGCTGACTTTAGCCCTAACCTGGAACCGGACCTGATAAAAGAGGTCAACCAACTAGAAAATAAAACCCCAGACCAAGAATGGACCCTATTCATATATGGGGCATCCAACGCCAGGGGGACAAGATTAGGATTAGTGCTCAAATCACCACAAGGAGATATGATAACACAGGCTGTAAGCTGTGAGTTCAAAGCTACGAACAACGAAGCAGAATATAAAGGCCTGATAGCAGGCTTAAAGGTATGTCTAGACCTTGGTGTTCAAAACCTAAAGGTAAAAACTGATTCACTCCTAATGGCTAATTAAATAAAGGGAATTTATACGGCTAAGGATGCAAAAATGATTTCGTATTTAGAATATGCAAAAAACCCTACCGCTAAATTTGCTTTATTTGACATAGATCAAATATCAAGAGACCTGAACACCCAGGCTGATGCTTTGACCAGCCTAGGTTCAAATTTTACCCCTACAATCTTCGACAAAATACCAATTGTTCATTTATTAGAGCCAGCCATCACCAAACCTGAACAAGTCAATCCTGTCAATCATGATAATAACTCTTGGACTAAACCCTATTATGATTGGTTTCTCCGAGTTATACTGCCTCAGGGCAGACATGAGGCAAGGGCCTTTAAAATTAGAGCTTCAACTTATGCTATCATCAATAAAACTTTGTTCAAGAGATCGCAGGCTGGACCCTACCTGAGATGCTTGGAGCCTGACGAAGCCAAACTAGTACTTCAAGAAATACACGATGGACACTGTGGCAACCACAAAGAAGGAAAGAGCCTGGCAAGTAAAGTTCTCAGGACAGGCTACTACTGGCCTACATTGAGGGCTGACTGCCTGGAATACTCTTCAAAATGTGAAGCCTGCCAAATTCATGCACCAATCATACATCAGCCATCTGAACTCCTCCATTCAATTTCCGCACCCTGGTCGTTCGTAAAGTGGGGCATGGATATTGTGGGAAAACTGCCCGTAGCTCCAGGACAAAAAGTATTCATGTTGGCTATGACTGATTACTTCTCCAAATGGATTGAGGGTGACTCTTTCAGGCAAGTAACTGAAAAAGAAGTAATATCCTTCATCAGGACAAACATCATTTGCAGATATGGAGTCCAATCAGAAATAGTATGTGATAATGGAACTCAATTTGTGGGGAAAAGGACCCAAGCATTTTGCCAAGAATGGAATATCAACCTGGTAACGTCAACCCCTGGATATCCAAAAGCCAATGGCCAGGCTGAATCAAGCAATAAGGTAGTCATAAGCTGCCTAAAAAAGAAGCTAAAAAGAAGACGAGGCAGATGGGCTGAAGAACTTCCATTAGTACTATGGGCAGACAGGGCAACTCCAAAGACATCAACAGGCCAAACACCTTACTCTCTGGTGTACGACTGTCAAGCTGTCATTCCCGCAGAAGTACGAGTACCAACATCTAGATACAGCTTGAATAACGTTGAGGCAAATAGAGACCTAATGCAAGATAACCTAGTTCTAACAGAAGAGTTAAGAGACGTTGCCAAGATCAGGATGGCATCATACCAACAAGCAGTTGCCAGGACTTACAACAAAAACGTCAAAATCAGAGTCTTTAAAGAAGAACACCTCGTTTTACGAAAAGTTTTTCCAAATAAAAAAGAAAAATCAGCAGGCAAGCTGGCCCCCACATTGGAATGCCCTTACCTAATTGACTCAATTGTTGGACAAGGAGCGTACATGCTCCAAACACTAGAAGGAGAGATGATCCCCAGATCCTGGAATGTAACCCATTTAAAATTATTCCATATGTAAAGATCAGATCAGGCCATAATCAGGTATAAATTCAATCACTACTCAACCTGACATGCTACCTGAGAAACTACGTGTTTTACATGCTTTGTATGCAACTCATATCTATATATTCAACTAATCCATTTATTTTAATTCTTGAATCCTGAACAATTATACATGATAAGTGATTATATCATAAATATTCAGGATTGAGGGCTACTCTACTATATATTTCTGAAACAAAATTTTGTACTTGACTGTGCCTGACGAGTTGGTAACCACCACCAGATACAGTAAATGTCAGGACCAATCAGGCATGAAATAATTGCCTGACCTGACTAGATTTACTACCACGGATTACAACCGGCTAGACGCAGCAAGCCAGGTACAAGGGTGTTCTCTCCCAACCACTTAGTCTAAATGTCCTCCTGACAGGCCGAATACCAAGCCCTCCAGCTAGGCAGGGGACATAAGCCCTCCTTACAGGCTGGTTTTCCCACCCCTTCAACCATTATAGCAAAAAACTATACTTGGTTGAATTACTCATAAAATAACAAGATAAAACAAAAATGATGTGCAGGATGTCTAAACAGGCCCAACAGGATGAAACTCACAGACCCAAGCAAAGTCAAAAGCAAAATCAGCCAAAAAAGGCCACCATGCCTACATTAATAAAGCCCTTACCCCCTGGGGCAAAGGCACCAAAATATTCATAAAGGCCAGGGATAGTGTCCCTGGCCTGGATAAAGACAGAAAAAAGAAAAATTGTTCGTCCAGGGACATCCCCCCTGGATGGGCCAAATACCAACTAAAAAATTAAATTACTGCTTCTCCTTAGAAACAGTACCACTACTTCCACCCTTGGCCAGATCAACATCAACGTCCTGCTCCCCTGGAGAGTCCACCTCTTTTTCAGTTCCCATATTATGCAGGTCAGGATACTTTGAAGCAGCAAAAGCCATCTCAGCTTCAGGGTTCCATTTCGCCCTGGCCTCGACAGGCTCTGACATAGCAGCAGCCCTCCCCTTAATATATAAATAGAGGGAAGCATCATCTAACTTGAACTCCAGGTCATCCCTCTCCTGGGTGAGCTCCTCATTTCTGTCCAAAGCTTCCTGCAAAAGCCACTTGCTTGAATCTGCCTCAGCCTTAACAACATCTCTCTCAGCCTGCGCCCTCACCAAGTCAGCAGCTTTAGCAGCCAGGTCAGCTCGTGCAAAATCCAGCTCAGACTTCAGCCTATCATAATCTGATCTCATTAGATCAATCTTGGCTACCAAAGAAGTAGCCTGATAGGCTTTATGGAGACAGGTCGCAGCACCCTGACCAAAAACAGGAAGAAGAGTATGAATAATATACCCCAATAATAAAAACTACCCAAACAAAATACACATAAGAATTGTTCCAGCCTACCTCCCTTACAAAGAAAGGCACTGCCAAGAGGTCGATGAATGATCCATCAAGCAACCGCCCGAGTAGCGGTCTCAACAGGTCAAGGGTGAGCATGACATCCGATCGGAGCGCAAAGATATTCCCTGATTTTCACCCTGGCAGCCTCCATATTGTCCACTCTGGCCTTCACTTCCTTGACTGGGGCAGAAATGTCAACATCTTCAATTTTCCTTTTTTGGGCTGCTGAACTTGTTTCAGCAGGTACAGCGGTGACCTTGGGAGTATCAGGCTGTTAAGTCAAATCTATAACAGGTTCAGCATCTCCGCTTCCCTGGGAACCTTCCTCCTTGATCTTAGCCAGCCTGGCTGAAAGGTCGGCCATACCAAACCTGGTAAGGCGAGTAGATGACCTGGTGGCTACAACACGAAACACTATATTAGCAATATAAACTAAACATCACCAGGAAGCCAAAGCAAGAAGAAAAAAGAAATCAAGATAGACTTATTGCCTGAAGTAGTGGCACTAACAGCCCCAGAAGGTTTAGCCACCCTAGCGGCACCATCAGCCTTCAAACAGCGAGGGAGATGGCCAACCCCACAACATAGAGGCCAAGACCTCTCCAAAGGAGGAATAGAAAGGAAAGCAGAAATATTGGCAGTGGGATATTCAGTTTCAGTAACCCAATCATCGACTGCACGCATAAAAGGTATAACTCAGGCATGAATTTCATTTTATTTTTCACTAACAAGTAAAACATGCAGGACAGAAGAAAAGCTAAGAAACTCCCCAGCAACACATGCTTCATGATTTAAATACACCAGGTCAGGACCCACAGAATTGGTCCTGACAAACATGTACCCAGCAGCCCAGCCTTTATCATGGCCGCTATCCAGATTGCTCAAAAGAGGAGTAGTAGAAGCTCTGACCTTAAAACTTATACGGCCAGGACTATTGGTTTTGACAGCATAACAAGCCTTAAGATCGTCAAGGGAAAAAGAAATATTGTGCTTTTTACAGAGATACTCAACGGAACACACAACCTTCCACACCATAGGCATCAGCTGATAAGATGGAAAACCAATCTCCTTGATAACCTCAACCATAAGAGGAGAAAAAGGAAGCCTACAACCTGCCCTGAAAGCCCAGTCATGAATGCAGAACCAACCAGGACAAGCCCAGTCGACCCTGATAGGAGAATTCTCAGGGATCCAAACTTCAGCATCAGCTGGGATGATCCCCTTATCCTTCAACACCTTCTCAAACTCAGGCTTCAAACGATTTGCAAGAGACTGATCCTCATTCAAAGCCTTCGTAGGCTTGAATTGGAAGTCACCAAGAAATATTGAGATCATCTCCAACGGAGAATCACTCGGCTTGCTGATCGTGGAAGGTTGAACAGCAGAAGAAGAAGGCAAATTCTCAGAAGAAGTTCCCTCTGGATTCTAGGAAGGAGGGGTTGCAGGAGTCGCTGTCCTGGTAGACTTCTTTTTTGGGGCCATTGTTGAAAGAATTATGAAGATTAATTGAAGATTGAAGAATTGGGAATTAAGGAAACCAGAGAGAAAATATTATTAAGGGGGGAATAAGAAATATTACTTTGATGAAGTTTAACTCAATGAAGCAAGCGGGTATTTATAGTGGAGTAAATTAGAGTTTCAACCGCAAAAGAGATGGATAATCATTAAGGAAGTTGCAGTAAAGCCTACACGCATCATAAACTGCAGTAAAATAGCCGTTACAAGAACTGACTAGGCATAACTTAACCGTTGGGTAATCTTTCTGAGAATAAGGTTATCTCCTCATTTTTTCATCCTGACAGACTGAAAATAAGGAGATAAGGGGCATTTGTTAGGCCTGGACAACTTAGTAGAGGGTTGTAGGACAACTTCCTCGGTAGCATATTCACCTCTTTCTTCTTCATAAGGTAAATCCTCAACCAAACCATCGATATCCCTCTCCACTTGTGTTTTCTCACTTGAAGGTTCTCCACATGTTATCTTCCCTTTCTTAGCTTCACTCATCCGAGCCGATGATGTCATTGGTGGGCTTTCCCTTCCACCATTAATTTCCACGCGCTTCCTCTTGGGATCCGAGTCAACTTCCACCTCAAGGTGCTTGGAGGGATCTTCAAGCTCTATCCCGCTTCTCAAAACTACCACATGAGCTTAATGGCTAGTGGAGGCATCCTTGGAGCTTTGCCCTTGGGATAACAAACCACCGGGCGGTCTTAGAGGGTTAGAAAGAGCATGAGAAGCCAACCGAGCCTCCAATTCCCTCATTTCTTTTTGGTAGGCAAATCGTTGATTGGCATTTTCTTGTTGAGTAGCCTTCATGAAATTAGCCATGTCTTGGCTATGTTGCATTTGCATGTTCTTTATCAACTTCATAAGTTCATTTTGAGAGGGGTCACTGTTAGGCCTGGAAATCCGCAGACGTCCCTGATCAGTATCTCATCTTGACCTGACTATTAGGCTATCAGGGTATCAGGACACATGAAGACAGGCGCCAGGCCATGGAGAGGACAACGGTCAAAATATCAGGACGATATCAGACCAGAAGCTCATATTATAAACGGAATATATGCGCAGCATTGAATGAAAAGATCTCGCAGTAAATGCAGTAATTAAGGGAGAAATATTGACAATTATTATGGACAATTATGGAGAATAATCCGCATTAATTCTAGCATCAGGCAGTCGTTCAAGTGAAGCTTATATAAGGAATAATTTGAAGACAATTGCAACCCACAAGAAGAAGCATACATCCACATACACAATACTTAGAGAAATATAAACATTGTCGTTATCATATAATTATTATCCCAATTACATAGTGAAATCCTCTCCTGGCTTGGTGCCCGTGGTTTTTTCCCATTTAAGGGTTTTCCACGTACAAAATTCCTTGTCTCATTATTATTGTTGTTATTATACTTACAGCTTTATATTTTAACTCTGACGACCTGACCAACGGACCATTTAGAGCTAGTTAACCGCACACGACTCTATCCTGACCTGATTTCGCCTTGCGTAAAATACACCCAAAACAGTCACCTTGTGGTTCTTGATAAGGTTGGTTGGCTATGGGCAAAGGAAACCCATAGTCATTCCGAGTGTTGGTGTCTTGTCCCCCTTGGTAATTTCCTCTAGGGCCATTGTGGTTGAATTTAGGTCCTTGACTTTGATCTTGAAACCCTTGAGCATACCCTTGCCCAAATCCTTGATTAGCTTGATTCACTTGGTTCCCTTGATAGAACCCTTGGTTGTTTTGATTGCCTCTAAAATCTTGGTAACCTTGAGGTTGGTTGCCAAAGTTTTGATTGGTGTTTCTTGGGTTTTCATATCCACCTCTAGGTTGAGAGAACCCGGGTGGATTATTTGGGGCTTGGGGTTGAAGATGTTGTGGGTTTTGAACATTGGTACTCTTGTAGCTAAAGTTTGGGTGATTTCTCAAACCCGGATGATAGAAGTTGGTGTTTGGGTTATAGACATTAGGATTGTTGTAGGGTGGTCGCGGTGGTCTTATACTGTTGTTATAGCTTTGAAAAGCATTGACATCCTGGACATTTTCCTTATGCCCTCCATTGTAGTTGTTGCCACACATGTCAAAAGTATGACCACTCCCTCCACAAAGCTCGCAACTTGAAGCTTGAACCACTTCTTCCATAGGTGGACCATGTGAGGTGGTGGCTTGGTGAACTTGGTTTCTTTGTAGTTTTTCAAGTTGTTTTGTGAGGAGGTCGAGCTTAGCATTTGTCTCGGCAGTAGAACTAGAGGAGTTCTCCTTGGGATATTTGCCATTCCTCCTAAGAATATTTCCTCTAGAGCCATAGTTGGCCTCCGAGTCCACCATTTTCTTGATCAACGCCGTCCCCTCTTCATCATTCAAATGGTCGAATTCCCCTCCCGCGGAGGCATTCACCATTTCTTTGGTTCTAGGTAGCAAAGTTTGGAATAATGTTTGGGTGACGTACCACTCGGGAATCCCGTGGTGAGGGCAACTTGCAATGAGGTCTTGATACCTATCCCATGCCTCACCCAAAGATTCTCCCTCGTCTTGTTGAAAGGTATGAATTTCATTGCGTAGCATGGCGGTCTTCGATGAGGGATAATACTTTGCCATGAACGCCTTGGCTAAGGCATCCCATGTGGTGAAGGTGTCCAGAGGGTGAATGTTCAACCAACGGTCCGCTTTACCCGTTAAGGAGAACGGGAACAACATCATCCTCAAAGTATCTTCGGATACCCCGTTTTTCTTCATCATGGAAACCTTCCTCTTGAATTTTCGTAAGTGGCCATGAGCATCCTCTTCAATGTGTCCCCCAAACAAATCTTTTTCAATCAACCCCACTTGGGCGGGGTGCATCTCGAAGTTGTTGGGATTCAAGGTGCCAAATTAATTGGATTGCAAGAATCATTGTGGTTGGGGCGATTGTGATCTCGTAACGCCATTGGTGGTGGTGGGTTTGGTATTTGAGGGGGTGGTATTAAGGTGGACTTGGAAGTGGAAAATTATGAAAGGGATTTTCTATAGGGCTCTCAATTGTGATGGTTGGTTGGAGAAAGGTTGGTGTTTCAATAGTGTGATGGGTGGGTCAAGTTGTTTGGTCAAAAGTTGGTGGAGGAGAATTTCGAACTCTTGCTAGGGTCCTATTCCTTAAGGTCCGAAAGAGCCTCTCGGGGTCGGGATTGAAAAGCAAGGCGTGGTGATTTCTCCTAGGCATGCAACTTGGTGAACCGTTAGTTTCCTAGTGTTTTTACACATTAGGGAAAGACAGAAATTACGCACTCTACACGGGAACAAACAACTACTCAAGCAAACAAACAATTAAGCTAAAACTAAAGCTAAAACTCTTAATAAACTAAATATAACCTAACGCCATCCCCGTCAATGGCGTCATTTGATGAGTAAGATGAATTTAGTATATAAAGCCGTCAACTCTTTCTTTTTTGGGAAAGGTAAGGTTATATATTAATAAAGCCCAACTTATATTTGTGAGCTCGAGACAACACTTCTCTAGCTAAGTACAACTCAGACCAACACTACTTAGCCAATCCTCAGTACATCTATGCCTAACTATTACTAAACTTCCTCTTATTCTCATTTGTAATGTCTCCTTCTGTAACACCCCCATTTATTTAGGAGCCTTTAGCTAGACATTCCCAAATAAATAGGACTGTTACCATCTCGGTTTCCCGAGGTAGTAGATAACAAAGTCCAACTCACCAAAGTACTTTAAATAAAAACTTTAATGATTACATATGTTTTACAATTTTAATCAACTAAAACTTAATATAAAAATAAATACATCTCATTAAATGGAAATAAATAAAGTGATAAAACATTCTATGTGGTCTAGACTTCTAGGTAGGTTGTCCAAGTCCTCACGCATTCCCATAAGCTCCCAAGTCAGCTAATCTTTGGTACCTGTCAAATCTGCTCCCCATAAAACGGTTCACCGCAGGTGTTCACGAATACACAGTCAACCGCGAGGTTGAGTAGGAATAAAACTAAACAACAAGAACATACAATTATCAATCCAATTCAATTCACTTTCATTGCACAACCCCCTGACAACGTGCCCATCCTTTTTCTTTACTTAGCACAACTCCCTTAACAACGTGCTCACATTACTTTGGTACCCCTCCCTTAACAACGTACCGCAAAATGTAATAGTACCCCTCCCTCACAACGTACATATTACCAACACCCCAATGTACAAACTCCCTCAACAACGCATAACCGATCGTTTACGACTTTTATAATAACCACATACCAATCAACGATACAATCCAATTCACCTCATCAATATAACCGACACATACCAACATAAGACACCCTTCCAACCTTGACGATATTATCAACCAACATATACAATATGAATCTCCCTTCCAACAATTACGATTATATCAACCAACACAATTCACATACGATCAATTCACTTTAACGTAAGTAATCCACCATACCAAACATAGATAATTAAAAGTCAAGTTGAGTAGGATTATCCCTACCTGGCAAGCAAGCACTCCAATTACGCAATCCAATAATTAAAGCGAACAAATCCGATTATAAACTCTTCACAATTTCCGTCACCTATATAATAATAAGAATTACAACAATTATAATTACTAACTTATTTATCATTTATTTATCTATTTACTCCTTTTATTTAATTATTCAAATTAATTATTTATTATTAAAGGTTTATGATAATTAAAACCCGATTTAACTACGAACCCGACTCACCCGAGCTAATTATATAATTAAAACCCGTCACACTACAAACACATACCACCTTAACATGGTTTAGAAACCATGACCAACACCTCTCTTAAAACCCACCAAACCCGACACCACAAGCCACCACAGCCACCACCCAACCTCGACACCCCTAGCCTGCAACCCCACGCACCCAACTCACCCTTAACCGCCAGCTACACCACCACCAACAACCCACAAACCCACGCCCTATCTCACGACACCAACCGCAACACCCACCTGACACCCCATAAAACACGCCTCTAACCACCAGCTAACGCCACCTTCACCGCCACCTACAACCACCAATCAACTCACCCATCCACCCTCGACAAAAGCCACCAAAAACCACCCCAACCCAGACCTCCTACAACCACCAAAAACCCCCTCAAAAACCGTCTGCCCAAACACGGGTTAATCCCCTGTTTTCGCCACCACCGCCACAAACCGCCACCTGCCACCATTCCGACACCACCAACTTGGCCGACCACCTTCCCCCGTCACAACCCCTTTATACCCAGGTCAAGGCAAGGTCAATTAGGGGTTTAATTACCCATTCTAATCACCCACAACCAAACCCGTAAATCCCCCTGACCAGCCACCTTTAGCTGCCCTAAAAACCACCCTACCACGGTCAATGACGGTCAACAATGGTCAGGTTATAAACTTGGCAGTCCAATGTCGCTATAGGTTCAATTCCCGAGTCCTATGGTGCTCTATATAAGTCATACGGTTGTCTTAAAGATGCTCACATGAAACGAATATAAATTGATTTAAGACGGATAATTACCTCGAGTTGATTAATTGGTTTATGTTAATTCCTTCCTCTTCCGTCTCCTAAAGCTTGTTCTTTTTAATTTGTGAATTATTTCTCAGATTTGAGGTGGTATTTATAGTGTAAGATTTAGAGAATACGAGGTCAATTAGGAAACTATTATGACTTACCTTATTCTAATTAGTATAGAAATTGCTATTACAATTATATTATTATTATTATTATTATTATTATTATTATTATTATTATTATTATTATTATTACATATATGAGGTCAATTAGGAAACTATTATGACTTACCTTATTCTAATTAGTATAGAAATTGCTATTACAATTATATTATTATTATTATTATTATTATTATTATTATTATTATTATTATTATTATTATTATTATTATTATTATTATTATTATTATTATTATTATTATTATTATTATTACCACAAGTAGGATTCTCTTATTTTATCTTTACTAATTTATTATCGCCATAACTTATTATTAGTATCAATATAATTATTATCTTTATATATTTATTATTTCCATATTATATTATAAATTCCCGACTTGCTTTACTTAATTTATTATTCAACCAACGTTTTATTTGTAATTATGATTAGAAATGCTTTTAACTAATTATTAAATTTCATAAATTATTAATAACAAAATACGGGGTATTACACCTTCACTTGTTTTATAAGGACAACAGGGAGAGAGATTACAGACTCCACTCTACAACGATTTCTAACATTCCAAATCAAATACATCAATTGAGCAAGTGCAGCAGCCAGAACCTGTTTCATCAAAGCCGTCAACTCTTACTATCAACAATATTTATAAACCCAATTAAAAAGTAGTAGTAATCGGGGTCGAACCACGAGGATGGTGGGGGTTTCTATTTAGTTTAGTGCGAGTCAAGTCTAGTCGGGAAATAGAGGGAGATTGGTTCTAAACTAATGATAGACTAAAATAAGTACTTAGCCAGAGGTGTAAACAATCGATTTAAAGTCTAGAGTTTTCGGGTTCATCTAAGTGGGTGAAAATCAATATGGATGAATGAAGGAGTCAAGGGTAAGGCTTAGTCAAGGAAATTGGCACAAAGTCTTGGCCTTTCTAAAGATTGCACCTAACTATCATCAAGCATACAATCTCCCCTAATCATGCTATCAAAATCCCCCATAAACTTTCATAAACAAAGGATTTAAGCAAATAGTGAAGAAAGCCATGAACTTTCATTCAAGCAAATCATCAAACACCTTATATGCATGTATAGGGGGACTAAACAATTTACCCACAACCCACATATTCATCACCCAATCATTCCATTATAATCCCACTTAGAATCCCCCTAAACCCTAGGGGGTCACTACTCACACATAATCAAAGAGTAAATGCAAACAATTTGAGAAAGACAACTAAACATAATGGAAAGCATGGTATAGATTATAACAATGAAAGTAAGGAATTGAAATGTAAACTATTGATTTAAACAAAGTAAATAAGAAGAGAATTATACCAACAATAGGGAAAGATTGATACTTTGATTGAATTAAGGAAGAAATTCTTCAATATCTCCAAAATACAACCCAATAACCAAATGTAAACAATTAAAACTAAGTAGATCTATATTAATTTAGTATGTAATTAAGGAGTAATTAAGAAAAGATTAGTACTCGCTTAAATATTGCATAATATTAGAGAATTCTGAAATCTAGGGTATTGTGTCTAAAATGATTAAGGAATGAGGTATTTATAGGTTGCATACAATTAGGGTGAAAATTACAAAGAGGCTTCAAAATGCGGAATAGTACTCCAGCGGGTGTTTTCTTAGGTGCTTAGCCCTACTGGGAGTTTGGAAGAAATTTATTGAAATCAATCATCAGTGTCTTGATAGGGTGGCCATTTGGTGGTCCACCGGCTAGGAGTGCATCTTGACTTTTTCCTCTCCTCGTTTGACTTCTTTGATTGGCATGTGCTCCCAGCCGGGTGGCCGGCTGCCGGTGCTAGCACCGGCTGGGAGTTCTCTGTAACTTAATTAATTTCTTCCTTCCTCTTGTTCTCCTAGCCGGGTGCCCCGCTGCCGGTGCTAGCATCGGCTGGGAGTTCACTGTAACTTTCCACCAAAAACTACCAAAATGTTGAGTGTATAGGTAGTCCCAGCCGGCTGACCGGCTGCCGGCCTAACGGCTGGGAGTACCTTCTCAGCAATTCCTCCTCCTTCTTCATGCTTAGTCTATCCGAAGGCCTTGCTTGGTCCGATTCTTCCATTTCCGCTCCAAATTCTGCGAGACGGGCACGAAATCATAGACTAGGGAATCGGGCCTCAAAATGCAATGCAAGACACGTAAAACCGACTCAAATTGAGTCGGAAAACATGAAAATAGAAAGGAAAATTGGTGCATTTAAACACTATATCAACAAGCCCGCCAACTTATATTGGGCGGGTATGGACAACTTCAACAGGCTCGTTATAACGGACATAGACATAAAAAATAGGCCCGCTGGATACTTTTTATTACGGTAGGCCCGACCCGCGTCCGGCCCAAGCCCGCAGACGATCAGCTCTATTATGGATTAAGTGGGTTAATCATATATATATATATATATATATATATATATATATATATATATATATATATATATAAAAGGTCAGGATTGGCTCACCTATCATCCAACTACTAGTTTCAGCTGGACTTGGAGAAAGATTTGTCAGGTTAAGGATCATTTGAGTGTTGGGTTCAGTAATGGAGTTTGGCAAAGTGACCAGGGTATTTATTTTGTTTCTAGTGGGTATCGTTGGTTACAGGGTGTACAGCTCAAGGTGTCTTGGGTTCCTCTGATCTGGAATCGCTATAATGTCCCTAAGTACTCAATTATTGGATGGTTAGCTATACAGAAGCGCTTAATGACCAAATACAGACTTCTTAGATTTGGTATTATCACTGATGCTAAGTGTGATATGTGTTTGGCTCAACAAGAAGATCATCAGCACCTGTTGTATGACTATGTTTTCAGTGCTCAATGTTGGCTTTCCTTACAGGATTGGTTGGGTGTAAAACTACCTCAGAATGGCATTCTAGAATGGGGAATCAAATGGCGGTGCAGGTCCCTACTGAGGAAGCAGATGGTTCTCTCAGCTATGGTGGGTCTGGTGTACCATTTATGGTATGCTCGAAATATTTGCAGGCTTGAGCAGAGACTCCCTAGGCCTAGCGCGGTCATTGCTATGGTGAAGGAGGATATTCAAGTTAGGAGAAACTCTATGCAATTAGGCGTCCCATAATCTTAAATGTTTCTATGTTGGTTGTAGTGGATGCACAATAGCTTGTATTTGGTGTGAGATTGTACTTCAACTCTATATTTATTATAATATATGATTCACATTTCACCAAAAAAGAACATGAACAATCAATCATAATCCATAAATTAATGAAGGTAGCATGAGATCTTCATGATGAAGCTCGTATGCGGGGGTGATTGTCGGCATCAATTATTTACGGTGATATATGTGCACCCAGGCTTGATTGAGGCTTGGAGAGATTGGAAAGTGTTCCTTTTTATGCCATTTCTAAGATTTATGATACTACATATGCCCTCATATGCTACACATTTTTGTTGCAGTATATCTGTATATGTCATATGTAGGTATCATTCATTTCAATTATGAGACAATCTATCTAAAAACTGTTTGTTCGAATAATACTTTTCGGTTTTTCAGTTGCTTATGTAGTCTATGCAACCACGTAAAAAGGAAGGGGGTTTGAGAGGGAGGGTAGTGATGGTGGCATTGTGCAGTGGGTCTGGTTGGTGATCGAAAGGATGGTAGATCGGTGATCGGGAGGGAAGACATAAGAAATTGATTGTGAGTGAGGGAGATAAGAAAAAATGATAAAGGTAAATTTGTAAAAAGCGTATGTGAAAGATTAAAGTTCGTATGTGAAAAAGTACAACCCATATGTTATTACAATCCTTACCCTTTAAAAAGAGGGAACGTGTGCGCACTGTAACTATGAATAGTGCACAACCAGGTTCTCTCTCTGCCGTTGGATTTCCCCCTTTGATCATATCCCTCCATTTCTCCGTCACTCACAGCCACACCTTTTTTCTTTCTCATTCTTTGTATATTGTTCTAAACTAACTACTTATTGTCATCCGTTTCTCTCTTCTTACTCCTCAATTCAACTATCTCAACAAAACCTAGCAGCTCTAATTGAAAATCCTAAGGTATTTTCTCTGATTTCCATTTTTTCCGTTTATTTCAATTTGATTTCGTTATTACTTTTGTTATGGTATTATATAATTATATAATATCTTGTTTAAATGATATTATGACTTCTTTTTTGTGATGTTAAATTCAACATGATAAAAATCAAATCGTCACTCTGCATATAACCCGTAACAATTAATGGTCAATATCTACTTGAATCAGGGATATTGGTTTGAACGCAGGAGGAGGAGGATGGGAATGTTGGAGCTTGTGTCCTCCACAAATTAGTGTGATAACATTTATAAATCTCTTATAGGTTCACAAGGGTATACTTCGTATTTTATCAGTTGATTAACAATTACCTAATAACGGTTGGCTTGCTAGAAAGTTTGACGTTATTATCATACAGATGGCGGTGATCAACTGGTCCCTAAAAGTCACACCTAAAGGTTGTGTTTGAGAGATGTGATTATGGAAATATAATCACATTGATGCCTTATATGACTAAACAGTTAGTCAATGTGTTGATGAGACGATTATTTAATGCCGATTAAATAATATTAGCTAAGATGAATTAACTGTCAATTCGTAAATTGAATATAATATGTTATATTTAATTAATGTATATAATGTTAGCTTGGACGAATTAAAATGTTAATTCGTAATTAAATGTAATCGGTTATATTTAATTAGCTAATTATAAATATGCGATATTTATAGTTAAAGTATATTTTACACGAGATTGTTATAATATATGTTGTCAGGCCGGATTTAATAAATCGACTACAATCAGTTATGTATGGACTTATTAAAATGGGACAACATATATGACAATTAATAAAATGTACACATTATATATAATTTTAGAATAACCAAAAATAAGAGGATTTTATCCTGATTTGTGGTTGTTGCTAAAACCGAAAATAAGAAGAAATATATCCTCTTATTTTCGGATATATGGGCCGAAAAATTAAAAAAATAAAAACTACCCTAATCACTCCCACATACACGGTTAAAGGGAGATTAAGAGGAGAATTTTTCTAACCTAATTTTTGACCTAGCCTCTTCTCATCAAAGAAAAACACAAAACCTAAAATTAATCAGTTAATTTGGGGGATCGATTCTAGCAAAAGAACAAGGGCATATCTCATATCATCTTGGGTGCAACTGATAGGAGAATATCATTGCGATATTGTTCATAGGCCTTATTAGTAGAGCTGGCAAACAATGACACGACACGAAAACACGACACGAACCCGACACGAAATTAACAGGTTTGGGTTGAGACTTAATGACCCATTTATGTAAGTGGGTCGACACGAACACGACACGATATTTAATTGGGTTGGGTTTGGGTTGACCTCTTTAAACACGAACCCGACACGAATGACCTGTTTACTAAAGTAATCCAATTTTTTTTGGGTCCTCTTTCACATAAATATATTAAACTTTCCAAATATGGACATGACACGAAAACACGACACGAACCCGACACAAAATTAACGGGTTAGGGTTGAAACTTGATGACCCATTTATGTAACTGGGTCGACACGAACACGACACGATATTTAATTGGGTCGGGTTTGGGTTGGAGGGTTTGTGACCCGTTTATATGTGACACGAACACGAACCCGACACGACCCGATCTGTTTGCCGGGTCTACTTATTAGCTAGGACCGAAGGTTATTTCTTATTCATCTACGAGTTTGTTTATGCAATTTATTTTATGACTCGTATTCATCATAATAAATTCGTTATAATCCTTAAATTTAAAGGGAAGCATACAGATAATTCCCACAAGTGGTATCAGAGCCAAGGTCACGAATTTTATTTATTGATGATTTTCATAAATGATGTAAACAAAAAATTGGTTTCGAAAAAAATTAGGGTTTCGGCTGTCAAAAATTATTAGCCGTGAAAATTTTTTTTCGTTTCAGCCGAAATTTTTTTTTTTCGTTTTTGATATTTTGATTTCCATTTTTATTTTTCATATTGTTGTTTTAATCAGTTAAAATGATTATATGATGAATTTGTAGATGTTTGATTTAATGAAGATTAAATTATAATGTAAATGGAAATCGTCTAGTTGTTGATGATAAATTGTTTTTTTGCTATATTGTTTTTGGCATAAATGGTTCTAAATTGTTGTTTAGAAACATGTTTCATAAATTTACATGTTTAAATTATAAGGTGAATATGCCAATCTTGTTAATAGCAACAATAAACGATTTTGTTCATCAATATCATGTTTTTGCAATTTAGGGCATTTTGCAGAAATGAAAAATATAGGGCTGTTTTTTTTCAGCCGTGTACATAAGAAAAAAAAAAGGGGGTTCTGTTTTTTTTGTGTTTCGTTTTTTTTTTCCAGAAATACCGTATAAAAAAAATTGTTTTGATTCGGTTTTGCTGAAATACCAAAAAAGAAAAAAAAAAAAAAAAAAAGAGAGGGGAAATTTTTGTTTTGATTTTGGCCAATTAATTATTGTGAAGAAGTTCACAATTTTAAGATACCTAATTATTTTAAAGAAGTTTAAAATAATGTTGGATTAAATTCATATTACAAGTTTAATGTGAATTAAGATTAAAATTAATGTGAATAATTGAGAAATTGTCACTTAATTTGATCAACTAAATAGGTGGTGTGGAAATTAATCTACATAATTAAGGAATTATGTATTGCATGTTTAATTTATTTAGTTGATGCATTTTTTTTGTTGTTGAATGAATCGTTGAATGGTTTAATTTACGTTTTTTTTGCAATCGGTTGTAAATTGTAATACCTAGTGTGGCCTTAGTTAAATTATGTTTTCGTAATGAAGGAAACATAATTTTTAATGTAACTTTGAGATCTCGAATCTCCTTTATTTTTTCTTTAGTTTTTGGGTTTTGAAATTAGAATGTAAATAGGTTTATTTTGTAATTTATTTATTGTAATTTCAAAGAAGACTAAAGATGGAGATTGGAGCTCACTCCCGCTACATGGACCAAGATGGAACATCAAGACAAGCTTCTCGGGTCCAAGGATGGATTCCAAAATTGTATTTAATGTTCATTTTGGTAGATAAGCCACACTAGGACTTTATTTTGTTTTACATTTTACTGTTCTTATTGCTTTTCATTTACATGTTAGTTAATGCATCATATTCCGCCTAAAACCAAACCACCTACTAAAATGCATGAAAATTGACTCATATAGATTGTATGTTAGTTTTCATAGACATACAGATGTCACATGTTTATTAAGCCATCACCTTAGTTTATTCATTCATGCATGCTAAATATTAGTTCACTTAAAATGAATTAAAATAAAGTTGATGGGATCTTCCTCTAAAACGGAAATTGAGATTAGTCTTTATAAGGGCAAACAACTATGAATCTCTTCTTCGTCGGTAGGCATAATATGACCCCTTCTACGTTGGATAAGTAGTTTGTGTTGACTTAGTTTATCTCAACATTATAGTCCGAAGAGTTTCTCGTGATTATGATGGACTAAAGATAGAATTTACAGAAATTTATCGACCAAGAATTCTAACAGTAGAATTAGCCAAAAGGTTGGCTTATCAATTTACAGATAATTGAGTCTTGGGATCACTTATATAATTCTTGAGGGAGGTCAATTGTATAAATGCTTGAGTCTTCGCTTATAACAGTTTTGCATTAAGACTTAAAATCAAAACGATACACATGCTTATTATTTTTATTCTTCTTTTCGCATTGTAGAATTCATTTATTTTGATAATACTGTTACAACAAATGGCTGGAAATAACGAAATCCCAATGCCGAGTGCCACACTTGGACGCGAGTCCTGGCTTAAGATTTTTATGGACAACATGAATCAGTTCACACGACTGAAGAATGATGGGTCCAACTTTGCGGATCGGGAGGCAAAGACTACGGAATTTGCCATTGCGACGGTAAGCTCAAGTACTTAACTGAGCCAATACCGGTAAACTCAGGCCCCAATGCGGGAGTTAACGAGTCACTTGCTTATAGTGATTTCGTCATGGAAGCGGGTGCGATAAAGAACGTACTCATCTTTGCAATGGAAACCAATTTGCAGAGACGCTTCATTGCCCATGGTGCAAACAAGATTTTCACCACGCTCACTAACGAGTTCTCAAAAGCACCGAGAATCGTTACTTATGAGCATACCTGTCGCTTCTTTGATGCGAAACTCCAAAAGGGCCAACCGGTTAGCCCACACATTCTTAACATGATTGAGAATGTCGAGAAATTGGAGGCACTTGATTGCAAAATCGGTGAGAGCATTGTCATTGACCGAATGCTTCATTCTCTTCATGATGGTTTTGCCCTTTCCAGGGCAAACTACTACATGATTGACTTAAAGAAAAGTCCTCATGAGCTACACTCACTTCTCGTACAGACCGAGAAGGATATGAAATTGAGTGGGAGCATGAAGCAGGATGTTCTCACGATTTCCAACAAGGGTAAAGGTAAGGGCAAAGCTCCAGGCGACCTAACTGTAGGTAAGCCAAAGTTCAAGAAGCCGGGAAACGGTAAGAGTGGGCCTGGTGAGACTAGTGGCTCACAGGGCAAGGCAAAGAGCAAGGGCGGTGACATTGAGTGCCACCATTGTCACAAGACTGGACATTGGAGGAGGAACTGTCCCGTGTACCGTGAGGACATTAAAGCAGGCCGCGTTGTTCCTGTTGGTATGTCATCTTATATTCATATGATTGAGATTAACCATGCAAGTTTCGGAACTTGGGTACTTGATACTGGTTGTGGTTCTCATCTGTGTAATCATTTGCAGGGCCTAAGAAACATCACACCTCTCGGAAAGGGTGATGTGGACCTGCGAGTCGGGAATGGAGCTAGAGTTGCTGCTGTCTCGAAGGGAACATAAGTAATCCAACTCCCTAGTGGTTTTGAGTTATTTTTAAATAACTGTTACTATGTACTCAGTTTGTCTAAGAACATTATTTCAGTTTCCGTACTTGATAAAGACGGATTTTCATTTTTAATAAAGGATAATAGCTATATTTTCTCTTTCAATGAAATGATTTATGGCAAAGCGGTTTCCATGAATGGAATTTACATCTTAGATCAAACCACGGAAATATTACACGTGAATAATAAGAAATTTAAGGTTGGTGACAAAGATCAAACCTATCTATGGCATTGCCGAATGGGACACATAAATGAGAAACGTGTAAAGAAACTCGTCGATAATGGGACTATTCCCGCATTCGATTTTTCTACATATGGCACGTGTGAATCATGTCTCATTGGCAAAATGACTCGAATTTCCTTCAAAGGTGTTGGAATGCACGCTAGTGACCTATTAGGACTCATACATACTGATGTTTGTGGACCTATGTCAATTACCGCTAGAGATGGCTATAGATATTTTATCACTTTCACAGACGATTTGAGTAGATACGGATATGTCTACTTAATGAAGCATAAAAGTGAGTCCTTTGAGAAATTCAAGGAATACCAGAACAGAGTTGAAAACCAACTGGGTAGAAAGGTTAAAGCACTCCGTTCAGATCGGGGAGGCGAATATCTTTCAAATGAGTTTGATCAACACCTTAAAGACTGTGGAATCGTTTTGCAGTTAACTCCACCTGGAACACCTCAATTGAATGGTGTGTCCGAACGGAGAAATCGAATCTTACTTGATATGGTTCGATCCATGATGAGTCACACGGTAGTACCTAATTCATTATGGGGTTTTGCTCTTTTGTCAGCTGCTCTTATACTTAACCGAAGTCCGACTAAAGCTGTCGATAAGACTCCATATGAAATGTGGAAGGGAACGGTCCCTAACTTGTCCTTTATTCGGGTTTGGGGCTGCAAGGCTTATGTCAAGTGGAGACACGAGGATAAGCTCAGCCCGCGATCGGTCAAGACATACTTTATAGGTTATCCAAAAGGAACGTTTGGTCATTACTTCTATTCGCCTACCGAACATCGAGTTTTTGCTGCGGCTAGTGCGACGTTCTTAGAGAAAAAATTTCTCGAGAACAAGACAAGTAATAGAACCTTCGAGCTGTCGGAGATTCCAGAACCAACAACCGAGGAACAGATGGAGGAAGTTGTTCCTCCAACTGATGACACGGTTAATATTCCTGAGGAACCTAGGAGGTCGGGTAGAGTCTCTAATCCTCCGGACAGATACATTGGTATGGTCGAGGAGAATGATGTTTTGCTCCTAGAGAGTAATGAACCCGCTACCTATAAAGGTGCTATGGCCTGTTCCGACTCAAAGCTATGGCTCGAAGCCATGCAATCCGAGATGGACTCCATGTATGAGAATGACGTATGGGATCTCGTTGATTTACCTAATAAGGCAAAACCTCTACAGTGCAAATGGCTTTACAAAATAAAGTATTCTGTAGACGCGCAACCAGATACCTATAAGGCACGACTAGTGGCAAAAGGTTTCACTCAAGTGCACGGATTGCATTATGATGAAATTTTTGCACCCGTAGTCATGTTACGTTCCATTCGGATTATCTTAGCGATTGTCGCTTTTCATGACTATGAAATTTGGCAAATGGATGTGAAAATCGCCTTCTTAAACGGTTATTTGGAGGAAGAGTTGTACATGGTGCAACCCGAAGGTTTCATAGATCCTGAACATCCTAAGAAAGTATGCAAGCTTAAGCGTTCCATTTATGGACTTAAGCAAGCTTCTCGGAGTTGAAATCATCGTTTCGACCAGGTGATAAAAGAGTATGGTTTCACTCGATCGGTCGAGGAACCATGCTTATATATCAAGTCGAGTGGGAGCAAAATTGTTTTCTTGATATTGTATGTCGATGACAAACTCTTGATTGGGAATGACATTCCTCTCTTATCTTCGGTTAAAGGATGGTTAAAGAACCATTTCCAGATGAAAGATCTGGGTGAGGCACAATGCATTTTGGGAATCCGTATCTACCGAGATAGATCACGACGGACGTTATCACTTAGTCAGAAGTCTTATTTGGATAAGATTCTTGAGAGGTTCAGCATGACCAACTCCAAGAAGGGGAACCTTCTCATGACGTCTGGGATGCAGTTGAGCAAGTCTCAGTCACCCACGACGCCTGAAGAGATTGAGCGCATGAGTCGTGTTCCTTATGCATCTGCAATAGGATCAATCATGTATGCCATGATATGCACACGTCTAGACGTGGAATATGCATTGAGTATGACGAGTCGGTACCAAAAGAATCCAGGTGAAACACGCTGGATAGCTGTTAAAAACATCCTCAAGTACCTACGGAGGACTAAGGATAGGGTATTGACTTATGGAGGCGATACTAAGCTATGCGCAATCGGTTACGCAGATGCTAGCTTCCAAACGGATCGAGATGATTCAAAATCTCAGGTCGGGTTCGTCTTCACTCTTAATGGTGTTGCGGTCACCTGGAAGAGTTCCAAACAGAGTGTTGTAGCAGATTCTACATCGAATCCGAGTACTATGCCGCTTCGGAAGCAGCTAAGGAAGCTATATGGATGCGTCAATTCTTACAAGGACTTACGATAGTTCCTAGTTCGAATGACCCGATCACCATCTATTGTGACAATAGAGGTGCCATCTTCCAGGCTAAGGAGCCTAAGTCTAGCAACAAATCTAGACATGTACATCGGAAAGCTCACCTGATCCGTGATTACGTGAAGCAAGAAGAGATAGTGATTGACAAGATAGCTTCGGATGATAACATCGCGGACCCTCTCACTAAACCGTTGAATTTTGATAAGCATGAAGGGCATGTTATTTCCATGGGAATTAAACGTGTTCTTGAGTTGTAGTAGTTGATTATGGATTTGATACATTATCTTTTTCATATACTATTTATAACTTCATCGTTTTTATAATATTTTGTTTTTCATGTGGATTGTACCGACAACATTGAACGCCACAAAGTGAACTGAATTACATTATATTTGTTTTGATTCGTAATCGCCTTAATGAGCTGATAACTCTGGCTATTATATTGTGCAGTCGATTGATGGTGGGTTCAATGAGCCATAAGTCAAACAGTTGACTGATCGATCACAAATACGGGTTATAACGATACCTCGTAGGACAATTATTTTTGTGACAACGTAATGGAGTCCTAAATGTTTAAAAACATTCGGTGCCAGGTCGTGGATAGGACATCCATTGTGTTCCTAGAGTCGATTCTTTTTACTATCGACTATCTCTTGAGATTAAGGCAGTTTTTGGGTGACTTTGGTTTCTTTCTCATGGTCGTGTGCGTGAATGGAGACTAAGTAGATTTTTTCCGGGACATTTCATCTTTGTGCTTACATCGCAGGATTCGAGTTGAGGAAAATATCCAACCCTTATCAGGTATAGTTATTTCTCAGGGCCACTCGAGGAGTTGTAACTGAAATGCATGGTCATGCTCGAATGATGATTCGTTTATCAGTTAAGTTACTCTCTAGTCGGGGAAACCACTCTTGATACAGATCACTTGTAAAATACGACCTTTGTGAATACAGATTTTGCAAATTGTTTTACATTGAGTGGGAGAAATTTTAGGATATGAGAATCGGTTATCGCACATACACTTGTGAGGACAAGTGGGAGTTTGTTAGAGCTTGTGTCCTCCACAAATTAGTGTGATAACATTTATAAATCTCTTATAGGTTCACAAGGGTATACTTCGTATTTTATCAGTTGATTAACAATTACCTAATAACGGTTGGCTTGCTAGAAAGTTTGACGTTATTATCATACAGATGGCGGTGATCAACTGGTCCCTAAAAGTCACACCTAAAGGATGTGTTTGAGAGATGTGATTATGGAAATGTAATCACATTGATGCCTTATATGACTAAACAGTTAGTCAATGTGTTGATGAGACGATTATTTAATGCCGATTAAATAATATTAGCTAAGACGAATTAACTGTCAATTCGTAAATTGAATATAATATGTTATATTTAATTAATGTATATAATGTTAGCTTGGACGAATTAATATGTTAATTCGTAATTAAATGTAATCGGTTATATTTAATTAGCTAATTATAAATATGCGATATTTATAGTTAAAAGTATATTTTACACGAGATTGTTATAATATATGTTGTCAGGCCGGATTTAATAAATCGACTACAATCAGTTATGTATGGACTTATTAAAATGGGACAACATATATGACAATTAATAAAATGTACACATTATATATAATTTTAGAATAACCAAAAATAAGAGGATTTTATCCTGATTTGTGGTTGTTGCTAAAACCGAAAATAAGAAGAAATATATCCTCTTATTTTCGGATATATGGGCCGAAAAATTAAAAAAAAGAAAAACCTATCCTAATCACTCCCACATACACGGTTAAAGGGAGATTAAGAGGAGAATTTTTCTAACCTAATTTTTGACCTAGCCTCTTCTCATCAAAGAAAAACACAAAACCTAAAATTAATCAGCTAATTTAGGGGATCGATTCTAGCAAAAGAACAAGGGCATATCTCATATCATCTTGGGTGCAACTGATAGGAGAATATCATTGCGATATTGTTCATAGGCCTTATTAGCTAGGACCGAAGGTTATTTCTTATTCATCTACGATTTTGTTTATGCAATTTATTTTATGACTCGTATTCATCATAATAAATTCGTTATAATCCTTAAATTTAAAGGGAAGCATACAGATAATTCCCACAGGGAATACTAACTATGGAGCATGTATCTAATATTCCCATAAACCCGATGCCAATGATGCACATGTGCGATCTCCTTTGAATTGGAATTGGAATTTGAATTTGGATTGTTTCGAAATCTTAACCCTCCCATTCATTAATTTCAGGCAATCGTAATTGATAGACAGATTAAGCAAAAGTCTAATGCTGATAAGCATATTTAGAAGCTCTTATTAGTCAGTACTCCCTTTTTTTTTACACATCAACAAATTATTAATAACGGCTACACATAATCAAATAGCACCTTAATTACCCTTCATCCTCTTAAAATTCACCATTAACTTTGTTATAACTCACTCCATGATGCAAGTGCAATACTGCATCCTTGCTCCTTAGTCTAACTAGACGAGATCAATGTCTGTCCACATATCATGCATAGCTTAAGTGAGCAAGGGTGTCAAATGGGATTGATATTCTGGAATGGGTAAAGGCGCGCACGACGAGGCTCAAGGTGTAAGGTCTTTACAAGTTTTAGGACCATCTGATGATGCATTGATGCTTGAAGGTCAAGGCAAAACGCGATAGGCAGACGCACAAAATATGTCCTATCTTTCCTAAATTTCCTAGGTTGGAGTATGAGATATCTAGTGATGTGGGTTGGATGTGGAGACAAATATGTAGGGCGAAAAAAATAGCATTTTTTATCAAGCTAAATGTTTGTAATAGAAAAGGAGTAAAGATTTGAATTTTATTTATCAAGCTTTTTAATTTTTTTTCCAGTTGAATTTTTTAGGAATTGAATAGGGAGAATGAGTATAGGAGAGAGAGAGAGAGAGAGAGAGAGAGAGAGAGAGAGAGAGAGAGAGAGAGAGAGAGATCTGAAATGTGAGGTGTGAGAGGTAAAATGTGAGGTGGTTGGAGTAGAGTGTGAAAGGTAGTGTGTTTAATACGAAAGATTTGAAGAAAGTCACTGTACTGTCATTTCGAAGTGCATGCTTATCCCTATCTACTAGTACTAGGGCTATTTTTTTATTAACTACACTCCCAACCTGTTTTCAGCTATATAGCCCATATTGTACAATGTGATATCAAAATGATTCGTCTTATTAATAAGACGGATAGTCTAAGTCTTAAGTAAGACTAATTGAATAAGATAAACTTAGAAATAAACAATCTTTATATGAACTTGACATGCTTCAAAACTTAACAGGACGTAGAGTCAACAAATTCCCCCCTTTTGATGATGTCAAGTCTTTCCTAAGATTACATAAGTTTTTTTTTAAGGTCGTTCCCCTTCAAATAAATATCGTCTCAAATTCATAAGAAATGTACCAGATAGAGGATTCAATTCATTAAATCCAAAACCTACATCAAACCATTAGACGATATTTAAACAAAAACCATAAAGAAAGAGAACGAGGGCAAAAGTCGTTCTAGAGATTGACAACTAACGACTATCTAATCTTAGGTCCAATTTCCTCCTATTGACCTCATCGAAAAGGACAAGAGACGAGACTAGAATAATACCATGAAAGATTAGCACACAACGTCAACCAAATAAGAAACATGCATAATATAATAAGTAAATAGTCAATTTAGAAGAACAAGAAACGAAATTAAATTGTTCGTACACACACAATCGAAAGACCTTTTGAAAGAACAAAAAAGACGAAAGATTTAGAAAAAAAATTGATCGAGGCTGACTACTTGTTGTTAGGGTTAATGGCATCAAAAATATAACGATTAACGACTCCTAGAGATATCCTCAAAGATTTAGCGAAGACGATCCATGACCTCATAATTGGAACTTTAAATCTTTAATGAAAAAAATCACACTTAATTAGGATGGACAGTGTTTCACTTGGGACAAGAGTCGCATATCGCAGAACTCATCATAATACCATCCCCAAGCAAGGTCAATTGCTTGGTCATGACCTTGCTTGGTCATGATTAATGAGGTAATTAAGGTACTTAATTGGTGACCAAAGGTCAATTTGTGACCATACTTGAACAAAATTGACCACTTTTGTGACCTCCTATGTGTCCAAATTTGATTGGTGGAACAATAAAAAATAATAAAAAAAATCTACATTTCCAATGAACTGCTACTGCACACGCATGATGACTGATGAAGTACATTACAGCTTGCACTTCCCTTCAATATAGCCAGTGCACTTCCTTTCAATATTGTTTGCCAGTGAATATGTTGTGAATATCTCCACTTACCTTCATTCACTCCAACTCCAACCAATACCTACCAACAATAAAATCCCGGAGAACTGAAAGCGAGATGAATTGGCTAAACACATTGCTCTCGCAACAAAATTTAAACCCTAAAGATCAAGAAATGAAGGATAAGCTAATAGACAAATATATGTCCCAACTTTAATTATCTAAGGGATATTCTACATGGTACCTCTCAATTTTTCAACTTTCTACATGGTACCCCTACACTTTTTAAAACATACATGGTACCCCTAATTGTTGTCATTATCACTAAGTGTACCCCTAAACTTTATTTTCCATCAATTAAACTTGGTTTTAGGCATTAGGTAATGACTTGGACGTATAACCAAACTTGTCATTTATTATCCCATGATATAAGGATTCTATTAGGCATAATATCCATCTCGATCCTAATATTTATTGATATATATGGGATAAAAAATTTCGACGAAAAATTTATTGATTCCTTACCAAATTATCACGTCCAAAGATGAATGTTGAGCCTAATAGACTCCTTATGTCATGGGATGATAAGTGACAAGCTTGGTTACGCGTCCAAGTAATCACTTAACGCCTAAAACTGAGTTTAATTGATGGAAAATAAAGTTTAGGGGTACATTAGTGATAATGACAACAATTAGGGGTATCGTGTATGTTTTAAAAAATGTAGGGGTATTGTAGATACCTCATTTCTGCACCTCCCGCAAGCCACCTGTGATGATTGGGCCGCATGTTTGGTACACGGAACGATTTATGACAATTCATAAGTTTATCGTCAAGTGATAGCTCAAATACTTGTGTCTACCTCATAGTTGTCATCTAGGTGTCATTACGGTCGTTTTGGCAGTAATTAGAGTACATTTGGAGTCTGGGTAAAAAACCGTCTTCATTTCCTAAAACCGTCAAATCCCGAGTCAAAGCAATATGCTTGTCTACCTAAATTTAGGATGTCATAAAATGTTATGATTATATATCATTTTAAGTCACATGTCACTTTTTTGGGCTAAACTTAAAGTTTACATTACAAAATGTGCATTTCATTTAGCTAAAATGATAACCCGACCTTTAGGCCCGTTTTACGAGGTGATAACGACTTGTTTTGGGTCAGGCCTATTTCACAGAAAGTTCTAGATCTTTCTTTTAGCTTTCCAACGCCACCGAAATCACCTTAATCCGAGTCTTGTAGAGAAAGTTATGCCTAAAATACGACAGGCTGTCAAACGCGCTTTCTTGCGCAGGAGGAAACCGCTGGGGAAAAGACGCAGTAAGTGCTGCCCCTCTTCCAAGGAACGCAGCACCTGCTGCGCCTTTTCTCCAGGCTTTCTTTTTGTCCAAGTTTCCGTGTTTAACCTAAGTCGGTTGTTTCCGGATCTTTCTCTCCTTTCCTAAACCCTAATTCCGTGATTAGTATAAATAGGGACATTCGTTCCACATATTTCTCACGCGAGTGTCCGCTCTTCTCTTCTCCCTTTGCATTCTAAGACCACGCTCTAGCTTTTTGGCGTCTACGTGCTTGAACTTTCGACCACGTAAGCTCGGATCCTTCTGAGTACCAGCCTCGTTTTGCATGACCGACCAATTTGACCAACTCCACATCAATCAACTTAATCAATCTTGTTCGTTTTCCTCTTAGAGGGCACTTTCGTCGTACATTCGAGTCGAGCAATCACTAAAAATTAACTTAGTTAATCTCGTTTTGTCAAACATGTAAGTCTGAGGGTGTAAATCCCATCTTTTATTATTGTACTTTATTTTTGTAATCGTTATTGTAAGGTTTACGTCGAAAGTATATTCAAAACCCTTTTTGCAAAACCTTTATTCAAACCCCTTTTTACGAATTAACGGGAGACAGACGTCGAGAAGGAGCGCAGCAACTACTGTGCCTCTTCGAAGGGATGCAGCACCTGTTGCGCCTCTTCCTGAGACTGCCGCAGTTCCTGCTCTCCTTCTTCTTCCTTCGTCTTCTGTTATTTTCGTCTGTTATTTCTTGCTTTGTCTTTGTTTGTTCTTATTTCATTAACACAATAATTTTAACATAATAATTTTAACATACAATTCATTGATAATTCATCTTTAAATTCCCGACTTACACTACTACAAATCCAGGCAACTACAACGCCCCTTTAACAACGCTTATTCACGAAAATCACAATAGACGTTGTAGAACGTATGGTGCGAATTTTACTAAAATTAATTACAACGGGTATGGTTATATAACCGTTGTTATAAGTTTTAACAACGGGTCAAACATGCACAACCGTTGTTAATAATTTGGCGCAAAATTGGCGCAAAGTTAGTGAAAAGTAATCACAACGGTTATTTTTGAAACCCGTTGTTAAAACTTTTTAACAACGGTTTTTGTTTAACAACCGTTGTCAATACTTTCCATACTATAAACCACACAAACACAGATCAGCTACAGCCACAAAACACAAACCTTAACACAAACACAAACACAAACACAAACACAGACAAACACAAACACAAACACAAAACACACATCTCATCGTCTCTTTCTCTCTTTCTCATCGTCGCTTTATCATCTCGCCGTCACTGTTGATTTCATCGTCTCTTACTTTCTCTAATTATCAGGTAAATCTCGCCGTCACTGTTGGTTTCATCGTCTTGCATCGTCATTATTTCCTTTTTCTAATTATTTCATTTGCATGTATGTGTTTTTATTGATCATTATGTTATTTCTCTAAATATTATTCGCCTAATTAGCTAGTAAAACAAATTAAGTAAAATAAAACAAAGAAGAAGCAAGATGATAGAGAGGAATGCATGATAAACTTAATTAATATATATATATATATATATATATATATATATAGAGGGGTTCTTCTAAGGTCCTTACATCCATTGAGTCCCTAAGTCCTTATAAGGGCCTTTGGATGGAAGGGATGGAGGGATGAGATTTCATCTCAATGGATGGCCATAAATCTCCCTCCCTAATCTCCCTTCCTAATCCATGTACAACTCCATCCTAATTTGTATAACTCCATCCTCCTTCTAATCCTCCCTTCTCACTTCCTCATAATTCACCCTCTCACTTCTCTCTCATTCACTCATTCTCTCTCATTTCCCTCTCATTCTCACAAAACAAAAAAAAAACCAAATCAACAAAAAAAAACCCAAAAAATACCCACTCCCTCTTCCACACCTCCGGCTGACCACCACCCAACCCGGCCACCACCTTCCTTCCTCTCCTCTTTATCACCCGCCACAACACCTCACGACCTCCCTCCCTCCACCGGACCCACAACAAACACCACCCTCGCATCTCACCACCTCAAACCGTCCTCCTCTACCTCACCGCCCATCACCATCATCGTCTCACCTCAGCAACCGTCACACAACCCACAACCACCCCCTCGCTGACCCGCCACCATCCACCACGCCAACAACAAACCGCGACAACCATCACCCCGTAACCGGCCTACCACCTTTCTTGCGACTCCGTCCTCCCCCTCCACCACCGCAACAACTCCACGACAACAACAACAACAACAACACACCACCACACGCATCTCCCTCCCTACCACACGCACGCATCACGAGTCCCACCACCACCTCTTGGATCCGCCACCACCGGCCCTTTACTCCGCCGTCCTTCCTCCTCCCGCCGTCCCGCCGTCCTTCCTTCCTCCCCTTTTCCTCTTCTTTTTTTTTTTTTTCAGTCATTGTTGGTTTGATTTTTGATTTTGTTTATATTTTGTTGGTTTTGTTTTTTTCGGTTTAACAGATCTCTTCCATTTTGTTTTTTGTTTTTTTGGTTTTTTTTTTTTTTGTGTTTATTGTTAGTGATCTCGTATTTGTATGAGTTTTGTTTTATTTTCATTGTACATTTTTAAAATTTTTCAGATTTACTTTATTTGGTTCTTTGGTTCTTTGGTTTTTGTTATTTTGTTATTTTGTTTTTTTTGTTGGTTATTAATTTTTTGTTGGTTATTTGGTTGTTATTGTTATTTGATTTTTTGGACTAAAGTTATACATCTTGTCTATTAAAGTTATACACTGCGTGCATTAGAGTTATACACACGATATTTAAATTTGGTTTTTTTTATTGTTATTTGGTTTATTTCAGATTTCGGGTTGGGTTGGGTTTTTGGTTTTTTGGTTTTATTATTGTTATTTGGTTTTTTGTTTTTATTATTATGAGTTTTTTTGGTTTTTGTTATTATTTAATTTTTTTTCAGATTTAATATTTGTTGATTAATTACGATTTTTCATATTTATTTGGTTTTTATAAAAGTTATACGACTAAAGTTATACACTTAAAACATTAAAGTTATACACTGGGTGCATTAAAGTTATACATCTTGTCTATTAAAGTTATACACTGCGTGCATTAAAGTTATACAATTTTGGACTAAAGTTATACAATTTTGGACTAAAGTTATACAATTTTGGACTGAAGTTGTACTCTTATGGAATAAAGTTATACAATTTTGGACTAAAATTACACAAATTTGGACTGAAGTTATACAAATAAGGACTAAAGTTATACAAATAAGGACTAAAGTTATACAATTTTGGACTAAAGTTATACAAATTTGGACTACAATTATACAAAAAATGATTGAAGTTATACAAATAAGGACAAAAGTTATTCAAATAAGGACTAAAGTTATACAAAAATGGACTAAAGTTATACAAAAAAGGACTGAAATTATACAAAAATAGACCAAAGTTATACAAAAAAGGTCTAAAGTTATACAAAAATTGGACTAAAGTCATACAACAATGGACTAAAGTTATACAAAAATGAACCAAAGTTATACAAAAATGAACCAAAGTTATACAAAAATGGACTAAAGTTATACAAAAAATTGGACTAAAGTTATACAAAAATGAACCAAAGTTATACAAAAATAAACCAGAGTTATACAAAAATGCACCAAAGTTATACAAAAAATGGACTAAAGTTATACAAAAAATTGGACTAAAGTTATACAAAAATGAACCAAAGTTATACAAAAATGAACCAAAGTTATACAAAAATGGACTAAAGTTATACAAAAATTGAATAAAGTTAGTCCATATTTGTATAACTTTGGTTCATTTTTGTATAACTTTGGTTCATTTTTGTATAACTTTGGTTCATTTTTGTATAACTTTAGTCCAATTTTTTGTATAACTTTAGTCCAATTTTTGTATAACATTAGTCTTTTTTTGTATAACTTTGGTCTATTTTTGTATAACTTTGGTTCATATTTGTATACCTTTAGTTCATTTTTGTATAACTTTGGTTCTTTTTTGTATAACTTTGGTCCATTTTTGTATAACTTTAGTCCTTATTTGTATAACTTTAGCCCATATTTGTATAACTTTAATCCATATTTGTATAACTTTAGTCCATTTCTGTATAACTTTGGTTCATTTTTGTATAACTTTGGTTCATTTTTGTATAACTTTAGTCCAATTTTTGTATAACTTTAGTCCAATTTTTGTATAACTTTAGTCTATTTTTGTATAACTTTGGTTCATTTTTGTATAACTTTAGACCATTTTTGTCTTAGATGAAAAAAAAGTATCTCACAAAAAAAAAACGAGATTTAAAACACGAAATCGATTTAAGAAAATGAATAAAAAATGAGAACTAACAAAATAAAAGACAACTAAAATAAAATAAAAGACAAAAAAAAATAATGAATGGAAAAAACAACTCAAAACATACAAATTAACACAAAACGAAAAAAAAAAAAAACGAGTTGAAAAAAAAAAAATGCAGCGGCGGCGGGGTGGCGTCGGCGGGGGTGGTGGGTGGTTAGTTGGTGTCGGGTGGGGTGGTGGTGGGTGGTGGTGAATGAAGATGAGAGGAGTGGGTGATTTATTTGGGTTTTTTGATTTATTTGGATTTTTTGGGTTTTTTTATTTATTTGGATTTTTTGGGTTTTTTTTATTTATTTGGGTTTTTTTTTTAGAGTTTGAGAGAAGAGAGAAATGAAATGTGTAAGATGAAAGAGAAATGGATGAGTGGAAAACAAATATATAGTAAATTAGTGATTAATTAGAGTGGATTAGTGAAGGAGGAGAGAGATGGTGAGATTAGCTAATAAACACACTTTTTGGGGTTGATCTCATCCCTCCATTTCCCTCCATTCAATGGCTCATAATAGAACTTATGCACTCAATATAAATGTGGACACACATACATACATAAATTAAAAAAAAAATTACATTAATAAAAATGCAATTCTTATATTTTCATAGAGAGTCTTATTCTCTTCTATGATATGCGTCATCTCCTCCTTAACTATTTGGAGGTTCCGTTCAGCAGTTGCTATATCGTCATATAGCTGCAACAACTGCTGCTCTGTCAAGCCATCTTTTTTGGCGTCCTTCACTACGGATCGAGCATCCACAAGGTAGCTCCTGAAACTGTCCTCAATGTGGAGCAACCGGCGGATGAAACTGTTGTTGTTCTCGATCATAGTAAGAGTCTTAAGGATGATATCATTCATTTTGTTGATGAAGTTTGGAGTTTGCTTGAAAGATTAATTAGGGTTTATTTGGAGTTTGTTTTAGCAGTTAGGGTTTGGAGATATATAGTGAGACAATGGAATGTTAGTTGAGATAATGCATGTATTTATACTAACTAATGTGTGGTTTGAGTTGTTTTTTAATTAATATATGTTAGGAAGTTGTGCCATAATCATCATCATATCTCTCTCTGCTGCTTCAAATCTTATTATAACCCTTCTCATTCCATATTGTCCATTCATATGCACAGGGATGGCAGTAATAATGCATGCATCGAAATTATAACGGGCCGTAATTATGCATGCATCTAGTAATATTTAATTTAATTTTATTTTATTTTTAAAAACAAACAACAACGGTTATTGGGAAACAACCCGTTGTCTTTAGTTATAACAACGGTTTTGTATATTATAACCGTTGTTATAACTTTCCCACCAAAATTGAGTCACACTTTCCACAACGGGTTTTTATATGTAAAACCGTTGTTAATAGTTTTAACAACGGGTTCTTTAAGAAAACCAACTGTTGTTAAAACCTTTTACAACGGACGCTTTAACAACGACCACTTTTTTTATATAACAACGGTTTTTAACCGTTGTTATAGCCTGTATCTGTAGTAGTGTTAAATCCCAAGTAATTAATATTTGCGGGTTTTCGTCATTAAATCAATCCGGGTTTTAGAGATTCGATTCATCAATATCAAGTCTCTGGAATCCGACCTTTGGTATCTGTTCATCGTCATCATTGTCAATAGTTTAACATTAATTTAACCTAATTAGTTAGTTAGTTAGTTTTAACCAATTTAATTCATAATTAATCTTGTAATTAGCGTTTAATTCGTTCTAATTAATTTGAGTCCGTCTTTTATTACTTTTATGACCAATTCATATGTAAATAATATGTTAAAACACTTCCATCCGAGTCAAATATTATTATCAATCGTTTAAATCACCAATGAACATTAACGATTTGCAATTCCGACTTCACAGCCAGAATTCACCCCAGGAACAAACGCAGTGAGCACTGCGCCTCTTCCAAGGGACGCAGCTCTGCTGCGCCTGTTCCGGGTTGAATTCTGCCCCTGAACTTCTGTTGTTGCTTTGACATAGTTATTAGTTTACTTATTAATTAACTATTAATCGTATTATCACCTACTAATCTGTTCGTTTATTTATTTTCCCTTTCTTTTCTCAAACCATCCGTTTTAAGTGTATTTTCGATGTAGATCAATTAACCCGTTGTAGTTATTGTAATTTTCTTTATTATTATTGTATTTATTTCTTTACCATATTGTTTGTATGCTCTCACATGCAATTAACCTAAATTTCTACTCGACATTAATGCATGTTAAATTACGTGTCTACCGACTTAGTCTAAATTCACATGTTAGGATTAATCTAATGGATATTGCATAGCATGCATATAATCTTCAACATATCGAGTATAGACGATTTTCTCTAATCATTAGTAGAGGCCGCTATCGAAGCGGGCGGAATTAGGTGTTCGATCAAAAGAGCTTTCTAATACGTACCCTCACCCCTTGCTCCAGATCTCTGTGAACATCCGTGTTCATTGGCATCCACGAGAGTCATTCTAGACATAGAATGCTAAGGGTAACGAGTTCTTGGTGTCTATGTCACTACTTTGTGTCTTGACATGACGGGAGGTATTCGAACGGTTTCCAATTTTCCACAATAAATTGGTGGCGACTCCACAAATGCAAAGCTTGTTTTCCCAAGCGAACCCCGTGGGCCCGCGTCCATAGGTATCATGTAGAAAGTCGAAAAATTGAGGGGTACCATGTAGAATATCCCTTAATTATTTCTGTTTTAATTTAAGTTTTTAATGCTTTGTTTAATCATGAATCATCAGTTTTAAGTGGGCGAGACAGTAATTAAACGACACTAGCAAGAAGTAGCAGCGAAAAAATAGAACCATCAATTTATATTAAACGACGGTAGCAACAGCCATTAAACAACACAAAACCAGCAATTATTATAGAATGATTTGAATAAACACCACAAAACCAACAATTAGACAACACAACCAACACAAAACCGAGTTTAATAAACAAAATTACCTTTTCCAGCATATTAATATACAAAGAAAGATTTTGATTGATCAAACCAGTTACATCCGTTCTTCATTTCAGCAGATTGATATACAAAGTAAGATTAACCATGGCAACTGAAGATGGAGATGGAGTCGTTGGTGTACATTGAAGATCTCGATTGATCTTAAGATAATGGGTTGAAGATCTCGATGGTTTATTAGATGAAGAAGGAGACGATTGAAGATAGAGATGGAGATGATGGTTTATTAGATGGAGAAGGAGATGAGTTCATTAGATGAGTTCATTAGATTGAAGATGCTGGGTTGAAGATCTCGATGGTTTATTAGATGACGGTTTATTAGATGAAGAAGGAGAAGATCTCTATTTAGGTTGTGTATAGAGATTGATCGGCTGTGATCGGCTGTGTATTAGATGAAGAAGGAGAAGATCTCTATGATGATTGTGTATAGAGATTGATCGGCTGTGTATTAGATGAAGAAGGAGAAGATCTCTATGATGGTTGTGTAGAGAGATGGAGATGATCGGTTGTGTATAGAGATTGATCGGCTGTTGTGTGAGTAGGTTGTGTTTCAAGGTTTTTTTTACAACCCTAGATAAGATAGTTATTCGGAATTAGATGATCGGCTATGTATAGACATTAATTGGTTACTCGGAATTAGATGAGTTACTCGGTTTTTATTAATTGGTTACTCGGAATTCGATTTGTTTATTAAGATAGTTATTCGGAATTACTTGTACTAGGTTTGGTGCCCAGCTACGCCTGAGCTACCTTTATTTAACATTTAAATTTTATTTTCTATGAAATATGATTTTCCTAAATTTGGTTAACACATACATTTACAATTTATATATTGAAATTATGATGA
Source organism: Silene latifolia (assembly GCF_048544455.1). Taxonomy (NCBI): domain Eukaryota; kingdom Viridiplantae; phylum Streptophyta; class Magnoliopsida; order Caryophyllales; family Caryophyllaceae; genus Silene; species Silene latifolia. The sequence goes on from NC_133534.1 coordinate 47,652,022, forward strand.
GAGGTAAAATTAATCAACAAATTATGAGACATGTTGATCACCTCTCCCGCTGTTAATATTATTACTTTCACTACATCCCCTGTTAATACTATTACGTTCACTACTTCTTCGGTTACTGTTGTTTGTTTACTATTCCTGCTATTTTTACGGTTAACCCGTTAGTTTTGTCAAGCTCTTATATTTAAATAAATTAATATTTTCTTAAAATCGAATTGTTAATTTATTTTTCATACTCTTTCCGTTGTTCCTAGTGTTACTTTCATTACATGTGTTGTGATTACTATTACTTTCACTTCTCCCGCCGTCATTATTTTTTCTTTCACTACTCCCGCGTTTATTATTGTTAATTTCACTACTCCCGTTGCTGCTAATATGACTTTCACTACAAACTACTCCCGTTGCTATATATTATTGTTGCTTTTACTACTCACGTGGAAGATTACTATCATAATAGTTGATTATCTAGTCGTATTAGTGTTATATATTTAAATAAATCTGAAATATTAGATTAAAATATTATTTAAGAGCAATCATTATTATTTACTAACTAAATTACAAATCTAATGAATTATGGAATATTATATTTTTTGGAAATCTGAATTGATTTACTTACCTTTTAATAGTTTCCAAAATATAACATATACTTATATTATATTTACGTATGTTAAGTAATTAACATATTTATACTAATTAATACCATAAGTGGGACCCGTTTATGTTAAGGAAACTCGCCATATTCTAATATTCTCTAAATTTATACTTTTAACCAAAACTATATAATATTTAAATTGAAGTCGCTCGTTCAGGTCTATCACACAGCGCTAGTGATTTAAACTATATAATATAATTAATGTGTATAGATTTATTTAATTATATAGAAGTCCTTTGGTTTCTGGAATTAATATATAGTATTGATTAATTGGTTACTCGACTTGTATTAAGATAGAAACTCGGTTTTAATAATTAGATGAGTTACTTGGTTTTAATATTGGTGTAGTTTTTTTTATTACGATATTTACAATAATAGAAAAATAACAATATTTATAAAATGTTAGGAAAAGTAATTGTAAAAGTAAGAGAGAGAAAAGTGGGGTAGAAAATGTGGAAAATGATTGAAAATGTTGTAAAGTGGATAATGATTGGGTTGACGACGTAGGTCGTGACCTTCTGTTTGGGATGATAAAAATGGGTCAAGGTTAATAATATGAGATTAAGAGTAAAATCAGGTCGTGACGTACTTAACGCGATCTTTGCTTGGGATGGTCTAAGGTAGGCGCGGCAAGAGTGAATGTGAGTATTGTGATTCCAAGTTGAGCTAAAAAACAAGCTTACCATCCTTTAATTCCCACTAAATTCCACGTAAATCCTAAAAACCCCACTTTCCGACCTTGTAATCTCCGTCATTTTACACATTATAATAATCCACCACAATTACCAGAATGCCCCATTTACAAATCCTATCAATTCTCACAATTCACAAATGACAGTCAATCTCCACAATAGAAAACTCAAGATATCACAATCCAATTCTACTTCCGAAATGAAGAAAGATACTACTACTAATAATAACAAGGGTATAAAAGGGTTGTTGGAAACGGCGTCGTTTATGAAATGGGGGTATGCTGACATTGTTGGTGTTATCAAGTATCATCCAATACCATGTGTTTTTGTAATGTCATTGTTGTTCTTCATGTCCGTCGAGTACACGCTCTTCATGGTTCCTTCTTCTTCTCCTCCTTTCGATCTTGGCTTTATTGCCACGCGCTCTCTTAATCGCCTTTTATCTCATTCCCCTAATCTTAATACTCTTTGTGCCGCCCTTAATACGGTATTCTTCTTCTTCTCCTTCTTCAATTTTGCCTGATTGTCGAGTGCGCATTATCTGTCCCAACTTGTGTTCCACTATATTTCCCTTGTGACACGTCATTAGTTTAATATAAATTATTATCTACTCCCTCTGTCCCGATCATTTGTTGTCTTTTACATTTTGTTTATTGTCCTTTCTATATTAGGAATACATTTGGTGAACAATTTGATCATTCACACTCAATTTGGTCCATATGTTATTTAGTAATTGACTTTCTTCACTTTTCCCGGTCTTTGTGCCAAAACAAAAGGACAACAAATGATCGGAGGGAGTATTTTATTATGTACATGATAATGTGTCGAAAGAGAAAGGTAATGGAACGGGAGATGAGATTTTAATAAAAATAAAGAAATGATTGAAACGGAGGGAGTAATAGATTTTCGTGGTTTAATTTAATTTTAGCAACTGAAGAAATGGCGTCGTAGTTGTTGCATCACAATCAGTCAATCAACCTGATATGACACAATCATTAGTGGTCAGTCAATATTAGTCTTTGCAGTTCGAAAAAGATTGGTTTCATTTGACTTTGTGGTCTAACTTATCAATGTTGATCGACTGATTGAGATGCAACAACTACGACACCATTTCTTCAGTTCCTTCGGGTTCCCGCAACAACTAGGACAACACACTCTAGTATGTTTCGGTATTAAGTTGGTTGATTGTTCGATAAATGACAGGTGTTTGTGGGGATGCAAACAACATACATATTATGGGTGTTCTTAGTAGAAGGAAGAGCTAGACCCGGACTTGCTGCATTGTTTTCCTTCACCTGTAGGGGAATTCTTGGTTACTCTACTCAGCTTCCTTTGCCTCAGGTATCTCTGAAGGAATTTGTCGGTCCTTAAAACAATTTTAAAAGACAAATCTCCACGACCAGTTAGAAATCAAAATTAAACTAAATAGAAGGGCAATCGAATTACCTCGCAGCGGAATTAATCCGTGAGCAAATAATATCCAGCAAATAAGAAAAATAAGAACCGGCTCTTAATAACCCAACTGCTACAAATAATCACAAGCACCCCAATTGTAGTGCTCCACTAGTATCCACACGTATGAATAGAAGATACGATTTGTATGCTAGTACAAGGGTAGGGTTTGTTATTTCTCAGACAGGAATAGGATGGATGAAACTGACTCCCATATATCTCTATATATAGGAAAGCTAAGACTCAGTTTCCTAATCAAACTCTAACTTTAATCGCATCTGGTCCTAATCTAATTAGAGCCCTATTTTCATATTTTAGTCTGACTATAAAAGGAAACACCATATTCATCTTGTGGGTGACCCAATGGGCCCGTTTAATTCTACACGAGTCCTTAAACTTATTTAAGACTCGGCCCGTAAGCGGCTTCTAGCAAAACGTTACGGTTAAATAGAATATAAACCGGGTTACCTTAATTGGACTCCGGACATAAATCCAACAGTCTCCCACCTTGTACCGTGTACAATTAAACATGTCTCTTTGCTTCTATTGTTCCAATCAAGACTAAGGTAGGAAAAGTGTCAACCTTAAATGTCTTAATCATTTTTCTCGAATCTCTGAGTTGAATTGTTACAGCAAACGACTAACAATCACCTCGTCTGAGCGCGGCCACGCATTTTACAATTCACACTCTTCGAGAGGCCAGAAACAATAAACTTCCTTCAGTAAGGAAGGAAGGAACGAATCCCATGTTGTTTAACCACATCGTATCACAAGATCCATAGTAAGTCCAAGCATTGCCGTTATAGTCACCGGTCACGGCTGACGTTTGACAATGTCAAAACAAACTAGTTAGCATGTACAGAATAGTGAAAAACTCAGGTCTAAAGACCGTATATTCACTATTAACTAGTGATAAGAAACTTTACTGACACTAAGCGAATCCTTAGTAAAGTTCCTAAAGGGTCTGTCTAATACATGTTCTCTAACATGTACCCATATGCTTGGTTTGATATCCCAATATCATTACTTAAGGAACTTAGTCATCAACCAGCTCATATACTAATCATTTTAGGCATTTAAGTGTTCCAATTTAATGCCCTGATTAGAGACTATAATAGAAAAACATCATCTAAATAGAGTTCCAAAACTAAGTCACGTACTTAGTGATCTATTAATCAATGTTGACTATTGTGGAACAAACATTCAATTTAAACAATAAAATGAATAAAATCAAATAACAATTTTATTGAATAAATGAAGTAAATGTTACATATTACTAATTAAACATGTCAAATAAACTCCCACTAAAACAAAGATCTCATAATAAGACTAAGATCACTCGCTAATGCATCTTAGACCAATGGCAGCTCTATGACTCTCATGCTTAGACTACGGGAGAGGCTTTGTTAAGGGATCTGCAACATTTGCATCAGTCGGTACTCTGCATATCTTAACATCACTCTATCAATGATCTCTCTGATAAGGTGATATCTTCTCTCTATGTGTTTGGATTTTTAATGTGACCTCGGTTCCTTAGCTTGTGCAATAGCACCATTATTATCACAATAAACATCTATGGGGCTAGAAATGCTAGGAATCATTCCAAGTTATTTTGGTATCTACTTGTCATACTCAATGCACAAGCTACATCAGGACGAGTGCATAACATGGCATACATGATAGAACCTATGGCGGAAGCATAGGGAATCTTTCTCATGCGCTCTTGCTCATCAGGTGTCGAAGGACACTGAGTCTTGCTAAAAGTAATGCCATGAGACATAGGCAAGAAACCCTTCTTGGAATCAATTTAATTGAAACGTCGAATCACCTTATCTACATAAGTGCTTTGACCGAGAATAAGTCTGTTAGGTCTATCTCTATAGATCCTAATACCCAAGATGTAAGCCGCATCACCCATATCCTTCATGGAAAAACAACTCCCAAGCCAATCTTTAACGGATTGTAGCATTGGAATGTCATTTCCCATTAGGAGAATGTCATCGACATAAAGAACCGTAATCTGTTGCACTCCCACTATTATTCTTCTTGTACACACATGGATCTTCTTCGTTTCTAAGGAAACCAAACTCTTTGATTGCCTGATTAAAAGGAAGATTCCAACTCCGAGATGCTTGCTTCAATCCATAAATGGATCGTTGAAGCTTGCAAATCTTCCCAGCATGTGTTGTGAAGCCTTCAGGTTGTGTCATGTACACATCCTCTTGCAGATTTCCATTAAGGAAAGCTGTTTTTACATCCATTTGCCAAATTTCATAATCATGAAATGCAGCAACTGCTAGGAGAATCCGAATGGACTTAAGCATCGCTACTGGAGAATAGGTTTCATTATAGTGAATACCATGAATTTGCTTGAAACCTTTAGCTACCAGTCGCGCCTTATATATATATATCCACATTTCCATCCATGTCAATCTTTTTCTTGAAGACCCATTTACACTCAATGGTTTTAACACCATCGGGTGGATCAACCAAAGTCCATACTTGGTTATGGTACATGGATTCCATTTCGGATTTCATGGCCTCAAGCCATTTTTCGGAGTCATTTTTCGGAGTCAGAGCCCATCATTGCTTCTTTATATGACCTTGGCTCATCATTCTCTACCAAAAGTAGATCACGATGCTCAGTCACTAAGAACCCATATCTTACGGGATCCTTACCAAAATTAGATCTTTCAAATCTACGTAGGGCGGGTTCCACAGGAGTAGAAACTACAACTCTTTGTAAATCTATAAACATTGTTCCTCCTCATTAGGTGGAGGAATTTCCTGTGTCTCTCGAATTTCTTCGAGATCAACTCTACTCCCACTGGTTCCTTTGGAAAGAAATTCTTTTTCCAAAAAGACACCATATCGAGCTACAAACACTTTGCCCTCAGATGGGTTGTAGAAATAGTACCCTATAGTCTCCTTAGGATATCCTACAAAGAAGCATTTGTCGGATTTGGTGCCAAGTTTTTCAGGAATTAACTTACAAAAGCCTCGCAACCCCAAATCTTTAGGAAAGACATCTTAGGAACATTTCCGGTCCATATCTCATATGGTGTCTTTTCTACGGACTTTGATGGACACCTGTTAAGTGTGAACGCAGAAGTTTCAAGTGCATAACCCCAAAATGAAATAGGAAGACTAGCATGGCTCATCATGGACCGAACCATATCAAGGTCGGTCCGATTCCTCCTCTCAGACACATCATTCCATTGTGGTGTTCCGGGTGGAGTTAGTTGTGAAACGATTCCACAACCTCTAAGATGATCACTAAACTCTTGGCTCAAGTATTCTCCTCCATGATCAAATCGTAAAGCTTTAATTGTCTTGCCAAGCTGATTCTGCACCTCATTCTGAAATTCTTTGAATTTTTCAAAGGATTCAGACTTGTATTTCATCAAGTAAACGTAACCATATCTACTGAAATCATCAGTAAATGTTATGAAATACTGAAAACCACCTCTAGCAGTATGACTCATTGGGCCACAAACATCAGAATGTACAAGGCCTAATAAATCAGCCGCCCTCTCACTATGACCGGTAAAAGGCGTTTTTGTCATTTTGCGAAACAAACAAGACTCACATCTCTCAAATGATTCAAAATCAAATGAATCCAAAAGTCCATCTTTATGAAGCTTTTGTACACGTTTCTCATTTATATGACCCAAACGACAGTGCCATAGATAAGTAGGATTAGAATCATTAGTTTTTAATCTTTTGGCATTAATGTTATAGACCTCCTTAGTTAAATTTAGAACATATAGTCCATCAACAATATGAGCTTGACCATATAAAATACCATTACGCATAATAGAACAACATTTGTCTTTTAATCGAATATCAAAACCATTCATGTCCAAACACGAAACAGAAATAATATAATATTCCTGCTAATGGCAGGTACTGAGGTACATGATAACAATTATCTAGTTCTAAAACTAAGCCAGAAGGCAACGATAAATGAAATGTTCCTACAGCTAAAGCAGCAACTCTTGCTCCATTGCCCACACGTAGATCCACTTCACCTTTCGCCAATGATCTACTCCTTTTTAGTTCTTGCACATTACAACAAATGTGAGAACCACAACCGGTATCTAATACCCAAGAAGTAGAACAACGAGTAGTAACATTTACTTCTATAACATGAAGAAGTAGAACAACGAGTAGTAACATTTACTTCTATAACATGAATACCTGAAGTGGAAGCAACACTTCCATTCTTCACATCTTCCAAGTACTTTTTGCAGTTCCTCTTCCAATGTCCCTTTTCATTACAATAATGATAGACATCTTCAGAAGGCACCCAAGGCACCCTTTACTGACTTGGGCTTAGGTTTGAGTTTGGCGATATTTGCCTTACTCTTACCCTTACCCTTACCCTTATCTGAACCTTGCTTTTTAAAGCCCTTTCCCTTCTGTATCATTAGAACATTAGAGGTAGGAGCTTTCTTAGGCTCAGCTGTCTTAAGCATCCCATGCAATTCTTCCAGAGATTTGTCCAAATTATGCATATTATAATTTAAAATAAAAACATTATAACTTGGATTCAAGGACTGAAGCACAATATCAGTAGCCAACTGTTGGCTTATTCCGGCATCAAATCTTTCAAGGTTATCAAAATAACCTATCATTTTTATGACATATGGACTAACTGGCTCATCTTTTCCCATCTTACAGTCAAAGATAGCCTTAACAATATTATTCCTTTCAGTTCTTGCTCCTGAAACATAGCTTTCAGGTTTTTAACAATCTCATATGCCGACTCCACGTTCTCATATTGCTTCTGAAGCTCAGAGTTCATGGTGGTAAGAATCAGACACCAAACATCAGTATTAGCATCAGAATGCTCTTTCCACGCGTTCTTAGCGGTGGTATGGGCATTACTATCTGGTTTCTTAGGCAATTCCTTCTCTAAGGACATATACCTTTTTCTCCTGCTTAAGAACAATTCTCAAATTGCGATACCATTCCAAAAGGTTTGAACCATTCAACTTTTCCTTCTCAAGGAGGGAACGGAGAGAAAATGAATTGGTGGTATGAGACATTATCTACAACAATATAAATATGCAAGTATAAGTAACATGTTCAAATATGCAACAAATGAATCCTAAACAATTTTAAGATAATTATAAAAATTGTACAAGTAACCCTCATACGTATACAATATTCCAAGACCCTGAATACTTATAACTTAAGTGAGCTTTGGCTCATCGCCCAAATTATAAGGATTAAGGTAAACATCTCTATGTTAATTGCATCTCATATACAACTCTCAGTTTGTTTAACAATCATCATATGAATTTTAACTACATGCCTCAAAGTTCAAAACTGTTTTGAAAAACTTTGTTAAGACAACCAACCTACATGTGTGGATAACTATTATCCACCTGCTCAACTTACATAACCAGAATCCTCTACTTTGGCAGACCCATCACTTGATGATGTAAGTTTATTTTAGTCATTAGGTTGGAAAGGCATAAACTTAATATTCAGATTGAGGGATTAAACATATATGTCGATTATGAATGCATACTAATGAACAAATGTATATATTATGTGCATCTCATACATAAAGAAATCAACATTAGCATGTCTCATATTAAAACAAAGACATATCATTAACAATCTCAAGATAGGTTAATAAAATATTAAAATTTCCAACTTTTAAATCAAAAACTGTCCATAACTCAATCGAACCTTTCGAATTTGACCTTAAAACGCAGACCCTGCTTTGCAGTCCTGTTTAGAATGCCGTTTACATGCGAAAAACACTACTCTTTCATCAAAATCCGACCACTCGGAATTGATGAACAATATTTACGAAACAATTTCAATAAATCGTGTTATCTAATTTAATCTTATAAAATTAGTCGCAAATAAATATGAGTCTAAGAGTAACAACATATATCAAATATATACTCCCTCCGATCCAGACAGATGTAAACATAAGCAAAAAGTAATTATTTAAGAAAAGGTGGAAAAGTGAGGGGTAAAATAGGAAATATTGATTGAGGCCACATGAGTTTTGGTGGATTAAATAAGTAGTTGGTGAGTGGGTGAGTGGGTGGTAGAGTTGTAAATTGGTAGTGGATGTAAGGGTAATTTAGTTATTATTCATGCCAAATATGGTATGTTACCATTGGTGTGGTTCATCCATTTTAGGTAAGTGTTACCATCTGTCTGGATCGGAGGGAGTATTAGGCATGAAATTAAACTAATCAGATTAATGCCCTAAATAAATTAGGTAAACATAAAATTAGATTAAGTTTTAGTTCTAACCGATTAATACTCTTAACATTAATATTGACAGTGGCTTCCATCAAAGTAATTGGATAAACATATCATACATGATTCCTCACTTGTTAAAATAAAACAAAAGATACAGGGAATTGTGATGGACAAAACCAATGTCAATTGCGGCAACTAGAACAAATGGATTAAGGCTCTATCACACGATAAAACTTTTGACAATATAAAATTAAAGCGTCCGACATCACATGCAGAATCTCACGCAGTAATTGGCCAGATTAAATCGTGCTATAACAATGAACCTCGAACAAGATTCGTACGTTAATTTGATTTTAACATAGCATAAGCGGCTCTGATACCGACCATGTATCAGAGCCGCTTATGCTATGTTAAAATCAAATTAACGTACGAATCTTGTTCGTGGTTCATTGTTATAGCACGATTTAATCTGGCCAATTACTGCGTGAGATTCTGCATGTGATGTCGGATGCTTTAATTTTATATTGAAAAGTTTTATCGTGTGTCGCTAATTCTCTGCAAACTTAAATAGAGCCTTAATCCATTTGTTCTAGTTGCCACAATTGACATTGGTTTTGTCCATCACAATTCCCTGTATCTTTTGTTTTATTTTAACAAGTGAGGAATCATGTATGATATGTTTATCCAATTACTTTGATGGAAGCCACTGTCAATATTAATGTTAAGAGTATTAATCGGTTAGAACTAAAACTTAATCTAATTTTAGTTCTAACCGATTAATAATCCAACAATCTCTCCTCTTATAATCTTTGATGATTACAACTTTACTTGGAACACGGTTTTATCTTCATTCATTGTCATCATTGCCCTCATGAAGAGGCTTCTGCTATTGGTCACTCCACTCCGTTTAGTTATGTATTATTGACCTTCATGCCATTTATACCGCCACATCTTTCTCGTAATATAATTTTAGATATTTTGTTTAAATGACAGTATGAATTTTTTTTTTCTTTGTGTGTGTGTGTGTTGATAAATTGAACATTACAAAATTCAAATCATCACTCTGCATATATCCCGCAAAGATTAATGGTCATTGTCTACTTGAATTGACGAACAAAGTCAAATGGGCACAATGTAAATGGTATTGAGGTAGGAGGGAGTAATTGGAGTATGTTGATAATAAAACTTGTCCAATGAGTCAATGACTAGTCATTGTTTATCTTCGCGGAATTTGGATAATATGATTCAGAAATGAAAGATTGGGGATAGTTGGAGCTTTGTAAAGTTAATTTAATTTCCGACTCTATGACTAGCTAAATTTCCTCCCTTCGTACCTTTACACGGTCCTTTGGTTTAATTACTTTACTGATTAGTTTTTGAGGAAGTCTATTAAAACCACAAGTTCATACTCTTTATCTTCTTGTCATAAACCGAGTGCTGCAAGCCTACAATCATACTTGTTGATAATGCGAAATTTTGAAAGTAGAAGGGACAATTCATGTGGATGTAAACCAGGCTAGTCTGTAATGGGACCAAATATCATTCTATTTGTTTATGCTGGATTTGGAGTATTGTTAGTTAAGGCACAAACTTCGCGTAGGAGGGTAGGAACAAGTTTAGCATCTTGTTGCTTGGCGTTTTGGTTATTCTGCTTGTCATTCTTTATTAGTCTCACAACTTTCGTCTCCCATACTATGAATATTTTGTAATTGATACTGAAATTTATTGCATTTCACGTACTCCTCATCTTCTCCACATGTACTTGTTACTTGTTAGAGAACAAGCATGAATCATGTCAACATCTTTAAAATACGCTGAAGAGGTGATATTTAATACTTCGTAGCAGTAAGACTTCTTCTCACATACGGAGTATTTTGTAGCAGTTAGCCATATGTTAATGAAGGAGCGGTCAGCCCCCCTAAACTAGGTTTGACTCCGCCATTAGCTTCTTTAGGAACGTTTTTGATATTTTGTACGGAGTATTTGTTTACAAGAGTCCGAAATGTGTCTCAATCGACTTATTGTTGATGCTTTTCACTTCCTTACAAGAGTTACAACACATGTTTTTGTTGTCTACCTCTCTGTATAGATTGTGCATTTATTTTTGGTGTAAATCATTATAATTAGTTGATATTTGTGGCCAGGAATTTTTGGGTTCAGGTGCGGATTTCCCTGTTGGAAATGTATCGTTCTTCCTGTTCTACTCTGGGCATGTTGCTAGTGCCGTGATTGCATCCTTAGACATGAGGCGGATGCAAAGGAAGAAATTGGCATGGACATTCGATATTCTCAATGTCTTACAAATAGTGAGACTATTAGGAACAAGAGGTCACTACACAATCGACCTCGGTGTTGGTGTCGGAGCTGGCATGTTGTTCGACTCTCTAGCTGGCAAGTATGTGGAGAGCAGGAAATTGTCTGTGTCAACTCGCTAAAGAGAGTAACACAGAGATCAAACTTGTGCATGAATTAATTAAGGCTAATCATGAAGGTTCATATTATTCTTTATTTTTGAGTAGTAATGGTGTTATTTCAATAATATGCAAATAATTCAGTTTTTAATCCTTTAATTTTCAGTTGCGAGTAGAAGAAATGAAAGAAAATAGGCTAATAATATAATGACTTCGCATTTTATAACCAATATGACAAGTTTTATTCTTGAAGGGAAAGCAAGAACTATGTTTTATTTTGTTGTGAAATGTCCATGCACTACTACAAATATGGATGCACCAATGTTTGATATTTTCCTGAACCCTCTTCCATCCAAATTTTATGATTGAGAATCTTCATTTCCATACCGACTCATATAAGAGAGAATATACTTGTTGAGCATTAAGTAGACCTAAAAGCATTTACTACTCGCTTGTGTTCTAGAGGTGGGGACCAATAGCATCCGACTCAGGCATATCAATACCGCTTGGCGGGTGGGGACCAATAGCGTAGCCCGTCTGATACGTCTGTTAGACGCGACTTGTCCCTACACTAGACCGATTTAGAGATGGCCTTCACTAGCAAATGACGGAATCCTAACCCGGCAAAAAAGGAACAAAAAATTGTTCCAGCTCATGATTTAGAGATGGCCTTCACTAGCAAATGACGAATCCTAACCCGCCAATTAGGTCTAGGGTGAGCAAAACTGTATACCTGAATATAATTTGAAAACTATATTGGATATACGGTTTCAAAAAATCACAAAATTGACTATAAGGTTATTGAATACTTGGAAAAATCGTAAATAACGAATCTATGTATACAAATCTAGTTTAGTGTTTAATGTTTAGTGTCCTCTCTCGTAACTTCTCTCATCCTAACTTCACTTCATCCCCCAACCTCACCCTCACCGTCCGTAGACCAACCCACCACGACAAGTTGACCACCTTCAATGACACCTATCTCTTGTGAAGCATGTCCCCAAAATAACCAGTGAGGAAGGTGTTGGTGGTGGTATGAAGCATCAGAGGAGGACGACACAAGAAAGGTGGCGGTGGTGGAATGAAGCATCAGAGGAGGACGACACAAGAAAGGTGGTGGTGGTGGTTGTGGTTAGAGAGATTACAGATAAAAGCCACCGGTGGTGGTCGGAAACTGAAACACAAGGCTAAATTTGGATAGAGAAGGAGGCTAGGTTATGGTGGGATAAGGTAGGTGGTTGTGGTCTATGCTCGGACGTAGTTGGAGTGGTGCCAGTGGTTTGGTATAGGCTTGAAAGCCGGTGGATGGGGTTGGTTGTAATTGGCGGTGTTCCGGGAAATGGGGGAAGGTAGGAGGAAGCTATTGTAAGTTTAGAAAGTCAATAACAATTACTAGTAGTTGGTAAAAAAATATCAAAAACTAACTCAAAATGAAAATAAGAAATTAAGATTTTTGGATTAAAAAAAAGTAGAAAAAAATAAATAAAAAGAAACCGTATATATGGTTATGCTTTTACTCGACTCGGATTTGATAAATCATAGTCTGACTTAAGCCCGCGGTTTGTCTACAACGATTTTTTTTTTATCGTTGTTTTTCCTATTATTTAAGGTAGTATTGATCGACTTGGCCATCAAATGTTGTACTTATGCGATGTAATATCATTGTGCACTGATTCACTATTTGACTCACTCTTTCGCCTCTTCCGGATTGTTGGTCACGTTGTAAGGACCATATTATCGAATTTGGTGTTACTCCGCCGTTGGTCATGTTTTGTGAGCCAAGTATCGATTCTTGAATGTGAAATGTTATCGCATGTCGAAATGGAAAACATGTATCCCGAAAATCAGGCGCTAAGCTTAGACTAGGGTCGTATTATATTTGTCGTCCTACTGAGAGGATTTGGGTCATGTTTTTTAGTTACTCCCACCTTAAACATGTCACGAGAGAGTTGCGTTTGACTTATGTGTGAATGATTTGAACTTGTCCTCCCTTACTAGTGATGTTTTGAACTAAGTAATGTGAGTCAAATGAGATGTGTGAATGATTTATTGTCCCGTGTTTAATTTGCTTCGTGGCTTTTACTAAAGCAACTGTTTCGACAATATTTTGTTTGTTGGACAAATTTATTCTTACCTCTGGCAGTAATTTTCTAGCTTTAGGCGATTTCACTCTATCCTTTGAAAATGAGGTTAGTCTGTATGGTTTTCCAAGCATTGTTGTTGACGGTTTTTGGCATTATGGAAATTATATTACCAATAACTTCCGACGTGCCTGCCTCGTCTGTAGACTCCTTTTTGACCTGGCCACATTCTTTTGGTGTGCTTTTCGTTTTTCACGGAATAATTTTAGTCTTGACATCAAGATGTCCCGTTTTTTTTACGATCGATTTCAATTTGTCTCATGTTTTTGGCATATTTGTAATCTATAGCCATCTTAAAGGATCCAAAGAGAGATTGAGACTTAATGAAACAAATTCATGTTTGGTTACTATCCTAGAGGGTGCATGCTACCAGAGAGAATGTCTTTGTGGCCTAATTGCACACTATTATTTTTGGTGGACTCTGAGAAATTTGTTGTCTTTAGTTCTTCGCTACACTATGAAGTTTGTAGCGGAACTATTTTTTCTTTCAATGAATTTCCCATGAATATTGCTTTTTGGAATGTTAGAGGTACTAAAAGAAAGAATTTTGCCGAAGAACTTAATTTCTTTTGCTCGTCAAATGGAATTAAAATCTTAGCTATTTGTGACACTAAATCGATTGATAAACCCGAACCTTTCTTGATTGCCAATTTTGGATTTAGTGAATGTGATTTTATTCCAAGTGTTGGTTTATCAGGTGGAATTTGGTTATTTTGGAAACAAACCATCGCCATGAATTTTTCGATAAAGACCACTTTTAAATCAAAAAGATTCATTGTTTGTGAGGTATATGACTTAACGAAAAATGTGAGCTTTTGCCTTATTTTTGTCTATGCTCCACCACAACCTGCTGACAAGTTGGACTTTTGGAATGAATTGGAGATTTTTGTCCTTAATATTGATTTGCCTTTCTTATTACTAGGAGATCTTAACGAGATTAAGAGCCCTAGTGAAAAAGAAGGGGGTGCAAAGGTTACCAATGCGCGTTGTGTGAGATTAAGTAAGTTTCTAAATAATACCAATTCTATAGATCTCCCTTTCTCCGGTAATTTTTTTACTTGGAGAAAAAAGAAATGTGGTTCTGATAATGTTTTTGAAATTCTAGATAGAGCTTTAGCATCCCCTAATTGGATTAGCATTTATCCAAATATGCATTTTATGCACCATGCTTTTACTAGCTCAAAACATTGTCCTATCTCTGTGAACTTTCATGACCAGGTTCATAAAAAAGCCCTTCCTTTTCGTTTTGAACTCATGTGGACTATGCGGAATGATTTTAGTAAGATGGTCAAAAGTTGTTGGCAATATCAGTTTCAAGGATCGTATATGTTCTGTCTTTCTCAAAAATGCAAATTTTTAAAACAAAAGGCTAAGAAATCAGTCTACCTTTGGTAATATTTTTAGACAACTTTCAATTGCTGAAAAAAAGTTAGAAACTATTCAAAAACAACAAGGCTCTTCTCATATTACCCATTTAGAAAACGCACAACTGAGATGGCTGAAAAAGCGTGATGCACTTCTTGACTATAAACGTATCTATTGGCAACAAAAATCTCGAATAACCAAAGCGAATTTTGGAGATAACAATACCAAATTTTTTCAAAGTTACGCCACGATCAGACGTAGTCGAAATGGTATTAAGCAGTTTATTAATAAGAATGGTGCTTGTATTATTGATCAAGAACTTATTAAACAAGAAATTTCTGACGAGTTTAAACTTAGGTTTACAAAAAATCAACTTTGTAATTTCGACAAAAATGAGGATTTTAAGTCTATTAGTGGCTTAATTACAGATGAAGATAACAAATTTCTTACTAGAAATATTAGTATGGAAGAGGTTAAACAAACTGTGTTTAGTTTAGCTGTTGATAAATGTTCAGGTCCAGATGGATTTCCTGCCGAGTTCTTTCAAAAATATTGGGATATCGTAGGAAATTCTGTTACTAAAGCAGTTTTAGCTTTTTTTTCACTCGGATAAATTGCTTAAAAAAATAAATCATACTTTTATAGCATTAATTTCCAAAGTTGATAATCCTCAAACAACAAACCACTTTCGCCCTATTAGTCTGTGTTCAACAATTTATAAAATTATTGCAAAAATACTGGCTAGTCGTCTCCGAAGTGTCTTGCATAAGATTATACATCCTTTTCAAAGTGCATTTACACCTAACCGCTTTATTCAAGATAATATTATTCTAGCACACGAGATTTTCAACTCGTTTAAACGTAAAAAAGGCAAAGGCGGTTGGATTGCGATTAAACTTGATATGGAAAAAGCATACGACCGACTAGAGTGGAACTTTATTGAGGAAACTTTTAAGCAAATGGGTTTTAATGCTAAGTGGATTTCTTGGATTATGGAATGTATAAAAACTGTTTCTTTCTCGGCGTTAGTAAATGGAACAGCATACGACTTTTTTAGACCCACTCGAGGTATTCGACAGGGAGACCCGCTTTCGCCGTATATATTTATTATGTGTGCCGAAATTTTAGCAAGATCACTACAAAAAATAGTGATCTTAGTTCTAGTGATATTGGTATTAGAATTGGATCTGGGGTGGAGAAAATCCCTTTTCTCACTTTTGCGGATGATACTATCATTTTCGCTAAAGCATCTAATCAGAGTTGTAGAACCATAAAGTCTATTTTAGATAAATTTTGCATGATTTCAGGACAATTTGTTAATTTTGACAAATCCACTTTTCAATGCACTAGAAATATTGACTGATCTCTTCGGGAATCCTTTAGAGGTATTCTTCGTATGAACGAGGAAGCTCACTTGGGTAAGTATTTAAGATGTCCTATAATTGACAGCAGAGTGACGAAAAATACTTTTGAAAGTATTATTCAGTCTTCTTGCACCCAATTATCGAAATGGAAAGCAAATTCTTTGTCGCAAGCAGGTAGAATAGTTCTCGTCAATGCTAATTTAGCTTCGAAGAGAACTTTTCAAATGCAAAGTTTCCTTCTTCCCTCGTCAATCCATAAAAGATTAGATAAAATTAATAGAGATTTTCTATGGAATAAGAGTCCTTCACAACGTTCCCCTAATTTGATTGGTTGGCATAAAGTTTGTTTACCGAAATCGGTTGGAGGACTGGGAATAAAATCTTCGGAAGCATCCAATAAAGCTCTTCAAATTAAGCTTCTATGGAAAATTCTTATGGATAAGGAAAGTATATGGGTTAGAGTGATAACTAAAAAATACTTGAGAAACTGTTCACTCTTTGATCATAAGCCAAATTCAGTCTCTTCTTGGCAATGGCGTAACCTTATGAGCCTTCAGACTCTATTTAGAAAAAGACTGAGATGGCAGGTAGGTACTGGTAGCAATATTAAGTTTTGGTCTGATAATTGGGTTTTCTCACACCCTCTTACGAGCAGTATGGATGATGATAATAGTAGTCGTGATCTTAACCTTTTGGTTAAAGATTTTATAACCTCTGACAAACAATGGGATGTTTGTAAATTATCCAATTTAGTGAAAAACGATATTGTGAGTCAGATTACTAACATCCCACTGCCACATAATGATATTCTAGATACCCTCATTTGGGGGTTGTCCGTGGATGGAAATTTCTCTACCAAAACAGCAACTTGGCTAGCGCAAGGTTTGTTCGACCAAGCTCTTGACAAGTGCAAATTTCAGTGGATTTGGAAATTGAATATTCCTCTAAAATTGAAACTTTTTCTTTGGAAAGCATGTGTTGGCGGCCTTCCAACAAAAGATAGACTTCTCAAGAGTCATATTGATGTCCCACCTCATTGTGTTATGTGCAACAATCCTATTGAAAACAAAGATCATTTCTTTTACGAATGTCCCTTGATTGGGTCTATTATCCAAGACCTGAACATTATTAGTTTCAACGAGTTTTTGTCAAATTATGATAATATTACAAGTCAAAGTTTTCTAACAAAACTTAATTATCTCAAAGATTTAATTCCAAAAGATGATTTCATTAAGATTATTTTTATTTGGTGGAATGCATGGTTTCTTAGAAATGATATTATCTTTAATAATGTTAATTTAAGTATCAGTAAACTTATTACTTTATGTAATAATAGCATTAAGACCTGGAATGTGACTAGATTTAAAGATCCCAACAATCCCGAGATAGAAGAGTCAGCTAAAAACAACTCTAGTAAGGAAGAAATTTGGTGGGAAAAACCTAGAAACGGTTTCCTAAAGCTAAATTTTGATGGATCGAGAATAGAAGGTAATAAAGCTTCTTTAGGATATTCTATAAGAGATCACAATGATAAAATCGTTTTGTTAGGAGCAAAAAAGTGCGGATCCAATAGTATCCTTGTTGGGGAAGCTCTCGCTTTAAAAGAAGGTATTTTAGCAGCTAAATACTTAGGAATCTCAAAATTAATTGTGGAGGGTGATAATTTATGTGTTATTAACTCAATTCGAGGTACTTGGCAAATCCCTTGGAAAATTTCTAGTATTATCAAGGATGTGAAATTAGACCTTCATTTTTTTGATGAAGTGATAATTAAACATTGCTTTCGTGAAGCCAACAAGGTTGCTGACTTCATGGCTTCTATTGGACATTCATGTCCAACTCTTTCGAGATGGTTTGATAGCCGGTGGCTTCAACTTACCTCCCTCATTCGAAAGGATAAGATAGGTTGGTCCTACCCTCGAGGATCAACCTAGTTTTCTTACCTAATCAAAAAAAAAAAATGAGATGGTTTGCCTTGATTTGTGTATCTCTCATAGAGGGTCATGTATATTCTTTATAAATGATTTAACTTGTAATGGTTGCTACCTTTTGTTCTCTTTATTGAACTCGCATGTTTCATAAAGTGATAAGTGTCTTTAATGCCTTTTTTTATGGTGAATTTACATTTGTTTTATATTTGGTTAGTGTGGATTTTACTTACACTTTGCATTGGACGGAAGGAAATGATATGTTGCCTTCCTTGAAGATTGACAATGAGCCAGCGACTCTCTTGAAGTACCCTACATGTAGTACTCACTCTAGAACATAAAACTGACTTACTCGACAGAGTAAACCCTATTCGATAGAGTATCCAACAGCTCATAAATCTGAGGTATTACAGTCTTCCCTTCTTAAAACGAACTTCGTCCCCGAAGTTCAAACTCAACCTGTAAAACATGCACAAAAAACTCCACCGTCCAATACCACTCACTCTCATAAGCACAAGTGATTAAAATATTTCACACTCATAAGCACAAGTGATTAAAATATTGTAAATAGTTTGCTTGGGCAACATGCACAAGACAACCGAATTCTTCATCAAGCAACCGAGTATTCTTCCTCAAGAAATCGGTGCCTAAGAGGCTAAGAATGCAAGAAATCAGATTGGTGCACACACAAATATGGTTGGGTTTTTCATCAAGAAACAAGCATAAATTATTGTATTTATGGAACCATAAACATTTACATAAATGTAAAAAACATAGCTCATTTATAGTAAGTGTCTTATTGTGCAAGCAAACTCTTTAGCAAGATATTGAAAGCTCTTATTTTCTTCAAAGGCATAAAAACATTTTCAGAAAACTATTTGTGAACATTGAAAGCATTTTAACAATAGTTCAATATTTTCGAAATAATTCTTTGAAGGACGAGTCGTAAGTAACAGTTGACTGAACTGTTGTTTTTGCACCTAGACGTAAATTCGAGTTAAAGATCTTCTTACAACACATGACTTTAACACTATTGACAATCTTCATCTTTGATTTTCTTGATGACTTTTCCTGATAACCTTGAATTGATAATTGAAGTTTCATGTTACGTGGTTGTGGACGTAGCCACCTGCAGGCCCAGCCGATCTGTGGACATACAACGGTCTTTTAAAAGTCACGCTCGGCGGCGTAAAAATGCTTTCGACCGGATCATTTTAGATCGGTCGATTTCGTCTCGGTAAGGGTCTTGAAACGATTAGAGATATTTGGAGTTGCCACCAAGCATTTGTGGGATGCTTGGAACCCGTTCAAAATCCACTTTATACCTCGGTCAAATCGAAGCACAAAGCAGCGTTTGACATAGGTACTAAAGATAAGGAAATCGTCCCTCTTTAGCATCCTATCTCTAGAATGACTCTCGTACGCTCTGGATAAGGTTGTCCACTATCCAAAGTTTCTGAGTAAGAGGTGAAGGTACGTATTAGGAAGCCCTTTAATCAGACACCCAATCCCGCCCGCGGTAGCGGCCTCTACTGATCGATCTTGGTTGGTTGAATGCAAAAGTTGATAAAACGGTTTAAATGCATTAATGCGCATCCAATAATTTAAACCTAACATTTGAGAGCTTTCTAAGTCGGTTGATTTAATCCAAGTATCAAGTATAAGATGTCGAGTTGGATTAATGGTTGATTTGCATGCAAGACGGCAATTAAACATCCATTTACCATATTAGGCTTATGGTGCATAACGTGATCCATTTGTCTTAGTAAAGCATTTTGCAAATATGATTTTGAATAAGCAAATAGTCATCTGATCCGTCCTATATCCCGGCTAACCTGAGTCGGGATCGTCCTAGACTAATGCTGGAAAGGGAACAGGCCATGTACCAGACGGCTACATGAGGCGCGAGCCAGCCGACGGTGTAAGGGGCCTCTCCTGGTTTTGAAAATGAGAATTGAAAGGCCTGTTTTAGGCGCGGGTCAACCTACAGTGATATGCCGTGTTCTGACCTTTAAAAAAACGTTTAGGAAACGTATTGAAAAATGGGTATTTGACCCGATTTGGTTTGAAAGAGTCGTTTAGACTGCATTTGTTGATTTGAGGAATGAGACTCGAATAATCATCATTATTTTGATAATATTCGGTATCGAGTTCGACTTGACAAGCTTGACATGAATAGTTTTGAAAATAATTATGAACTAATTGTTTTAAGTTCATTTGAATATCATTAGTCGATACTCATCATCGTACCCGGGTTAAAATCCGGCATGGTATGTAGAACCAAGGATGACTTTGTGTTGGTGACTAATATGCTTGTTTTGGAAATGTAAAGAAATGATGAAAGGCTTTAAAATACCTTCCAAAAATGAAATAAAAGGCTTTAAAATACCTTTTAAATGTTATTAACCAAATATTATCACCGAAACACGGATTTAACCATCATGGTATGAGGAACCAAGGGTGAAAAATGTTTTAAGGTCAAAACAAATGAAATAAAATAAAAAAGGGTTTGAAAATATTTGAAATGGTAAAACCGATTGTAAATATGAAAATGAATTAAAGGGAAATGACGAGAACAAACACGGTTGAGTTCTGACCTGGACACTCCTTGAGGTGCGGGCAAGCCAGCGAACCAAGGGCTTCTGTCTCAGGCCAAAAATCAGTTTTGGCTCGTTTATTCCATGTTTTGGTTCATGTTATGTATGTTTTAGCATGTTGTAGTCATGAAACAAATAAAAACATGATAAAAGAAGGATTTTTACACCCTCATACTTACATGTTTGGTTATGGCGAGTGACCGACGTAAGTGTAACAACTCGTTTGGTTGGAAAAAACTCGGTTTAAAACCGTTTTGGTAAATAAAAAGAGTGTTTTAAGATTAGTGACGGTGTAGTGGTCGAAGTGGTCGGTCAAGTGATTTAATGCACGATGACGGTACCAAACAATGTGTAAGGCTTGTATTTACGATCGGTAGGTCGTAAATACGCGTCGGATTGTGACTTAAGAAGTCGAGTCGAGAATTTTAAGGGAGAAAAGAGGGAGCGGACACTCGCGTAAGTTCTCAAATGGGGGCATTTGAGGGTATTTATAGGGAAATGAGTGGTTGTGTGAGTTTTGAGCGACGTGGCCACCTGGGCTGCTCAAAGAGGCGCGAGCCACGTCGTGGTTTTTCGAGTTATCCTGTCACTTTCACACAAGTGCAATCATGATTTGTTCTATCCTAGGTTTTGGATGAACATGTTTGATATTTGAATATGTAAGATTCCGTGAAACCTTAACATAGAAGGCTTTGAACATTTTTTTTTGGTGGTTGACTCGGTTTGACTCGTTGTTGGAGTCGGGATTTGAATTTTTGAGTCGGTTTTTGGTCCGGTGTCGATTTTGACTCTAGTTAGTGTCATCGCGACCCCGACGTCGTGCATTAAACACTCCAGGTATTTTTGAAATGTTTTATTTTCGAAATCGTTTTAAGTTTTCCGACGTAAAGTTGTACACAAACTGTTGATCAACTGCCGCGATTCCAAAGCATGTTATAGTCCGATAATCATCGGGTGTTTGTTGTTGTCTCAGCAGATACTGGGTATCTACAGAGCCCCCACTTTGACTGAGGCTTGGACATGGTGAAAGTCAAAGTAGAGCCCCAGGTCAATCGAAGATTAGAACCTGGAGACCCGAGCGACGTCAAGGCGGCTTGAAAGGATTCGGGCCAAGGACCTGCCGTCGGGAATGGCGACGCCAAGGCGACTCGAGGGTACGAGCCAAGGACCTATCGTCGGGAACAGTTTAGAGTCTGTCGACTATCCGTGCGGGTCGTTTAAAGTCCGTTAGACTACGTACAAAAGCTCGCCATCCATAAGAAGGAGTAATACCTGAGGCATCTTCGGATATGTCCTTGCGCGTATGCGGACAAAGACTCGCCATCTGTGGTGCGTACGTGAGGAGGGCTCGCCAACCACGGTGCGTCGTAAGGCTCGCCAACCATGGGGCGTATATGAGGAGGGCTCGCCAGCCGCGATGCGTAGTAAAGCTTGCCAGCCATGGTGCGTATATGATGAGGGCTCGCCAGCCGCGATGCGTAGTAAGGCTCGCCAGCCACGGGGCGTATCTGAGGAGGGCTCGCCAGCCGCGATGCGTAGTAAGGCTCGCCAGCCATGATGCGGTCGGTTAATGGACCGTGAGAATAGCCGCGTCGGATGGGCTTGTTTTGAAAGTAGCGGACTCATGATGCCGCCGTGGAAATAGCGAATTCGAATTTTCACTATCACTGTTTTTGACAAGAGCGGGTTCCGCGAGGAAGCCCCCTGTTAACATTTGAAGGAAATAGTGAATTTGGAATCTTCACTATTATTTTTGAAGTGACGGTTTATGTGCCGCCGTTGACATGTGTGGGAAATAGTGAATTTGGAATGTTCATTATTATGTTTGAAGTGACGGTTTATGTGCCGCCGTTGACATGTGTGGGAAATAGCAGAATTTAATTTCCAACTATTATTTTGAAAATGACGGTTTTAATTGCCGTCGTTTGAAATTTGAAGAAATAACGAATTTGAGTTTTCACTATTATTTTGAAATTGACGGTTTTAATTGCCGTCGTTTAAAATTTGGAGAAATAGCGGATTTGAATTTTCGCTATTATTTTTGAAATTTTTTTTTTGAAGGAAAATATTGAATTTAGATTTCACTATTTTTTTTTTTGAAATTGACTGTTTTGATTGCCGTCGTTTGAAATTTGAGAAAATAGTGAATTTTGAATCTTCACTATTATTTTGTTTTTTTTGAAGGGAAAATGGCGGTTTTGATCGCCGTTTGTTTGAAATTTTTGAAGGAAAATAGTGAATTTATATTTTTACTATTTGTTTTTTGTATCTGAGAAAATGATGGTCCTTAATATCGTCATTGAAACTTGAAGTTTATTACGGGAAATTGGGCCAAAGCCCAAAATTCGCTGAATAGAGCAAGGGGAGGCCTGGTTTAGGCGCGAGCATCCTGGCGAACCAAGGGGGCTTCCCTATTTTTCTGTAAAAGACGCGAGGTTTGGTTGCTCGTCATTCATCATTCATTGCCTTCAACCTTTCGCAAAAATCCGCCATTGAAGGACCTTTGTTTGCTTCCATTCGTGCTATCAACCATAATGTAATCTCAAGGTATGTATTTCCTCTTGAATCCATTTAAATTTGTTGGTCATTTGATGGATTGAATTAGGGCGAAAATTTTACCCTAGAAAATTGATTTGGGCGTTTTTTATTGAGCCCATTTCGAGTGAAATTGATGATTGCATTAGGTTAGAAACTCGTTTAGGAGTATAGGGGTGCTTTTAGTTTGCATTTTGGTCCCCGTTCCCGCTCCCTATGCTAAAAAAACGCGAGTGAGGTGGAGAAACCGTCTCATCTCACAATGCCAAGTTTATTTGCTTGGATAATGGGCCCCACTAGGTTGCATTGTAGTCGGGAAAGATCGTATTTGCCATCATGGACCCTTGTTGGGTATTGTGGGCAAAATTGGAATTTTTGCCTTTTGTGACGGTCTTATGTCTGACAAAATAAACGCCTATTTGGGCTTAAATTGAGTCAATTTGCCTTAAAATGGACCTTATTTGTAGTTTAGGTCACCTTGAGGTGTGATAAAATCACGTTTGCCTTTTGCGGTCGTTTTTGAATTTTTGACCGTTTTGCGTTCAAATCGGCGTATAAATTGCCTTTTTGAGCAATAGAAAATTTTTCCATTGCATTGGGAATGCATTTTGGTTCATTGGCGGACCTCGTGTGGGTCTTGGGGTGCCGTTTTTTTTGCTGTGGTTGTTTTGACTCGTCTTTTGCTTGAAAAGAGGAGCGAGTCGTTTTTTTTTGTGAATTGTTTTGTTTGGCTGGGTTTGGGCGGGATTGCCCTTGTTTTGCTTTGCAGGTCGTTGTTTTTTGGATTTGTCCATTTTACGCCGTCATAATGCCGAAATTTCGGCTGACGTTCTTTGTTTATTCTTTTGATCGCATGGTACCATTTGGGACCTATAGGGTCCGTCGTGGAGGTTTTGGAAGAGGAGGATGATCCTGGAGGAGGAGAGGCGACTGTTTTTTGTTACAGGCTTGGTTGTGTTTCTCCCTGGCGGCCTTTGTCCGGCCAATGATTGGGTATCGATCGTTGGTCGTTGTCTGCAGAGGTTCGGATGCCCGATGAGTGGGTTTCAATACGGGCGTGTCATCCCATGTTGCCACTTTTGATCGTTGTCGAATTCTGGTGATTGGAGGTCAACATCGGGGTAGTGTCCGTTGTCATGGTCCTCATTCACTCTTGAATTCTGCTGATTGGAGGCCAACGTCGGGGTAATGTGCTGAGTTATGATCCTTGGTTGTCGTGTCGTCCGAAGTCTGCCAGGCATCATTTTTCTTTTTGTCGTGGAGCAGGAACGAGGTTTTACCGTTGTGGTAACCACCTCTGCTTCCGTTGTTGCTCCTCTGTTTCTTGTGTTGCTCCCTTTCTTTTCCGTCTGAGAGGATAGAGAGTGCTTAGTTCGGTAGGTGGCGGATAGCCCCCAGTTCGTTTTCTTAGGCCAGTGTCTGTATGATAGATAGTTGTTTTAGGCCAGTGTCTGTATGATAAATGTCTGTACTGGATCCTGTTTGTATGGTAAGTCGTTTGCATCAAACGTGTGTCGATGTATTTTGCGTGAGGCGGTTTGTATGTTTGTGTTTTTGGACTGTGGCGCATTTTGTGATTTTTGGCTTTTTTTGTGTTGTGTTTCGGAGGAGCGTTGTCGGCTGTCAATTCTCCTTCTGTTTTGCACTAGTCCCTGCATCGTTAGTGTAGAAAACAGGCAACAAACAACACATATACATAAACGCAAACACGTAAAAGCATTTGATTGAAAAACAAAAATTAACCAAGATGACTTGATGTTAAAATTTGAAATGAGATGATATTTGAAAATTCCGCGACAAGTCGTCACTTCAGATAAAAGGAATTAATTTGAAAATTGAGCAATTAACTCGTGTCGTGAATTAAATTGCATCAAAATGTTGTAATTGATTTGTGACTCGAAAAATTCAAACTCAAATCGTCAGGGATGAATTTTTATAAAATATTTTTACGAGCATATTTGATTTTTGAGGTCAAGACTCGAATTTGTGAGTGCTTGAATTTTGAGGAAAACTGATGCCGTGTTATCAATTTTCGTTTTTTTTATGGAAAAATTTGAAAAAAAAAGCGAAAAATTTTCGGAATTTCGACTGACATTGAAACGATCCGTCGCGGATTGGGGCGACTAGCCCTTCGCCCCTTAAAAAGAAAGAAAAATCCGTATGTTTAAAGTTGCGTCATGGAAACCGTGTCGGATTTCGTAAAACGCGAAAAAAAGGAAATGTGAGTGTGAGAAAACACAAAATGTCCTAGATCATCCCGAAGAGGCGCGAGCATCCTGGTGGGAGGTTTGAGGTGTCAGGAGAAAACACAACTTGAAAGAGACAAGTCAAAAGCGGGAGTCCTGGGGAAGGCCTAAAGAGGCGCGAGCTGCCTGGTGATGGAAGCCAGCTCTCCCCTTTTTCTGAAAAACGCGTTGAGCATTTTTGTATAAATAGTGATATTTGCGCTTCATTGTTTCATCATCCGAAACAGAAAAACATCTCTACAAAACTTCTTCTTCTTCTTCCACAAAAATATTTCATGGATGCTTTTGAGAATGCATTGCGACAATGGTGCCGGGATTTGTCGCCTCCCGAAAAGTATCAACTCGTTTGCATGGGAGTTGGTCAATTGTTGGTGCTCCGTCAACTCAAGGTGCAACCCTCATTTCTCGAAGCATGTTCTCGGTTTTGGAATTCAAAACACCATGTTTTCGTTTTCCCGAAGGGTGAAATTTGTCCACTAGCCGAAGAAGTTGGAGCCATTGGTGGGTGGCCGGGTTGTGTTCCGGTGCTTCCCCCGACTCGGTTGTTCTACAAGGAGAAATTCCGTTCCATGTTGGGTTTGTCGACAAGTTAAGTCAACTTCCTTCTTGCTCCACATGGTGTGGACATGTTGGCTCTTATCAACATCTTTTACAATCGATTAGATGCCAATGTTTCGGAGGTGGCTAGGAGAAGGGCTCTTGCCTTTTGCCTTGTCCATGTATACCTCTTTGTTGATGTTTTGAAGAAGGAGGGGCCGAAATACTACGGTAGCATGACCCTTGTTCATGTGGTCGAGCAAATGGAGCATGGTAGAGATCCATCGTGGTTGGTGCTTGGAGAGATCATCCAAGCTTTGGACCAGGAAGGCTCTTTCGGGGAAGCTCCCTCATTCGGATCCCCAAGGATCCTCCAAGTGTGGCTATTGGAGAGGCTAAGGTACGTAGACCCTCCGGTTGATTCTTCTTCTTATTCCTTCCGTCACCTTACCATGAGGAAGAAGTTGTACTCGGATAGTTTTGCTTCTACCGAGGCTTATTGGGCTGCAAGATTGGCGGAGGAGGGTGGTCCTCACATCCGTTGGGTGGTGCCATGGTGGCACTTGAGGTCCTTCACGGGGTTGCCCGCTTCGGGTGCTAGTCCTCGTTCTTTGATGGTCGCGGGTTTGAAGGTTGCTTCCTTCATTTATCCCGAAAGGCTCATGAGGCAAATGGGGCGTCAACAAAAGGTTCCCGCTCAAGATACCCTTGTCCAAGAGAATGTTTTCCGGAACTCCGAGCTTATGGAGGTCTTTGAAAGATGGTGGGCCACTCGGCCGATTTGGGAGGTACCAAACCCCGTTGCCACGACATGGGTGACTACCGCTTATGTCAAGTGGTCAAGAGCTCCGTCCTTGGAAGAGAGGTCCAAATTCCGTAAGGACGAGGTCGTCGACTTGAAGTATCGAGAGGTTTTTTTTTGTAACATGTGAGCATTTGTATTTCATATATCAAAAATATTACAATATCATCCAATTTCAACTTTCATCATAAAGACTAAGTACAAAAACTACAACGTATATGTAAACTACTTAGCCAAGCACAGTCATTAGCCTTCACCACAGTAGACATTTTGCAAACCAATCTGTTATGCACTTGTTGTGAGATTCTGGACACCAAAATTTCAGGTCTGCTAAGCTGAAGAGTTAGCCTGCAAACATTCCTCTCATTCCAAATCATATAGAACGCAACCAATCTTGCCATCCTGCATGTCTTCTTTCCCACTTCACATAGAACACATTTAGCAGATAAGCATATACCCATCCCGTGAAGTTTATCTCTGGTATTAAGAGCCTTTTTCTGAATCAACCAAGCAATAAAAGAATGCTTGGGTAGTAACCAATTATCCCACACATCCTTATACCATAGGACAGGGGGGTGTGAACCCTGCATCCAATGGTAACTCGAATCGACAGTGTAACCACCGGAGAGGCTATCCAGGTATTACCCTGATAACCACCCTCAAGAATACCTCTAACTCTACAAATATTCCTCCAATTCCAGTTGGAATCAGGAGGAGGCTGATAATGCACCCAATCAGTCCCTTTCATATAGACATGGTCTATCCAAAGCACCCACAATCTATCTGCTTTTGTATACAACCAATGAACAAGCTTACCCACACTTGCTACATTCCACACCCCTGCATTCTGAATACCCAGACCACCTTCCTTCTTATTCAAGCAAACATCATGCCAAGACACCAAGGGAGTTCTGTTATAGTCTGACTCACCACACCACAAAAAGTTCCTACAAATTGCCTCTATTCTTTTGATGACTCCCTTAGGAATCAGAAAAATAGAAGCCTAATAATTATGAAGGGTATTGAAAACAGAATTGATTAGCACAAGTCTACCAGCATAGCTGAGCTTTCTTGCCCCAATCCCTCTGACTCTAGAAACAATCTTCTCAATTAACACATTACAATCAGCTTTATTCAATCTACCAGGAAAAGGCCAACCGTGCCTTTTTCGAGGAGCACGTTGATGGAGCTAGCCCGGATGTGATGAGACCACCAAAGAGGAGAAGCTCGGGTCCCAAGAACATGGTGGGCTCTGTATGGGCTCGTTTTGGGCCGAACATGGGGTCTTGCACTAGACCGGAAGCCGTTGCCGTCTTAGATCCGTAGAGGATCCGTTCTGAAGAGGAAATCTATACTAGGCGGGCCAACAAGAAGAACAAGGGGAAGATGTACCCCGAGGGAAAAGTCAAGGGTAGAATGGAAGAGTGAAGACCTCCATTACCCACTTTATTATTATGTTGTATTATTGTTGTGAGTTTTTATTATGTTGTACTAGCTAGTTATTGTGTGTTTTGTGCTAGTTTTATTATGCGAGGTGTTTTAGTCGACACCTTAAGTTTGACAAGTTGCAGACTCGTCGAACTTTATTTGTTGTTGAAATTATAATCCCTCCCATTATTAATTAAATAAGAGGATTACTCATGTCAAAAATTGTGAACGCTCGTTTCTTCCATCCACTTTGTAAAGGCAATTCGAATTGAAACGTCCTAAACGCTTGCACTTGGGAAAGTGGGATTTTTGTGAAGGGAGAAAGGATCTTTTTGTATTTTTGTGGGAAAGGGAATGGATTTCCCTTTTCTTTTTTTTGATGGGGATATGGGTGATGCTTTTTTTTTGTATGTGGATGATGTTTTTTGATTATGGGGATGGTTGTATCCTTCCTGTGTAAGAAAGGACTGCCTACGTATCCATCTGGAGAGGTGAAATCAAACCATGATCGTAGTTCGAAATGCTTTGTAAATTTGATTGGGCTTTGTGGTTGTATCCCTCATGTATAAGAGGGACTGCCTACGTATCCACCTGAAGAGGTGAAATCAAACCATGCTCGTAGTTCAGGTTTTTTTTTTTTTTTTTTTTTTTTTTTTTTTTTTTTTTTAGTGAAAATGAACGTTACCTTTGACAGATCAAAGGACATTCGAAACGGGCAAGGTGCCGCAACTTAGACTCGATAAAACATGCAATTTCAAATCAGAACATGTTTGAGGAACTTGACTTGAAAAGGGTTAAAGTGAACGCTAGTTGTAAAACTAGGCTTGGATCGTTGGTTGCTATGGTTCAAGGGTAGTATTTCTTGAGTTGGTCTAGGATGGTCGGGTTTGTAAATTCCTCCTCATCTAGGTCACTCAGTCTCACCTCGCCCCCCCGAAAGTATCTTCTTGACCAGGTATGGCCCGGCCCAGTTGGGTTTGAATTTTCCCCTCGGATCGACGGGTAGCGGTACTCTGACCGACTTGAGGACCAAGTCGCCCTCCTTAATGTTCCTGGGTTTGACCCTCTTGTTGAATGCCCGTTGTATACGTCGTTGGTATAGCTGGACGTTGTGCAAGGCGTTGAGTCGCCGTTCGTCTAGAAGAGTGAGTTGCTCGTACCTTCGACGGGTCCATTCCGCCTCAGGGACTTGACTCTCCAGTAGGATGCGTATCGAAGGGACCTCTAACTCTACCGATTGAACTGCCTCCATACCATATGCTTGGTAGAAGGGTGTGGCGCCTGTCGGTGTTCGAATGGAGGTTCGGTATCTCCAGAGTGCGAATGGCAGTTTGCTCGGCCAATCGCGGTAGTTGTCTTGCATTTTCTTGATAATGGTGACGAGAGTTTTGTTAGCTGCCTCGACCGCTCCGTTGGTTTGGGGACGGTAGGAGGATGATCGATGTCGTTTGATCATGTATTTGTCCAGCAAGGCCTGAGTTTCCGCCCGGAAGTGAGAGCCTTGATCGCTGATGATCTCATGGGGTACCCCATATCGGCAGATGATGTTATTTTGGATGAACTTGGCCACTTGTTTAGCGGTCAAGACTACATATGACCGCGCTTCCACCCATTTAGTGAAGTAGTCGATGGCAACGAGGACGAAACAATGTCCCTTGGTGCCCACCGGGTTAACTTTCCCTATGATGTCGATGCCCCAGGTCGAGAAAGGCCAGGGTGATGTCATGGTGTATAAAAGGGATGGTGGTATGTGTTGTATGTTGGCGAAGATTTGGCAATTGTGGCAATGTTTGACGTAGTTACGGCAATCAGCTTCCATAGTGGTCCAGTAGTAACCTAGCCGCATGATTTTCCGGGTAAGCATCATTGCGCTCATGTGAGGGCCACATTCTCCGTCGTGGACCTCTCCCATAACTTTTTTGGCTTTGTGATGATCAATGAAAAGGAGGAGAATTCCTTGGGGTGTTCTTTTGTAGAGTTGATTTTGGTTTATCACGAATTGTGATGCGAGTAAACGGATGGGTCTTTGTCCTCTTTGATCAGAGTTAGGAGGGAATTTGTTTTTGGTTTTGTAGTTGAGGATGGCTTGGTACCAAGGTTAATCATGGCTTTCCTCTTCGTCGTTGATGCCACAAATGTGAGCTGGTTCGCTCCTTCTCTCGACACATAGGGGCATCAATGTCATGTCGTCAGGTATGTTGACGAGCGCGACAAGTTTTTGCCAGGGCATCAGCAAATTGATTTTCCTCTCGTGGCAAGTGGAAATAGTCGATTTGGTCGAAGAACTCAGCCTCTTGATTGATCTTTGCTCGGTAGGGAGCTAACACTTTGGATTTTCCATGATCCGGACACCTGATTGATGATGAGCGAGGAATCACCATGGACCCTCAATCTCTTGATGCCAAGTGTGATGGCTGCTTGTAGGCCAATGAGGCATGCTTTATATTCAGCGGCATTGTTGGTGACGGCAAAGTCCAACTTGACTGAGATCGGAACATGTTCTCCTTTCAGTGATATTAGAAGGATTCCTACCCCGAAGCCTCTCCGACTAGATGCACCGTCGAAGTATAGGTCCCATGCGTCGGAATCGACACAAAGGATGTCTTCGTCAGGAAGTGAACATGTGTCAGTCGTTGGATCCTCGTTGACGAGATTCTCTGCTAGGAAATCGGCAACTGCTCTTCCCTTGATAACCTTGAGGGGTACAAACTTGAGATCAAACTCGGACAGCATGAGTGTCCACCTAGACAGCCTTCCGTTTAGTACGGGTTTTTCGAAGATATATTTAACCGGATCCATCTTGGAGTAGATGTTGATCGTGTAGCTGAGCATGTAATGCCGCAGCTTCTTTGTTGACCATACTAGAGCAAGGCATGTCTTTTCCAGTTGGGTGTACCTTGTCTCGTACTCGATGAACTTTTTGCTGATGTAGTAGATGGCTCGTTCTTCGATGCCGACTGTTTGTGCTAGCATAGCTCCCATGGCCGTGTTGGTAACAGTCAGGTATAGGGATAGAGGAATCCCCGGTTGAGGTGGCATGAGGACATGAGGTTTGGATAAGATTTCTTTTATCCTGTCGAAGGCCTTTTAACAATCGTCGTCCCAATCAGTGTGATCGGAGGTGCGAAGCTTCTTGAATATCGGTTCGTAAATCATAGTGAGCTTGGCAATGAAGCGGCTGATGTATTGAACCTGACCGAGAAATCCCCGAATCTCCTTCTCATTTCTAGGCCGAGGCATTTGTTGAAGGGCTTTGATTTTGGTTGGATCAATCTCAATGCCTCTTTTGCTGACGACATGTCCCAAGAGTTTTCCGAAGGTGACCCCGAATGCACACTTCTGAGGATTTAGTCTCATGTTATACTTCCGCAGACGAGCGAAGAATTTCCGAAGGGCGTTTATTTGGCTGTCCCGTTCTCTTGATTTAACAATCATGTCATCGACATACACCTTTACCTCCTTGTGTATCATATCATGTATGAGAGTGGTAGCGGTTCTTTGATAAGTTGCTCCGGCGTTGATAAGGCCGAAGGGCATGACCGTGTAGCAGTATGTACCCCATTGGGTAGTGAACACAGTCTTGTGCATGTCTTCTTCAGCCATTTTAATCTGGTTGTACCCAGCATACCCATCCATGAATGATAGGAGAGTGTGCTCGGCGGTATTGTCCACCAGAATGTCAACATGTGGCAAAGGGAAGTCGTCCTTTGGACTCGCCTTGTTCAGGTCCCTGAAGTCGACGCAAACCCGAATTCTTCCGTCTTTCTTTGGTACGGGCACAATGTTGGCCACCCAATCAGAGTATTCAGACACTTTGATGAAACCGGCCTTGAACTGTTTATCTACTTCTTCCTTGATTTTCAGGGCCCATTCAGGGCGCATCCGGCGTAGCTTTTGCTTCACGGGTTTAGCTCCGGGCTTAATGGGTATCCGGTGCTCTGCAATTTCTCTGTCAATCCCAGGCATATCTCTGTAGGACCAGGCGAATACGTCCTTGTATTCGTGGAGGAGGTCAATGAAATGTTGTCTTTCCGAGGGGTCCAGGGTTGTCCCTATCCTAAGTTCTTAAGGCGTGTTGTCGGTTCCTATGTTAATAGGCTCGGTCTCCTCAATGATGGGGGTTCTGGTTTCCCGTTTGTCAAGTTCTTTGGCTAAGTGAGGTGGGTAGTCACTCAAGTCAAATTCCTCATAGTCATTCAGAATTGCATTGCAGTTAAATTGAGATGAGTCATAAACAAACTTACCGTTCATTAAGTTGACACGAGCGAAAAGCTCGGAGAGGAGAGACATATCGTGGTCAGTCAGAGGCGACACAACAGAGGAGGTGGTCCCTGGAACAGGCTCTAGGTTGTCACCTTTCATGGGAGTGGGGGTGACCCTAGTAGACTCAGCCTCTGGATCAGCCACGACCTTGTGATAAAACAGTGGGAAGGGGACCTTGACTGGGATATCAGGAGTGTTAGGAGCTATGACAGACTCTGACTCCGACTCAGATTCAGATTCAGATTCTTCTTCACTTCCCTCTTTGAACATAGGGCCTTCTCCAGTTGTGATCTTGAGAATGCGGCCTTGGCGATCTATCCACTTGACGGTCTTCCTCCAGCCTTGTGTAGCTTTCTCTCGGTCAGTGTCGGAGATCAAGGCAGTTGGGTTAAACTGATTGTCCTTCAGGGCGATGTTGATGATGTCCTCATAGTCATGGTGCTTGATGTTATCTTCTCCAAAGAGGAGAGTAACAGCTTGTCCATCGAGGCATGACGACGGCTTAGACTCGGTTGATGCAGTTTCGGTGTTGTCGGGGATGAAGTAGCAGTCCTGGAAGACTTCCACACCCGGGTATCTGGCCTTGGCCACAGAGTCATAGATCGGCTCCGGAAAGCCATGGTAGAGTTATGATTCTCCCTCGGGGACAAAGTATCCGTTGAGGGTCAGATGATAGGGACGGAGGATAACTCCGTGCTTCTTGCGTTTTCGAACTAGGAGGTCCATCTTCTGGATATCTTCATCGGTAGGCTCATTTCCCAGTCCGAAGGGAATGTTGGGGACCTTAGCCTGTTTTAAGGGAGGTAAGGTGCTCTTCAGTGGATTGAGGGGCAAACCCAGGAAATAACCCTGGCGCATCATGATGCGGTTGACTGTAAGGTTGGCAAACGGGTCACAATCAAAGGGTGTTGATTCATCAGTTATGGCATTCACAGCTTGGAATCCCCACATTTCATTATCATCCTCCTCAATGGCTTGGGAGGCTATTTCCTTTCTCATGACGTCTTTGATCGGGGAAGCAGGAATTGTGATTGTTTTCCCGTTGAAGGGGACCCTGATTTTCTGGTGGAGAGTCGAGGTAACTGCCTTGACGGCGTGAATTCAGGGACGTCCCAGGAGCATATTGAAAGAGGCGTCGATGTCGATCACCTTAAACTGGTTTGCCTTTCCAGTGGTCCGGTTGCGACAGCTAGAGTGATAAGCCCTGCGACCTTGTGACGAGTGCCGTCGTAGGCGCGTACTCCTTGGTTTGTCGGGACCAAATCAGCTTCCTTAATACCCAGCTTGTGAGCAGTCTTTAGGGGAATGACATTCACCGTGGATCCATCATCCACAAGAACCATGGGCACATTCTTCTTGAGACATTGCACGGTAATGTACAGGGCAAGGTTATGATTAGCTCCGAATGGAGGGATGTCTTCGTCAGAGAAGACGACTGGGTTATTCAAGTCAGGGGCATACCTCGTCATATGTGCCACTATTTCTTCAGGGGAAGAGTTTGAGGGCACAGTTAATTTTCCCAAGGCCTGTAGCAAAGCCTGTCGATGTTCAAAGGATGTCGCTGTTCAGTTGCCAGATCGGGATCTCGGCTTTTGCCTTCTAAAGCTGTTTGAGGATTGAATTCTCAGGAGCCTTTGGTTGAGTGTCTACTTCCGGGACAACATGGTCGTTTGTTGTTGGAACGACCGTTGGATTGTTCGGGTTCTGATAGAGGCGTCCGGACCGGGTAAGGTGACCGATCTCTTTTGCCCGTTTCTCTTTCTCTGGGACAAGGTAGACATCTTCAACGTCGTCTCTCCAGATGCCATTGATTTCAGGATCTCGAAGGCACCTTGGAGGGGTATTTCTTGGTGGGCATTTTTTGTGAGGGATATTTTTGTGAGGGTAATTTTTGTGAGGGTAGTTTTTGTGAGGGTAGTTTTTGTGGGTTTGATTATTGTGAGGGTGATTATTGTGGGGTGCATGTCAGAATGGTCGCGGGATCAATCCATTCTGGTGAGGGTAGTTTTGGGCGCTCGGGGGACTCTCCCTCGGGCGTGGTGGTGGAGGACTGAAGATAAGCCGGCGGTAGGCATCGTCAAGTCGGGTAATCCTCTCGGAGAGACTGGCTATGGCTTCCTCAACCTGTTGGAACATGGTGAGCATAGTTGCGACACTAAACACAAATATCCCGTCCGAGGGATCTTTCTCAAAGGAATTCACCTCGTTATCAACCGGCAGGATGAGGTGTGAGCAGTCCAGAGTTGGTTCATCATTGGAGATAGCGTGGATTCCGATAGGGTTTGTTTTGTTGTTCGGCTTAGTTGGCGGGGGTAAAGGCAATTGCCCTTTCTCAATCATGTCTTGGATGATGTGTTTGAGTTTGAAGCAGGTTTCTGTATCATGCCCTTTCCCTTGATGGTACTGACAGTAGGCATTGGGATTCCAGAAGCGGGATTTCTTAGCATCGGTCGGATCCGGAGTGGGTCCGATTGGTTGTAACTTTCCCTGGTCCATGAGCCTCTTTAGGGTACTTGCATAAGTTGACCCTATATTAGTGAACACTCTCTGGGGGCGCTCAGCTCTCTTAGCAGATGGTTCAACGAGGTTGACCTCCTCGATCTTGTTCGTTTGACCATAAAGGCGAGATCCGGTTGAGGTGGATCCCTGGTAGCCTCTGCCAGTGGTCTTGGCCAAGACACCCTTTCGGAGGTCATCTTCAATGCGTGTCCCCAGAATTTGCAGATCCTGGAAGGTCTTAATATTTTGATACCTCAGTAAGTTGGCATACACTGGGCGGAGATTGTTGACGAACTTTTCCACCAAAGTTGATTCACTCGGATTGCTGACCAGATGAGTACTTACCCTCCTCCAACGGGTTTAGAACTCGGTGAATCCCTCCTTGTCGTTCTGGGTTAGGACCTCAAGGGTACGAGTATTGGCTTGGATTTCAACATTGTCAGCGTATTGCTTAGCAAATTCAACCGCGACCTCATCCCAAGTAGTAAGGTTCTTCGGGTCAAGGGAGTAGTACCATTGGCTAGAGATCGGTTCCAAGGATGATGGGAAGATCCGGGTGAAGAGCTCCTGTTTGACCCCTTTTATGGCCATGTAGTCTTTGAAAGCTCGAATATGATTGAGCGGGTCCTCCACTCCTTTGAACTTAGGTACATCAGTCAGGGTAAAGTTGTCGGGTAATTGATCCCCAACAGGTTCAAACCTTCGGTTGTTCTCAAGATGGATATTGTTACCCGGGCTAGGAGCTGTTCTTCCAAGAACTTTAGCCTCTTCTCGGTTCCAGTCAGAGGTGGAGTATTATGTTCTCCAACTTCTTTGTTTTCAAGGGCGTCGATACGGGTCTCGACGCGATCCAGGGTGACCATAAGAGCGGTGAGCAGGCTGGCTAGCTGATAAGTCGTGACATCTCTATTGTTATCATTGTTGTTGTTGTTGTTGACAGACGAAGTTGAAGACGGGGCCATGGCTCTGAGGCAGAAAAACGGCTCACATTACAACTCAATCCGACACGGTTCAAAGACTGAAAATAGACAACACAAGGACGAGACAAAGATCAGACTCAAAAAGACGAGGGTGATCGTGTGTGGTCCCTCGGTGCTGACTCGATTTATGACATGACGGTGTTGACCGAACTTTTAACACGTGTCCAGCATGACGGCGCGAGGCCATTGGACGGGTCTCGTGGTGAGACGACTCATAAGTAAAGACCCATAAGTACGTTTGTTTCGACTTGATAGATACGAGGCGGAATTGGAATGGTGGACTGAAGTTTTCGAAAATAGAAATTTTCAAAAAGATTCATTTGTCACTTTGCAGACGGCTTCCGAAGATAGAGATCTCCGTAAGTCGGTCAGTTGAAAGAGTTGTCTTAAGTTTATTTGCAAAAGACGGTCTTGAGTTTGAATCGGCTCGGAAAACAGTGTATTGTTTCCCAAGAAGGTTTTGAAATTCAAAATTGTATGTTTTGAAAATCGAGTTTGAAATGTTTGAAGAGGTCTCGGGGAAGGTGCATGGTCCTCGGGATCTCGAAAGTGTCTCGAGAAAAGGGTATGTGCTTTTCTCGGGTTTTGAAAGAGCCATTGTCGGCGCAAGACGGGTTAAAATCCGTGTCTAGACGCGGCGATTATAACGGCGTGAAAAGGTGATTTGAAATGGTTGTAAAAAACCGAGTCTGAAAATTGTCATTACGACGGCCTAGAAAGGCGTGTTTGAAATGGTTATAAAAACCGGGTTTGAAAATCGTTATTACGACGGCCTAGAAAAGCATGTTGAAATGGTTATAAAAAACGGGTTTGAAAATCGTATTACGACGGCCTAGAAAGGCGTGCAACGGTCGGCGAAAGACCGAGGTTTGTAACGACCATTAGAGCGGCGCAAAAAGGTGATTTTGGAAGTTTGAAAATGACACGGAAGGACTTATGATCAAGTAGCACATAAGCACTCACAGTTCATTATATTATGCATTATGCTGACACGAGTTTTGGCTTAGGAGGGTGGATTACACACCAAGCAATCAAACCCCGATTTGCGAGAGGGATACCAATCCAAACAAAATGTGTAAGGAAGGTGCCCTAGCCTAGTGCTCGAAAGTGATGAAAGCTCTTTGACGAAACAGAAATGTGTAACGTCAATGGTATGCTTGACTCAATCGGGATACGAAACCCGGGGATGAGAAAACTCACGCCAACGAGACAAGCCAATTGGTCGATAAAGGGTTAGGTTGTGGGCCCGGACAAGGAACCCGACCGTGACCGTAATATCAATTAATGCATTCCAACCAAGACCTCGTTCGAGTCTCACCATCTAGGGATCACAAAGACGTAAGTGTCCTAGTTTTCCCCAGCGGAGTCGCCAATCTGTGGACGTAGCCACCTGCAGGCCCAGCCGATCTGTGGACATACAACGGTCTTTTCAAAGCCACAATCGGCGGCATAAAAATGCATTCGACCGGATCATTTTAGATCGGTCGGTTTCGTCTCGGTAAGGGTCTCGAAACGATTAGAGATGTTCGGAGTCGTCACCAAGCATTTGTGGGATGCTTGAAACCCGTTCGAAATCCACTTTATACCTCGGTCAAATCAAAGCACAAAGCAGCGTTTGACATAGGTACTAAAGATAAGGAAATCGTCCCTCTTTAGCATCCTATCTCTAGAATGACTCTCGTACGCCCTGGATAAGGTCGTCCACTATCCAAAGTTTCTGAGTAAGAGATGAAGGTACGTATTGGGAAGCCCTTTAATCAGACACCCAATCCCGCCCGCGGTAGCGGCCTCTACTGATCGATCTTGGTTGGTTTAATGCAAAAGTTGATAAAACGGTTTAAATGCATGAATGCGCATCCAATAATTTAAACCTAACATGTGAGAGATTTCTAAGTCGGTTGGTTTAATCCAAGTATCAATTATAAGATGTCGAGTTGGATTAAAGGTTGATTTGCATGCAAGACGGGAATTAAACATCCATTTACCGTATTAGGTTTATGGTGCATAACGTGATCCATTTGTCTTAGTAAAGCATTTTACAAATATGATTTTGAATAAGCAAATAGTCATCTGATCCGTCCTATATCCGAGCTAACCGGAGTCGGGATCCTCCTAGACTAATGCTGGAAAGGGAACAGGCCCTGTACCAGACGGCTACATGAGGCGCGAGCCAGCCGGCGGTGTAAGGGGCTTCCCCTGGTTTTGAAAATGAGAATTGAAAGGCCTGTTTTAGGCGCGGGTCAACCTACGGTGATATGCCGTGTTCTGACCTTTAAAAAAACGTTTAGAAAACGTATTGAAAAATGGGTATTTGACCCGATTTGGTTTGAAAGAGTCGTTTAGACCGCATTTGTTGATTTGAGGAACGAGACTCGAATAATCATCATTATTTTTATAATATTCGGTGTCGGGTTCGACTTGACAAGCTTGACATGAATAGTTTTGAAAATAATTAAGAACTAATTGTTTTAAGTTCATTTGAATATCATTAGTTGATACTCATCATCGTACCCGGGTTAAAATCCGGCATGGTATGTAGAACCAAGGATGACTTTGTGTTGGTGACTAATATGCTTGTTTTGGAAATGTAAATAAATGATGAAAGGCTTTAAAATACCTCCC
The DNA here is from genome assembly GCF_048544455.1 of Silene latifolia. Lineage (NCBI taxonomy): Eukaryota > Viridiplantae > Streptophyta > Magnoliopsida > Caryophyllales > Caryophyllaceae > Silene > Silene latifolia. The sequence goes on from NC_133534.1 coordinate 47,690,767, forward strand.
AAAAATGAAATAAAAGACTTTAAAATACCTTTTAAATGTTATTAACCAAATATTATCACCGAAACACGGATTTAACCGTCATGGTATGAGGAACCAAGGGTGAAAAATGTTTTATGGTTAAAACAAATGAAATAAAATAAAAAAGGGTTTAAAAATATTTGAAATGGTAAAAACCGATTGTAAATATGAAAATGAATTAAAGGGAAATGACGAGAACAAACACGGTTGAGTTCTGACCTGGACACCCCATTGAGGCGCGGGCAAGCCGGCGAACCAAGGGCTTCTGTCTCAGGCCAAAAATCAGATTTTGGCTCGTTTATTCCATGTTTTGGTTCATGTTATGCATGTTTTAGCATGTTGTAGTCATGAAACAAATAAAAACATGATAAAAGAAGGATTTTTACACCCTCATACTTACATGTTTGGTTATGGCGAGTGACCGACGTAAGTGTAACAACTCGTTTGGTCGAAAAAAACTCAGTTTAAAACCGTTTTGGTAAGTAAAAAGAGTGTTTTAAGATTAGTGACGGTGTAGTGGTCGAAGTGGTCGATCAAGTGATTTAATGCACGATGACGGTACCAAACAATGTGTAAGGCTTGTATTTACGATCGGTAGGTCGTAAATACACGTCGGATTGTGACTTAAGAAGTCGAGTCGAGAATTTTAAGGGAGAAAAGAGAGGGCGGACACTCGCGTAAGTTCTCAAATGGGGGCATTTGAGGGGTATTTAAAGGGAAATGAGTGGTTGTGTGAGTTTTGAGCGACGTGGCCATCTGGGCTGCTCAAAGAGGTGCGAGCCACGTCGTGGTTCTTCGAGATGTCTTGTCACTTTCACACAAGAGCAATCATGATTTGTTCTATCCTAGGTTTTGGATGAACATGTTTGATATTTGACTATGTAAGATTCCGGGAAACCTTAACATAGAAGGCTTTGAATATTTTGTTTTTGGTGGTTGACTCGGTTTGACTCGTTGTTGGAGTCGGGATTTGAATTTTTGAGTTGGTTTTGGTCCGGTGTCGATTTTGACTCTAGTTAGTGTCATCGCGACCCCGTCGTCGTGCATTAAACATTCCAGGTATTTTTGAAATGTTTTATTTTTGAAATCGTTTTAAGTTTTCTGACGTAAAGTTGTACACAAACTGTCGATCAAACGTCGCGATTCCAAAGCATGTTATAGTCCGATAATCATCGGGTGTTTGTTGGAGTCTCAGCAGATACTGGGTATCTACAATGGTTAAAACTTTTTTTTTTGTCAGAGTGAAAAGGATCACACTAAACCATAGCTGCCCTAGCTATAGAGTGAGCAATCATATTAAGAGTCCTAGGACAATGACTAATAGATAAGCATTGAAAAGTAGGAAATAAACTACGAATACACCCTATAATATATTTAACAGCTTGCATAACAACTTGAGCATCCATGAGCTGAAGAGCCAAGTTTAAGCAGTCAGTCTTAACTTCAAGATGAACATATCCTCGATTAACAGCATCCATAATAGCAAGTTTGAGGGCCATAACTTCAGCTTGAAAGGCAGACACTGCCCAAAAACAAGCTTAATTAGAATAGAAACACGCACCATCAGAATTTTGGAAAACCCAACCTGCTGCAGCGCGGAAATCTGACTTCCAAGAAGCATCACATTTGAGTCTAAAAGCTCCCGAACAACATTCAGATCCCACAAGAAAGTGCGGATAAAAATGTTGAATTCGCACACCTTCAGAAATCATTTCATCATCCAAAGAGAAGGTGTTTGAGCACCCAAAGTTTCGCTGCCTTTCCACATGAAAATTGATAAGAGCATCATTTGTCAAACTATTCATGACTAAATGTATTTCCAACTTCTTCTTTTGAAAACGCAAAAAATTTCGTGATAACCAAATCCACCGAAGAACACTTAAGAAGAAGAAAATAGGAAAGTTTGGTTCATTATCTTTCATAAAGAGTGAAAGCCAGTTGACAATCCAAGCCTGGATTGAGATATTACTACCCAGAGAGCACCTAATACCAAGTTGAGATCCCATCCATAGTCGGGAAGCAAATTGACAGTCACGGAAGAGATGTTCCAAAGTTTCAACGTGAGTAGAAGATGTGCAGAATAAGCAAGAAAAATCCCAATCAAGACCACGCTTCTGAGCTTCCTTACCAACTGGCAAAGTATTTGTCAAAATCTTCCATAAAAACATACGCCATTTCCCCGAAATAGGCAAATTCCACAATCGTTTTTTGCAGAAAAGAGAAATGGATGTATCTAACCGGGTTTTATCAGTCACGGTTGCCTTTTGATTCCATAATTCTTCATAGGCCAAAGCATATCCATACTTAATTGAGTAACTACCCGTCGGAGAGGGATTCCAATAAATACAATCATTTGAATCCTTTAAAGGGATAGGAGTAGACAGGATATAGGGCAATGCAGCTTCACCACAAAGATGACTAATTAATTGAGAATTCCAATTTCCAGCTTCAGTTTGCAATTGACAAACACGTAAAGTTGGTTTATTATTCAAGTCATCGGGCATAACAGACAGCAAAGCTGCTAGAGTACGTCCTTGCACCCATTTATCATGCCAAATATCCAAGAGCGACGGAAAACCCACTTGCCAAGAGAGGTGAGGACGTAGTAAATCAATGCCCTAAAGAATTCCACGACATCCCCACGAAACCGATCCCTTGCTGAGGTTTGTTGCAGAGAGAACATTTTTAATGGTTATCTTATACTTGGGACCCAACAGGCGACCTAATAAACTAGTCGGATATTGAATAATTCGCCATCCAACTTTAGCTAATAGGCTTTGATTAAGACAACCCATTTTCCGAATTCCCAAACCTCCCAACGATTTCGGAGCACCGAGAAATAAGCTACTACACCAATGAAGACTACAACCATTTCGTGAACCTTTCCACCAAAATTGCGAAAGTAAAGAGTCAATCTTTACGTTCACACTTACCGACATTTGAAATACCGATAGAGAGAAATGAGATAGTGAAGAAAAAACAGAGGAAATAAGTGTTAATCTCCCAGCTGGTGATAAGTAGTTATTATTCCAACTCATAATCCTTTTGCGGACCTTATCAATAAGAAAAGCAAATATCTCCCGTTTACTCATGCCGAAATTAGTTGGTAAGCCTAGATACTTACCCATATACCATTATTCTTAGGAACCATTAAAATCTTGAGACAGGAAGAAGTATTTCAGAGAGTGGTATTAGGACTAAAAATAATAGCAGATTTATCTTGATTAATTCTTTGACCGGAAGCCTCACAGTTGATACGGTCGTTTCTGTACCAAAATAAAATACCTAAGTACTACTAACAGAAGTCAGCGGTCAGTAGGGTCGATCTCCACAGGGAGGCGGTTTACTATCTACTTGTCTATTCTATCTGTCTAATGTCACAGTTGGGGGTTTTGATTTGATTGAACTAAACTAAGAGACTAAGGCAAGAGCAACAAAGGTGAGAGAAATTAACAGTAAGAGAAGGGAAATATGCTAGGAGTAGGTCTACCGTGGCAGCTACACTATCGGGTCAACTGAGTCGATTAAATTATTGATAAGAAGAGCGAGGTCGTCACCTTTCAGTCCTTAAACCTACGATTATACCCTTTGGGTCTCTAATCGCCCTAGGGTCTCCCTAACTTAGCTTTCGCCCTAATTAGGTATCACCTATTGTAATTAAGCAAGCCTTCCCTTCCAATCTTTCGATCCAGGTCGTGGGTAACTAAATAAATGGTCTCCTGCATGCATTCATTCAACCTAATCACAATTATATTGCTTAATACAATTCTTGTCGCAAAACTAATCTAATCAAGTCGATCCTAACATATTGCTACCACGGTTTCCCTAGTCCTAACATATTAAGGGAATTAGCTAGACATAATTAAATAAGCAAGAACAAGAAATAAAGAAGAAGTAATAAACATTGAATAAGAAGAGAAAAGGGAGAGAAAGAATTACTGAAATAGATCCGGAATTGATATACGAACAAAAGAACAGCAGTAAAAGTAACGTAACCGAAGTGTCAGGTCAAAGAGAGAGAGTTTACAATGACGTCCTACCTTCCTATTTATAAGAAAATAGGAATTATTTAACCTAATTGACGGAAATAAACTAGAAAGCCCAAGCCCGTATGATAAACCACTCGATCGAGTGGTTTTAAACTACTCGATCGAGCAACTTAGGACTTAAACCATTCGATCGACCAAACAAAGTGCTCGATCGACTAATCCCATATATGAAACTGGTCTATCGACCATAATATCTACTCGATCGACTTATTACTCAACCTAAAACCACTCGATCGACCAGTTAATTACTCGATCGAGTGTTTCTTGACTTCAGCAGCTACAAAATCTCGTTAGTTTGACTTTGACTTGTCCTTTTAGCTCCCGAAACAGCATCACGCATCCCAAGACAGCTATGATTCCGCTCCAAATTTACTCTTCCTCCAAATGCATGCAAAACGGACGATAAATGGCTTGATTTCACTACCTTTTGGGTTCATTCCTGCAAATAAGACAAAATAACCCAAAGTAGCATATTCGGGGCATTTCGTTGCATAAACTACGATAAAAGCGTGGAAATACTTGCATAAAATAGGCTAAAAAGACTATATAAAATGCACGTATCAAATCTCCCCAAACCAAACCTTTACTCGTCCTCGAGTAAACTAAATGCAAACTAATAAAACGGAAAAGATAACTCAGAGCTAGCTACAAATGCCCACTTAAACCAATTTAATGCAAGCAAACTAACTCTTATAGCAAACAGTCAAATGCAAACGAGTTGTAAGATGTTTATAATAAAGCTGAACCGTCGACCTTGCAAGACCTTTAATAATGGACTCTCACGGGTCACTCTTCTCTCATGAAGCAAAGGGTGAACATATATATGTAAGAGAGAAAGAAAAATAGTCGCTCACCTAAACTACGACCCACATAAACATGCATGCAACTAATATGATAGACAATTCTAACTACCGTACACACATTCCAACCAAACAAGGTCCTGTCACAGCCGAGGGCTTACAAAAGTATGGTAAAGTGAGGCATTGGGTAAGAAAAGGCAAAACATTTATGGGAATGTGGAGGTATAGGTGATCAAGCTAGCACCTAAACAAACCATATAACAACATCCATTTCCAACTCAATTATGAATTAAGCACATATGCCCTTCATTTGGCACAAAACTCACCAAACCGAACTGAAAATACTCCTCAATAAATGTAAATAAATCATAGGAGCAGAAACCGTCTCATCAAACAACATCTTTTTTTCGAAATCCTTTTTTTTTCTTCGGTTTCTTCTTTTCTTTTCTTTTTCCGAATTTTTCATTTTTCATTCTTTTTTTTTTCTTTTTCACGTCCTTTTTTCCATCAACCTCCCTTTCTTCATAGATTACTAACTCCGAATCATCAGGTACAAGCCAAACTCGACACAATAAATAATATACCCCAAAACATACACTAACTAGCTTGACAAGGCAGGCTAAATTTGGATGTAGCTAAGGGTCAACATGCAAATTTGGCTAATGTGGAGTTAAATGGGTAAAAATGAAAGAAAGGGAAATTGTAAGCACCTCCCTGCATGTGACACCAACCACTAACCCGAATGTATGACGGCAAAAAGCAATTGAATTTCATATATGTGCAAATTTATGATACATGTTATGCAAGGAGTAACTACTCACAATCCTACATGAAACTGGTCATAAATGACACCAGTTTATAAGGCTCTAATTCTTAGAATTTATAAGTAGGTTGCCAAAATTTCAGGTCAAGTCTATTCGTTCAGCTAAATTTAACATTAACACGTAGATTATGCAATAAGACAAAGCTAATAAGAATAATAGTTCAATGCAAGGCTTAAGCAAAAAGACAAAAGTAGTGCAATTTCATCATTGAAATCTACCGTTCCGACTCAACCTATATGCAAAAATGAACATGAAATTTTTTGAATTTTATCAATTTTTTGAATTTTTATGGAATTTTTAAATTTTTGAAATAAATAACAATGCAAACGTAAATTAAATATGATAATAGAAATGCAACAAAAAAAAAGATGCAGACACAGATATGGATGCATAACCTCCCCAAACCAAACCGTACAATGCCCCCATTGTACCAAAACATGGAAAGGAAATGCAAACTAGAAGAGGAAGAGAGTAAATGCGGGAAGCTTACAAAAATGCGTGAAGGAGGGACCTCCCCAAACCTACCATGAACATGGGAGGTTGCTAAAGGTCCGGAAAACCGTCACAGGAAGCTAATCCAAGTCAAACGAGTGAATGGGCATCCAAAAACTGCTCGATCGAAAGGAATTTGGGTCGATCGAACGGTTTCTCTTCTTGCAGGTGCTCGATCGAGTAAAATAAATGCTCGATCGAGAGGATTTAGCAGCAAAAGTGCTCGATCGAGTACAAAAAGTACTCGATCGAGTGATCCTCAGTGTGTTCCTGCAAAATGCAATGAAAACAGCCCGCAAAACTAACAAAAACAAGCATAACTGAATAGTCTATGGTACGAAGACCATTTATTACAACTAAAATTGAAATAAAATGCAAAACAAATAAAAATAAATCTCCGGATTGCCTTCCGGGTAGCGCTAGCTTCAGTCAGGTCCCAGCTCGACCTTCTTTTTCTTCGAGGCTCTCTAATTAGTTACAATCAAAACAGCTCAAAGCGCGCAGCATGAGATCGTACATCTGCGCATATGCTACACAAAAATGTAAGTAGCACCACAGTGGAATACAAGCATAGGAAATAAAAGTATATAAACATTTAAGTCTAACAAATTTCCTATGAGAGCTCCTAAATTTGTCCACAAAATAGAGGAGCGCCGGAGCAATTGACAATAAATTAGGGCCCCGTTTCAGATTAACAATTTCAAGATGACAAGTACAGTGAAAAACAGTTAAATTAATTAACCATCTGGGAGAGGGTATATTATTGAAATACGAAGCATGAGTAATATGAGGCATTGTACTGTTCAAACAAACAATAATAGAATTATCGTTTACTACCTCGGGTTGGTCGCTCTCAATGACGGAATCATTGACAAAGAAAAACATTACCTCTTCCGTGCTAGGAGCAATTACCGACTCAGCTGCCTCCTCGTCACCCCCCTCAGTGGATTTCAACCCGTGAATCGCAGCCTCAAGTGCATCCAACTCGGCTTTGAATAGGGGAGATTCACCGTAACCATTATCATCATTAAAATCGTCATCCAGAACAAACCCACATGACGAATCAATGCTCTCACTGGCCAATTCAGTCGATCGAGTAGAATTGTTACTCGATCGACCACTTCCTTCCTGATTTTCACTTGATCGAGTGCTTTTAACTGCTCGATCGAACGGTTTTTCGGCAATTCACTCGATCGACTAATATAAGTCACTCGATCGAGTGATTCTTCCTCTACAGTGCTAAAATCCTCGTCTAAGGCAGTGAAATATGATAGAAACTCGTAATCTAAGTCATAAAAATCATCCTCAGCATTGGGCAACACGGTTTCTTCATGGGAAAAACCGCTCTTAGTAAAGTACACCTCTTCTGGTTGCCTATTATCCGACTCAGCAGCTAGCTGAGCTATTTGAGACTCCAACTTATCAAATCGCGAACAAGTGTCTCTATCACCTTCTTGCACTTGGAGTGCAAACACCTTCATCAAATATTCCAGCTCCGCAATCTCTTCTTTCTGTATATCAGGAGGATCTTGTTGCGGTGGCCATTGATAGGGTGGATGTGGCGGCACAACTACAGGGGAATGGCTAACACGTTCCCAAAGCTTGAACTCGTAGACCGCGTCATTTTCTGCCATACAAAAAGCTGCATTGTGCTCAGCAGCACCACATCTCCCGCAGTAAATCACCTGTTGCGCCATATAATGGGACATAGGTGACGGGTCAAAGGTACTCAAGCCTTCCCTTTGACGATCTTTACCTAGAACTGTCTAGGTAGAACTTGTAAGGCCTATCAAAACAGCACTAAGGAAAAAGATTAGAACGGCCTCAAGGGAAAAATCCCCTGAGGCTAAAAACAGACAGAATTAAACAAATAAATAAATAGTTGCCTCCCCGGCAACGGCGCCAAAGTTTGATACGGTCGTTTCTGTACCAAAAATAAAATACCTAAGTACTACTAACAGAAGTCAGCGGTAAGGGTCGATCTCCACAGGGAGGCGGTTTACTATCTACTTGTCTATTCTATCTGTCTAATATCACAGTTGGGGGTTTTGATTTGATTGAACTAAACTAAGAGACTAAGGCAAGAGCAACAAAGGTGAGAGAAATTAACAGTAAGAGAAGGGAAATATGCTAGGAGTAGGTCTACCGTGGCAGCTACACTATCGGGTCAACTGAGTCGATTAAATTATTGATAAGAAGAGCGAGGTCGTCACCTTTCGGTCCTTAAACCTACGATTATACCCTTTCGGTCTCTAATCGCCCTAGGGTCTCCCTAACTTAGCCTTCGCCCTAATTAGGTATCACCTATTGTAATTAAGCAAGCCTTCCCTTCCAATCTTTCGATCCAGGTCGGAGGTAACTAAATAAATGGTCTCCTGCATGCATTCATTCAACCTAATCACAATTATATTTCTTAATACAATTCTTGTTGCAAAACTAATCTAATCAAGTCGATCCTAACATATTGCTACCACGGTTTCCCTAGTCCTAACATATTAAGGGAATTAGCTAGACATAATTAAATAAGCAAGAACAAGAAATAAAGAAGAAGTAATAAACATTGAATAAGAAGAGAAAAGGGAGAGAAAGAATTACTGAAATAGATCCGGAATTGATATATGAACAAAAGAGCAGCAGTAAAAGTAACGTAACCGAAGTGCCAGGTCAAAGAGAGAGAGTTTACAATGACGTCCTACCTTCCTATTTATAAGAAAATAGGAATTATTTAACCTAATTGACGGAAATAAACTAGAAAGCCCAAGCCCGTAGGATAAACCACTCGATCGAGTGGTTTTAAACTACTCGATCGAGCAACTTAGGACTTAAAACATTCGATCGACCAAACAAAGTGCTCGATCGACTAATCCCATATATGAAACTGGTCGATCGACCATAATATCTTCTCGATCGACTTATTACTCACCCTAAAACCACTCGATCGACCAGTTAAGTACTCGATCGAGTGTTTCTTGACTTCAGCAGCTACAAAATCTCGTTAGTTTGACTGTGACTTGTCCTTTTAGCTCCCGAAATAGCATCACGCTTCCCAAGACAGCTATAATTCCGCTCCGAATTTACTCTTCCTCCAAACGCATGCAAAACGGACGATAAATGGCTTGATTTCACTACCTTTTGGGTTCATTCCTGCAAATAAGACAAAATAACCCAAAGTAGCATATTCGGGGCATTTCGTAGCATAAACTACGATAAAAGCATGGAAATACGTGCATAAAATAGGCTAAAAAGACTATTTAAAATGCACGTATCAACAGTAATTATCAATAATTCTTTTCAAAGTTATACAAAACTTTGATTTTGCATATGTGAAAAAAATTGAGTCATCCGCAAAAAGGAGATGAGAAATCCGCGGACTTCCATTACAGATTTTGATACCTTTCAAAGCTTTTTCTCCTCCGCATGAAATAATAATTGAGAGAGAACTTCCGTACAAAGAGCAAAGAGGTAAGGTGACATTGGGTCGCCTTGTCTGATACCGGAATTCGGGTGAAAAGTCCTCCCAGCACAACCATTAACCATTACTTGATAAGAAACAGATGAAACACAGTTCATAATCAAGTTGATGAAACTGTGAGGAAACTGCATAGACGTAAAAGTCTGTCTTAAAAAATTCCAATCAAGACGATCATACGCTTTACTCATATCCACTTTAAAAGTCAGAAGACCATCATTTCCCCTAGTTTTCTTTCCAATGTGATGAAATAACTCATGAGAGATCAAGATGTTATCACTAATATTCCTCCCCGGAATAAAACCATTTTGAAAGTCCCCAACAAGAAAGGACATAACCTTTTTCAGTCTACTGGAGATACATTTAGTAACAATCTTCATGATGACATTGCACAAACTTATAGGCTGATATTGATCCACTCTTTCCGGATTAATTAACTTTGGAACTAGGGCAATATTTGTACGATTAAAATAGAAGAATATATGTAATACTACGGTTTTATGAGTCTCTGGGTATTCTATCGAGTGGGCCTTACTCTGTCGAGTAGGGGTGTTTTGATTTACGAAACAGTATTCTGTCTGGAGGGTACTCGATCGAGTAGCCTTGGCACTCGATCGAGTAAGTGGCACTCGATCGAGTACGTTAGTTGCTCGATCGAGTAGCTCGGTTGACGGGTTTTGTTAATAATGCGGATTAGTATATATATTATGTCGTCATCTTTATTAAACACTTTTTATAAACCTAATTCACTCAAAGGAGATTTCAAACTACGTTGTTCTCTTCATCCGCATTATTGGCAAATCCCGGAGCTTGAGAGGTCGGATTTCATTGTTCTTTGTGTCTTTGTGATCCTTGCGTCAAGGGTAAGTTCTACATACCAATTTTATAGCGTTTGGTTAAGATTGTTTAAACCCTAATTTGTGGATTTGGGGGTTTTATGATTAGTTGTGTATGTAGTAATTGTATGATTATGTTATAGGAGGAGGATTCGTAGAAGAAAGGTTTTGAGACAGCTGCTAAGATCGTCTGCTGTGTGTTTTTGCATTCTAGGTAGGGTTTTCCCTACTCAGTATTAGTTACATAATATGTGTGGTGAATTGTGTTGTAGTTAGTGATTGTTGTTTGGTTCAGACGGTAGTTGATTTTGGTGTTATGGATACTGTTTGTCTGTCTGTGTTCTTCGGGGCGTGTCCCTGGCTGAGTGGAGTCACTTGCGGGAGTGGCTTCACACCCATGATTCGCCTTCTGTGGAACCCGCCACAGAAGGGATGTGCACATTAATGGACTTGGGTTTATCGCTCGATGGAGATGAGCGGGGATTTGGTGGGTACGGCTGCGGTCCCCCACTGGCGATGTGGAGTATCTGTTGCGATGGATACTCTGGCAGGGCTACACACTTTAGTGTGTAGTCAGTTACGTGGAGATTGATTATGGAGACCGGGGTTTGATGTGATGATTGAGCTGTTTGGTAATTATTGTATTGTATCTTGTTTTGTGTAATTAGTACTGACCCCGTTTATTGTTTTAAAAACTGTGGTGATCCATTCGGGGATGGTGAGCAGTTATTGAGCAGGTTTGACAAGAGGCATTTAGGCTAGCTGGGATGTGTCACCACGAGCTGATTAGAGTCTTCCGCTGTCATACTTTAGTTGTTTAGACCTTTTGTTTTTGAGAACATATATTGTACCTTTTGTCAGTTTGGATTTGTATTTGTAATCACTTTAAACATGCTGGCTATTTAAATTATGTTTCTTTATTGTCATTTGATTATCATTGCCTTGGGAAACCGAGATAGTGACGTTCTTATACCTGAGTGGTCCTGGTAAGGCACTTGGAGTATGGGAGTGTCACAAAGTGGTATCAGAGTGACGGTCCTGAAACCTGTAACTAATGAATCTAATGAACATAGGGTGTCAATTAAAATGAACCTGGGGTGGAAGTTGTAGAAGCTAATGCAAAGGCTTGGGAGACGTCCTAAAGTCGCGAACTCGCCTTACAATTTTGAACCGGTCACATGGGGTATGTGTCAGGGTCGTATGTGTTGTCTTTTGGTTTGTATGTGTACATAGTGGCATGTGTAATGAATCGTTGGATGTTGAATGTGGAAAATTGGAATATGGAGTAGCAGATGAAAGATGTGTGATTCGCATGTTGAAATGGATGAAAAGTATGATTTATGTTTTAATATGGCATTTTGAAAATATGAAACAAATTGGTTTGTTGATTTTATAAAGAGTTGTGTAGAAATTTATGTGTAGTTATGATTATTTTGTTGAAATTATAATACTTGTATATTATGTTGGGAAAGTGAGATTGTGACACCCTCATTTATTGCGGAAAAGTAAACACATAATTCTAGATAAAAACTGCATGGATATGTTTGTAATAGGTTCATTTGGGTAAAAACCTGTAAATTTTAAAACCTGGATCTGTTATAAAAATATCCAAACGGGAAGGTGTCAAACATGCAAGGTCTAAAATAAATCTCATAAATAAAACATCGCTAAAGTCGCGAAATAAAGTTATACAACCCAAATATGAAAAAGGGAGACATATGTCCCTCAAAAGTACATGTCATAAAAAGTGTTTAAGGGTCACAATAAGATAAAGCCAATCTAGGTCCCAAGGTTACTTTGCTCGCTAGCTCGTCCATGTACCCCATATATGCATCACCTACCTGTCAATCGCATTTTATACAAATACAAAAGCCACAGTCAGTGGGGAGTAACTCCGAGTTCTCCCAGCCACGAAATGTCATAATTAATATAACATGTAAACATAAAAATATGAATATGAATAACACATAGCCTTAGCATATAGATGCTAGACAATTGTGCTTATCATGTGAACAATCAATAAAACAACACATAGTCCTAGCATGTGAATACTAGATCGACTCATACTACACTATCATGTGAATCACATAACATCCAGGAATCCAAACTCTATCAACCATAGCCGGCTTGCATCTCACCTTCTATGATTCATAGAATCATCAAACAAGAAAGGACAATATATCTAGAGACAGGCATAAGTTCCTAGTACAGTCAATAGTCACTCTGTAACTCGAGTCTATACCACGAGGTAAGGTAAACACCCTAGTCCTAAACCTGCGCAGACCTAGCGACATGCGGAAAATACCGCATCCAAGACCCATGATCACACACATGAGTACCCCTAAGGAGTCCACCAAAGAGTTGGCTAGTACTTAAGCTGACCACATACTTCTACGAGTACGTCAGGAGGTCATGCCCTAACTTGGATATAAACCCACCAAGCTAAGACACAAAGGCTATTAAGCTGTGAACATACACTCGTCAAAGACTATAATGGCCTATCTATGACGATGGTCTAAGATACCAACACCACACAAGACAAGTAGGACACCCACTTAACCATAAGAGGGGCAAAGAGTCTAAACTTGCACACAAAAATGATCATACACACCCTAGCATATGAAAGGCTACGCAAGAGCATATTCAGCTGACAATCCAACAATATCTCCAATATCAATAATAATCCAAATTCCAGCTAACCAACAGTACCATAATCCATGAGAACAAGCTAAAATGGCAAAGAGGCAACAAGACTCAAGCATAAGGCATCCAAAGCATCCAACAACCAACATGTGAAATGATAATTACAAATATCAAGGCATAACATAAAACATCCAATGACAACCAATCTCACGTCAAAGACAAACCCTCGACCCGAGTCCCGCGACGGGTCATCGGTCAAATCGAGGCTGACCGGTTTAAACCTAGCTTGACCAAAGTCGTTCGGTCAATCTGGCCCAGCTCAGAGTCTTGACCTACTTTGGCCCAAATCACAAAATTCATTACAATATCATATTCATGCACTATTCCAATTTCTATCATGTGAAAGACTATCAACATAAGAAAATATATTCCAACTTACAAAATAACTAATTCCACAAAATTCTCGCATAATAAAATAACATAAATAACCGTCTCACACAAGGGTAAACTTTTCTATAAATTTTATCGATAAAACGACGCCATTTACTCATACGGACTCCGAATTGAGTGATTCAAGTGGCTAAACCACCTAATTTTTCGACGCCATTCTATCTGTCATATTTTTGGAAACATTGGAAACCGTCTCGGTCTGGTACTGACGCGTTCCAGCCAAAACACGGACTTGTCACAACACATAATTCCTCATCCAAATTTGTTCCAAACAATAATATACAAATGAGTAACATAAATTAAACATAAGCATACTCATCTTGCTCCATTCATTCATTTATCAACAAGATCGTCTCAAACAACAACAAACAACAAATACAACTACTAATGTGACATTAATTCGTCGAGTAACTCGGAATAGTTACCTTAAGCTAGCAAAGAGACAAGTAATAACTTGAGAAAGCTTCTAAAACCCAAAATTACTCTTCATCTTCAACAACATATGAGTCACCTAACTCATCTTCAAATTCTTCACCTATAAGAACAACAAAAACACAATTATTAAGCTTAAATTCGAAACCCTAAAAAAAGTGTCTTAAACAAAAATTGGGGGAAATGAAAATAAAGCATACTAGTAGATGAAGGATGAAAAGAGGATTCCAAATATATAATTTTTATGCAAATTGGTGGAGAAATGAAGGATTTATGGTGAATTTAGGGATTGAAAGGAGGATTTTTAGTGGGTTTTTGGTGTTTGAGAGAAGGAGGAGATAGATTGAGTTATGGAGGAAATGAAAATTGGAAGAGGGGACAAATGGAGGGTAGGTGGCCAGCCAAAGACATGGGGAGATGGGTCATTTGTTTACGTTTTGGTTCGTTTCGACGGAAACTAGAAATATTCGTCGAACGCGATTTCCGAGAAAAGTAAAGTTCTTCAACACGATTTTACTAAAAGATTAAGTACTCATATGCCCAATATCCAAACTCGTTTACCCAACGACCGTAAGAAATGGGAAAATCCCAATTTTACGACTTTTATCCGAAATCTATTTTAACAAAGGAAAAGGTTTAAATATAGTTTAAATCACTTTTAAACATTTCTAAACTATCAAAAATGATTACATTTCTTCAAAATAAAATAAAGTTATATTTTATCAAATAAATTTTATTTCAAATAAATTAATATTAAATTAAAATAGATTAAAATATTACTCTTAAAATATAATAAAGGTCTTCAAATTTACGGGGTGTTACAATCATCCCTCCTTTTAAGAAGTTTCGTCCCCGAAACTTAGAAGAAGGAACATTGTATATATGTAGGTCTATCTCTTTAAAATCAAGTAAACAAAATCTTCAGAATATGAATGTATATATGAAATATAAGTGTCTTTTCAATGGAACGGAATATCCTCGTCGGCCGTTCAAGAACATCAACATTCCAAATCAAAGACATAAAAATATATATTTTTACACCAACAAATGAGAAAACCAATTATCGGACGTCTCCAATAATGAGCTTTACCACTCATTGACGTTAAAACCAGTGGAAAACATTAAAACATTTCCAAAAATCTTTAGTTCGAAACTCTATAATAAGGATAATAACTCCACTAGCTATGACCAAACTCTAACTACGACTTTTAAACAACTAAGCAAGGACTACTAACGCGGAGAGTATTTAAGAGAAGGAGAGGGAACACTCAAAAGGATAGCTAAACTCACAAGAATTAGATAAAGGAAAGAGAATTACCTCACGAGAAAAGTTCGGGATATTTAGCTAACATAGAAGATTCAGGCTCCCAAGTTTCTTCTTCGACATTTTCACAACGCCAAAGGATACGAACTAGGGGCACAACTTTGTTTCTAAGTTGCTTGTTTGCTCTTTCGAGGATTCGGATTGGCCTTTCTTCCAAAGTCAAGTTAGGCTCCAAATCTGGGATTTCTTCTTGAATGACATGGCTCGGGTCACTAATGTACTTCCTCAACTGAGATACATGGAAGACATCATGAACCTTGCTCAAATTCGGGGGCAACTCCAAACGGTAAGAGACCGGGCCAATCTTCTCAAGCACACGTAAAGGTCCAATGTATTTGGGACTCAGCTTTCCTTTCATACCAAACCGTTTCACCCCTTTCATAGGTGATACCTTAAGGAACACTCGATCATCAACCTCAAAGGCAAGTGGTCGACGACGGACATCGGCATAAGATTTATGTCGGTCTTGAGCGGTTTTCATACGCTCTCGAATGATCTCGAACTCGATTGATGGTCTCAGTCACCAAATCGGGTCCCAACACATGAGCATCTTGGACTTGATCCCAACAAACAGGACTACGACACTTCCTACCGTACAAAGCCTCATAAGGTGACATCTTGATAGAGGAATGATAGCTATTGTTGTAGGAGAATTCGACAAGAGGTAAACATTTCTCCCAAGAAGTGTGGAAGTCTAAAGCACAAGCACGGAGGAGGTCCTCTAAAGTCTGGATAGTCCTCTCATCCCGCCCATCTCGTAGCGGCATGAAAAGCGGTACTCATCAGTAGCTTACTACCCATGGCTTTTTGCAAAGCAGTCCAGAAACGGGAACAGAATCTAGGGTCACGATCTGAAACTATATCCTTAGGCACTCCATGGTAGCATACTATCTCTTTCACGTAGGCACCAGCTAGGACATCTAATTTCCATGTCTCCTTGATAGGTATAAACCTAGCACATTTGGTCAATCGATCTACAACCACCCAAACCGCATCTTTTCCGCTAGCAGTCTTAGGTAAAGCCATCACAAAGTCCATGGAGATGGACTCCCATTTCCAAAGGGGAACATCCAAAGGTTGTAGCAAACCTCCGGGTTTCTGATGCTCAATCTTCACTTTCTGACAGGTAAGACACTTGCTAACATACTCTAGGACATCAATCTTCATCCTAGGCCACCAAAACTGTAATTTCAAGTCTTTATACATCTTGTCACCACCCGGATGAATAGAGTAGGGAGAAAGGTGAGCTTCATCAAGGATCTTCTTCCTCAACTCGGCTACTCTCGGAACATACATCCTACCTTGGTAACGAAGGTATCCATCACTATCCACCACACAATCCTTAGCTTGCCCAAGTTGGATTTTTGCTTGAATGGACTTGAAAGTAGCATCCTCAGGTAGGCAAGTACGGATCTCACGGTAAAAGTCGGGTTCTGCACTCAAGGCACTAAGATAGTCAAAGCCCTTCCCAACAAGGCTTATCCCTAACTTTTGAAATTCTGTGGTAAGTTCATCAGGTAACACACGGATAGTGCTCAAAGAGTGACTAGTCTTCCTACTCAAAGCATCGGCCACCACATTTGTTTTCCCTTCATGATAAATCAACTCGGCATCATAATCATTCACCAACTCTAGCCATCTTCTTTGCCTCATATTCAATTCTTTCTGGGTAAAGATACACCTCAAACTCTTATGATCGGTATAAATGCGGCAATGAACTCCAATAAGGTAATGCCTCCATGTCTTCAAGGCATGTACCACGGCGGCTAATTCAAGATTATGAGTCGGATAGTTCACCTCGTGAACTCTCAGCTGTCGAGAAGCATAAGCAATAACCCTTCGGTTTTGCATCAAGACACAACCTAGGCCATGCTTTGAAGCATCACAATAAACATCGTAGTCCACACCATCCTCAGGTAAGGTTAACACCGGAGGGGTAGTCAACCTAGTCTTCAACTCTAAGAAGGCATTCTCATACTCATCGGTCCACACATACTTAGACTCCTTCTTCAACAATTGAGTCATCGGTCTAGCTAACTTACAGAAATCTTTCACGAATCGACGGTAATAACCCGCCAAACCGAGAAAGCTTCGAATCTCAGTCACATTTTTCGGACTCTTCCAATCAACAACGGCCTCAATCTTAGAAGGATCTACCATAACACCATCTTTGGATATGACATGTCCAAGAAAAGTGACTTGATGCAGCCAAAATTCACATTTCGAGAACTTAGCATACCACTTTTGACGACGTAGAATGTCTAAGATGATACGGAGGTGTAGGGCATGTTCTTCATCATTCTTTGAGAAAATCAAGATATCATCAATGAACACCACCACACACTTATCGAGGTACTCACTAAAGGTACGATTCATTTGATCCATGAAGATAGCAGGAGTATTAGTCAATCCGAAAGGCATCACTTTAAATTCGAAATGACCATATCTCGTGCTGAAAGCAGTCTTAGGAATATCGGACTCACGAACCGGAATTTGATGATAACCCGATCGGAGGTCAATCTTGGAAATAGTAGAAGCACCACGCAATTGGTCAAAGAGATCATCAATTCGTGGAAGCGGATACTTGTTCTTGATTGTCACACGATTGAGTTCACGATAATCAATGCAAAGTCGCATAGATCCATCCTTTTTCTTTAGAAAGAGGACGGGGGAACCCCAAGGAGAAGCACTAGGCCTAATAAAGCCTTTTTCAATCAAGTCATCAAGTTGAACTCTCAACTCTTTCAATTCGGAAGGTGCCATACGATAATAAGGAGCTTTAGCAATAGGACCGGTTCCAGGAACTAGGTCAATAGAAAATTCAACATATCTTTCAAGAGGAATCCCGGGTAATTCATCGGGAAATACATCCGGAAATTCACAAACAACGGGAACATCCTTCAAGGGAGGAAGAGAAGGAGAATTAGTAGTCACTACACATAGGAATGCTTGATGACCCTTCTTCAAAGCATTCACCATCTTCATAGCTGAGATCAACTTCACACCTGTTTGCTTTCTAACCCCTTGATAAGATACGCGAGTACCCAAAGGGCTTTTAAGAACAATCTTTTGCTCTCGACATTCAAATCGAGCATGATAGGTAGATAACCAATCCATGCCCAAAATAACATCAAACTTCTCAAGTGGAAATCGAAGGAGATTAGCCGGGAAAATAGATCCCGCTATCGATATAGGGACATCCGAATAAAAATAAGAACAAGAGAAGATGTCGCCGGAGGGTAAAGATATTGATGTACTATCTCCAAGTGAAAGTTCAAGAGGTAACTTGTCGGAGAATTTCATCGATATAAATGACAAAGAAGCACCGGTATCAAATAAAACCAAACAAGGGACATCAAATATTAAGAACGTACCAGTGACTATATCTGGGTGTGCCTCAGCCTCAGCACGGCTCATCACAAAGATGCGACCTCTCGGCCTCTCAGGAACAGCAGGAGTAGTAGTAGTCTTCTTCTCAGGACACTCATTAGCCTTGTGTCCAGGCTTGTTGTAAGAGAAACGCACAATTTGCTTATCAAAGCAACGAATTCCGGGATGCAAAGGCTTCTTACAATGATAGCACATACGACCCTTAGGATTTTTGTCGTTGCTAGGAGATAGAACACGAGCACCTTGATTTGCTTGTCCACTCGGAACAAACCTCTTATTGTTAGGATAAGAGGGGGAAGAAGTAGGCACAAAGGGTCTAGAAGGAGCAACATAAGGCCTAGAAGTGGAGTAGAGTGGCCTCTTGCCAAGGGAAGTACGAGAAGCACGATCCTCTTCATCAATAGCCCGAATAGAGCTCTCGGCCCATAATGCATCATCATAGATTGAGACAAAGGAAGTAGAATCTCTACGGATCAAGCTCTTAAGCTTTGGAGTAAGCTTGTCAAGGTAAAAGAAAGCCTTTTCTTCTTCATTTTTGACAAGTCTAGAAGCATAATGAGCAAGTTCATTGAACTTGTCGGTAAAGGCTTGGACAGAAAGACTTCCTTGCTTCAAATTCATAAACTCTTTAAGCCTTTGTTGTTTTAGCTCTTTTGGATAGAACCTAGCCTCAACTAGATCCTTAAAGCGATCCCAACCAAAACCAGTCTCAAGAGTGGAAGTAGGACTAGTCATGGACCACCATCTATCAGCTTCTTTCACAAGGAAATGAGAAGCCAATTTCCGTTTGTCTTCTTCACGAACATCATACAAGGCAAAGCTTTTCTCCAATTCACGAAACGATTCGGTGAGTGCTACCGGGTCTACTTCACCACCATAAGTTTGAGTCTTGTTTCGAGTCAATTGACTTGCTACCCAAGTGTAAGAACCGGGCCTTTCACCTTCTAGAAACTGAGGAGGGGGAGGAGGAGGAGGTTGGTTTTGTAGGTTTTATTGTATGTCTTGCTGGTTCTGGAAAATCTGAGTAAGAGCTTGTAAGATTGCATTATCAACGTTTCTTGTAGGAGCCATCTTGCAAAAGATAACACTAATTAGCACCTAATAAATAGCAATCACAAAGAGACTGCAACATAAGGTCCTAAGTCTACCCATCCTACCCATCTCTCAAGTTTATTATTTTAAGGTCAAGTTATTTTTATCGGGGGTGCACAAACGTGCGTCGGGAGCAAATATGCTCTGATACCAACTGTGACACCCTCATTTATTGCGGAAAAGTAAACACATAATTCTAGATAAAAACTGCATGGATATGTTTGTAATAGGTTCATTTGGGTAAAAACCTGTAAATTTTAAAACCTGGACCTGTTATAAAAATATCCAAACGGGAAGGTGTCAAACATGCAAGGTCTAAAATAAATCTCATAAATAAAACATCGCTAAAGTCGCGAAACAAAGTTATACAACCCAAATATGAAAAAGGGAGACATATGTCCCTCAAAAGTACATGTCATAAAAAGTGTTTAAGGGTCACAATAAGATAAAGCCAATCTAGGTCCCAAGGTTACTTTGCTCGCTAGCTCGTCCATGTACCCCATATATGCATCACCCACTGTCAATCACATTTTATACAAATACGAAAGCCACGGTCGGTGGGGAGTAACTCGAGTTCTCCCGGCCACGAAATGTCATAATTAATATAACATGTAAACATAAGAATATGAATATGAATAACACATAGCCTTAGCATATAGATGCTAGACAATTGTGCTTATCATGTGAACAATCAATAAAACAACACATAGTCCTAGCATGTGAATACTAGATCGACTCATACTACACTATCATGTGAATCACATAACATCCAGGAATCCAAACTCTATCAACCATAGCCGGCTTGCATCTCACCTTCTATGATTCATAGAATCATCAAACAAGAAAGGACAATATATCTAGAGACAGGCATAAGTTCCTAGTACAGTCAATAGTCACTCTGTAACTCGAGTCTATACCACGAGGTAAGGTAAACACCCTAGTCCTAAACCTGCGCAGACCTAGCGACATGCGGAAAATACCACATCCAAGACCCATGATCACACACATGAGTACCCCTAAGGAGTCCACCAAAGAGTTGGCTAGTACTTAAGCTGACCACATACTTCTACGAGTACGTCAGGAGGTCATGCCCTAACTTGGATATAAACCCACCAAGCTAAGACACAAAGGCTATTAAGCTGTGAACATACACTCGTCAAAGACTATAATGGCCTATCTATGACGATGGTCTAAGATACCAACACCACACAAGACAAGTAGGACACCCACTTAACCATAAGAGGGGCAAAGAGTCCAAACTTGCACACAAAAATGATCATACACACCCTAGCATATGAAAGGCTACGCAAGAGTATATTCAGCTGACAATCCAACAATATCTCCAATATCAATAATAATCCAAATTCCAGCTAACCAACAGTACCATAATCAATGAGAACAAGCTAAAATGGCAAAGAGGCAACAAGACTCAAGCATAAGGCATCCAAAGCTTCCAACAACCAACATGTGAAATGATAATTACAAATATAAAGGCATAACATAAAACATCCAATGACAACCAATCTCACGTCAAAGACAAACCCTCGACCCGAGTCCCGCGACGGGTCATCGGTCAAATCGAGCCTGACCGGTTTAAACCTAGCTTGACCAAACTCGTTCGGTCAATCTGGCCCAGCTCAAAGTCTTGACCTACTTTAGCCCAAATCACAAAATTCATTACAATATCATTTTCATGCACTATTCCAATTTCTATCATGTGAAAGACTATCAACATAATAAAATATATTCCAACTTACAAAATAACTAATTCCACAAAATTCTCGCATAATAAAATAGCATAAATAACCATCTCACACAAGGGTAAACTTTTCTATAAATTTTATCGATAAAACGACGCCATTTACTCATACGGATTCCGAATTGAGTGATTCAAGTGGCTAAACCACCTAATTTTTCGACGCCGTTCAATCTGTCATATTTTTGGAAACATTGGAAACCGTCTCGGTCTGGTACTGACGCGTTCCAGCCAAAACACGGACTTGTCACAACACATAATTCCTCATCCAAATTTGTTCCAAACAATAATATACAAATGGGTAACATAAATTAAACATAAGCATACTCATCTTGCTCCATTCATTCATTTATCAACAAGATCGTCTCAAACAACAACAAACAACAACAAACAACAAATACAACTACTAATGTGACATTAATTCGTCGAGTAACTCGGAATAGTTACCTTAAGCTAGCAAAGAGACAAGTAATAACTTGAGAAAGCTTCTAAAACCCAAAATTACTCTTCATCTTCAACAACATATGAGTCACCTAACTCATCTTCAAATTCTTCACCTATAAGAACAACAAAAACACAATTATTAAGCTTAAATTGGAAACCCTAAAAAAAAGTATCTTAAACAAAAATTGGAGGAAATGAAAATAAAGCTTCCTAGTAGATGAAGGATGAAAAGAGGATTCCAAATATATAATTTTTATGCAAATTGGTGGAGAAATGAAGGATTTATGGTGGATTTAGGGATTGTAAGGAGGATTTTTAGTGGGTTTTTGGTGTTTGAGAGAAGGAGGAGATAGATTGAGTTAAGGAGGAAATGAAAATTGGAAGAGGGGACAAATGGAGGGTAGGTGGCCAGCCAAAGACATGGGGAGATGGGTCATTTGTTTACGTTTTGGTTCGTTTCGACGGAAATTAGAAATATTCGTCGAACGCGATTTCCGAGAAAAGTAAAGTTCTTAAACACGATTTTACTAAAAGATTAAGTACTCATATGCCCAATATCCAAACTCGTTTACCCAACTACCGTAAGAAATGGGAAAATCCCAATTTTACGACTTTTATCCGAAATCTATTTTAACAAAGGAAAAGGTTTAAATATAGTTTAAATCACTTTTAAACATTTCTAAACTATCAAAAATGATTACATTTCTTCAAAATAAAATAAAGTTATATTTTATCAAATAAATTTTATTTCAAATAAATTAATATTAAATTAAAATAGATTAAAATATTACTCTTAAAATATAATAAAGGTCTTCAAATTTACGGGGTGTTACAGAGATAAACATGCGGGTAGTGTATGCGAGTCTGCATGACTCGATCGAGTGGGGGGCACTCGATCGAGTAGGTGAGGTGCTCGATCGAGTGGGTGTAACTCGATCGAGTAGGTAGTTTGATGTTTTTCTGGTCAGAATCGTGTTTTTGGGTACTCGATCGAGTACATAGGGGCACTCGATCGAGTAGGGGACGCTCGATCGAGTAGCTGGTCAGCTCGGTCGAGTATGTTTATGATCAGAGGTCTGATTAGGTTCTGGAGTCGAGGCACTCGATCGAGTAGGTTGGGTACTCGATCGAGTAAGTTGGGCACTCGATCGAGTAGCTTCAACTCGATCGAGTGGGTTCTGGTACTCGATCGAGTGGGGTCTGTGCAGGCTATATACGTGTTTTGGGTTATAGTATGCGTGTTTATATCTACCTTTTCTTATATAGTTACAAGATGCCGCCAAAGAGAAACGCCCTTTATGCTAGAGCTGAGAGTATGTCAGTCGATGACATAGTAAAGATGTTAGAGCACCAAGATGCTCTCACAGATGCGTTGAAGAGAGTGGGGAAGGATAAAGACGTTGATCATTCAAATATTATTCTCTACATAGCGAGGTTTAACCCGAAATAGTATAAGGGGACCGGGGAGCCAATTCTTCTGGATAATTGGCACAGAGAGTTGGAGAACATCCTGGATTTGGTGCACTGCCCGGATGAGATGAAAGTGGAATAAGCTGCGTTCTACCTGAGGGAGGTGGCATGAGAGTGGTGGGATAAGGTAAAGGTGAATGCTAGAGATATGTATGCGAGGCAGGGGTTACCTGCTATTCCTTGGGAAGAGTTTAGAAAGGCTATGAGGCGAGAGTTCGTGCCGGAGCATCTGAGGAGTAAGCTGAGAGAGGAGTTTGATGGGTTTAAGATGGCATATGATATGACGGTGGCTGAGTACTACCGACAGTTTAATGAGAAGGCTAGGTATGCTGAGGACATGGGGTTGAGTGATGAGAACTTAGCTCTGAGATTTGAGAAGGGGTTGACCCCCAAGATCATGGAGAAACTACCTGTGGGAGTCCTTACGGATGTTAAGGAAGCTTATGAGAGAGCTGGGAGGGCTGAGCGGCTAGTGGAGATGACCTGAGAGAGAGGTGCTGAGAAAAGAAAGGCTGAGAGTGAGGGGGGTGGCCAATCCAACTATAAGAAGGGTAACCACACTCAGGCGAGAGCATATTCATCGGGTTCGGGGTTTAGTGCTGGGGCTTCTTACAGGAGAGGCCGTGGTAGTAGTGGTGGTAGCTGGGGTATGACCTGCTACAAATGTGGCGGTATGGGCCACAAGAGACATGAGTGCACCAGTGCGGTGAGTGGAGGTTTTCAGAGGCCGGGACAGGGGAGCTTTTCTCAGGGTCCTGCATAGAGTTATGCGAGTAACAGACCGGCTGGGTCATGGAACAACATGGGAGGTCAGAGCAACAACGGTGGGGGCAACCGCAATGGCGGTAACTCTTATCAGAAACCAGCTACGAACACCAACAACAACTAGGGGTCGGGTGCTAAACCGACTACTTCAGCTAGTACTGTCCAGGGAGGTGGGCAGAAGACCGATGTGGTTTGTTCATGATGGAGAAGAAAGCAGCTGAGGACGACGCTCATGTTATCACTGGTACTTTTCTTGTTAATGGTGTTTATACCTTCGTTTTGTTTGATTCGGGGGCATCACAGTCGTTTGTATCTTCGAGTCATGTTAAACAATTGGGTCTGAGAGAGTATGAGTCTGTAAGAGAGGAAGTTTTTATACCTTCGGGTGAGTCTGTATCGTGTGGGAGGTTGTATAGAGATGTATTTATGTTAGTTGTGCAAGTTGATCTACCTGTAGACTTGCTAGAGTTTCTTTTAGACGGTTTTGAGATGATAGTCGGGATGGATTGGTTGGGAAAGTACAAAGCTAAGATAGATTGTCATCAAAAGAAAGTTTCTCTGAGAGGTCCTAAAGGGATTAGTGTGTCTTATCGTGCGTTTGTGGTCAAACCCAAAGTTAAGTTGATTGCAGCTGTGACCTTGAAGTCTTATTTGAGGAAGGGGTGCCCGAGGATCTTGTGCCATGTGAGAGATGATAGGATGGAGAGTCCGACAGTTGAGCAGATACCAGTTGTGGGGGAGTTTCCAGATGTCTTTCCAGAGGAGATTCCGAGGTTGCCACCGAAGAGGGAGATAGATTTCAGTGTTGAGCTGAAACCGGGGATGGGGCCAATCTCTAAGTCACCGTACCGGATGGGTCCTAAGAAGTTGGAGGAGCTCACGAAGCAGTTAGATGATTTTATTGAGAGGGCATACATTAGACCTAGTGTATCACCGTGGGGAGCGCCAGTTCTGTTTGTGAAAAAGAAAAATGGGAGCCTGAGGTTGTGCATAGATTACAGGGAGCAGAACAGAGTGACGGTGAAGAACAAGTATCCTTTGCCAATGATAGATGACCTGTTTGATCAGTTGAGTAGTGCAGCAGTCTTTTCTAAGATTGATTTGAGGTCGGGGTACCATCAGGTGAAGATTAGGGAGGAGGACATACCAAAGACAGCTTTCACGTCGAGGTATGGCCATTATGAGTATGTAGTGATGCCTTTTGGGTTATCTAATGCACCAGTTGTGTTTATGGATTTGATGAACAGAGTCTTCAGTCAGTTTTTGGACAAGTTTGTGGTGGTTTTCATAGATGACATCTTAGTCGTTTCTAGACTAAGGAGGAACATGAGGAGCATCTCAGGATTGTGTTGTAGACCTTGAGGGAGTATGAGTTGTATGCCAAGTTGTCCAAGTGTGATTTCTGGTTAGAGAAAGTTGCCTTTCTGGGGCATGTGATTTCAAAGGAAGGGGTAGTTGTGGATCCTGCAAAGATTGAGGCAGTTACCAAGTGGGAAGCACCAAAGAATGTAGCTGAGATCAGGAGTTTCTTGGGTTTAGCTGGATATTACAGACGGTTCGTGAAAGATTTATCCAAGATTTCTAGACCTATGACAACTTTGATGAGGAAAGAGAACAAGTTTCGTTGGGATGAGAGTTGTGAGATGGCGTTCCAAACATTAAAGGAGCGTTTGACCACAGCTCCAATCTTAACATTGCCTCAAGGGAGTGAGAACTTTGAAGTGTATACGGATGCATCAAAGAATGGTTTGGGATGTGTGTTGATGCAAAATGGTAAAGTTATTGCCTATGCTTCTAGGCAATTGAAGCCTTCATATACACGATCTGGAGTTGGGTGCAGTTGTGTTTGCTCTCAAGATTTGGAGACATTACCTATATGGGGCGACCTTTAAGGTATTTTCAGATCACAAGAGTCTCAAGTACATCCACTCAAAAGGAGTTGAACATGAGACAGAGGAGGTGGATGGAGCTAATTGGTGATTATGACATGGATATTATCTACCATGAAGGGAAGGCCAATGTAGTTGCAGATGCTTTGAGTAGAAAGAGTGTACATTCTTTGTGCACAGCTATATCGTTGATGAGATTGAGATATGAGGTTAGGAGGTTTGGGATACATATGATCCAGAAAGGGGATGCCATGGGAGATTTGACGGTGTAGCCTGATCTTTATGATGATATTCGCGGTAAACAGGAGTTGGATCCCAAGATGGTGGAGTGGAAAGCTGGAGTAGAGAAAGGGACAGTGTCTAGATTCTCTATTCATACAGATGGTAGTTTGAGGTTTGATGGGAGGTGGTGTGTCCTAAAGATGAGGAGCTGAAAAAGACAATCATGACATAGGATCATTGTACACCATATTCGGTACATCCAAGTGGTGACAAGATATATAAGGATTTAAAGAATACTTTCTGGTGGCCTGGAATGAAGAAAGAAACAGCTGAGTTTGTGTCCCGTTGTTTGACATGTCAGAGAGTTAAAGGGGAGCAACGACGACCACAAGGTAAGATTCAGTCTTTAGAGGTACCTGAGTGGAAGTGGGAGTCCATCTCTATGGATTTTATCGTGGGTTTGCCGAAGATTCAGCAGGGTAACAATATGATATGGGTTATAGTGGGTCGACTGACCAAGTCAGCTCACTTTGTGCCAATGAAAGATACATGGACTAAGGCACAATTGGCTATGGCTTATCGAAAGAATGTGTTGAGATTGCATGGAGTGCCTAAAGACATAGTATCTGACAGAGATTCGAGGTTTATCTCAAGTTTTTGGAAAGAAATGCAGGAGTCTTTGGGAACGACATTGAAGATGAGTAAAGCATTTCATCCTGCGATAGATGGTCAGACTGAGAGAATAATCAAGACTCTTGAGGATATGTTACGAGCTTGTGTGATGGATTTTGGTGGTAGCTGGGAACATCGGTTAGATTTGATTGAGTTTTCTTACAACAACAGCCATCCCACCAGTATTGGCATGGCACCATTTGAGGCTTTATATGGGAGGAGATGTAGGAGTCCAATTTGTTGGGACGACAGTGCTGAAGCAGTGGTTTTAGGACCAGAGATGGTACATGAAATGGTTGAGCAGATTAAGCTGATCAGGGAGAGGATGAGAGCGGCTCAGGATAGACAAAAGAGTTATGCAGATCTACATCGCCGGGACATAGAGTTTCAGGTTAGGGACAAGGTTCTTCTGAAAGTGTCTCCTATGCATGGGGTCATGAGATTTGGTAAGAAAGGCAAGCTGAGTCAGAAGTTCATAGGACTATATGAGATCTTAAATCGGATTGGAGAGGTAGCTTATCATTTGGATTTACCGTCTGCTTTGGATAGGGTACATAATGTGTTTCATGTTTTTCACCCGCGGAAGTATGTGAGTGATCCGTCACATGTGTTAGAGGTGGAGAACATAGAGCTAGATGTATAACAACCCGACCCGCCACCGTCGTAACACAACCCCAATAAGATGGGTGTGGACTTTTGGGCCCATTAATTGTCCTCACTTAAGCCCAAAATCACAAGGCCTTGTTACTAAGTGGTGGGTGAAATCCCTTATAAACATATCACAACCTCCTTAATTCCCCGATGTGGGACAACCTTACTCTCAATAACTTGGGGTGTTACAATCTCCCCCACTTAAAGAACACAACGTCCTCGTTGTTCCTCCAACTTGACCGCAGCCAAGCCCAGAATCCTCCCCCGCTAGGTGTGTGACCTGGGTACTCCCGACCACGGCTCACCACACGGTCGCAGGGTCGCTCTGATACCATTTATAACAACCCGACCCGCCACCGTCGTAACACAACCCCAATAAGATGGGTGTGCACTTTTGGGCCCATTAATTGTCCTCACTTAAGCCCAAAAGCAGAATGCCTTGTTACTAAGTGGTGGGTGAAATCCCTTATAAACATATCATAACCTCCTCAATTCCCCGATGTGGGACAACCTTACTCTCAATAACTTGGGGTGTTACAAGATGAGTCTTTGTCTTATCTTGAGGTGCCTAAGTAGATTCTTGATCAGAAGGTTAGGAAGACTAGAAATGGTGAGACGGTCTTGCTTAAGATTCTTTGGTCAAATCATGACGTTGAGGAAGCTACAAGGGAGGCAGAGGAGGCCATGCGAGAGCGCTATCCGTTCCTTTTTTATCAGGTATGTATGGTTACGGGGACGTAAACTTATTTCTTTTAGGGTGGTAGGAGATGATCGCGAAGAGTTTTTGCATCGTTTTTTGTTGTCTTTAGTATAGTTAGTAGTGGTTTGAGTCGGGTTGAGAGTGGGTTAGTAGTATGTGTTGGAGTTTTTATATTGTGTTTTGTTTTTGTTGTTGCGTCGGGACTATGTTAGCATGTTGTTGTTTTGTTGTGGTTTGAACTTCGGGAACGAAGTTCTTTTAAAGGAGGGAAGACTGTAATACTACAGTTTTATGAGTCTTTGGGTACTCTATCGAGTGGGCCTTACTCTGTCGAGTAGGGGTGTTTTGATTTACGAAACAGTATTCTGTCTGTAGGGTACTCGATCGAGTAGCCTTGGCACTCGATCGAGTAAGTGGCACTCGATCGACTACGTTAGTTGCTCGATCGAGTAGCTCGGTTGACGGGTTATGTTTTGACGGGTTTTGTTAATAATGCGGATTAGTATATATATTATGTCGTCATCTTTATTAAACACTTTTTATAAACCTAATTCACTCAAAGGAGATTTCAAACTACGTTGTTCTCTTCATCCGCATTATTGGCTAATCCCGGAGCTTGAGAGGTCGGATTTCATTGTTCTTTGTGTCTTTGTGATCCTTGCGTCAAGGGTAAGTCCTACATACCAATTTTATAGCGTTTGGTTAAGATTGTTTAAACCCTAATTTGTGAATTTGGGGGTTTTATGATTAGTTGTGTATGTAGTTGATGCGTGTCAATTATATGATGTTTTACACCCTATTTTACACGCATTTCAGAGCTCATTTATGTGGTTTAAAGCTACTATTTGCCCCATTTCGTCTACTTTCGTATTTTTATGTAATATTGCAGATTTATGCGGAAATGAGTAGATATTGAGCTAAATCCGTCCCCGAGTATCTTGCATTGCATTTGACATGAAGTATTTGCTCAAGGAACGAGCTTGGTGCGCATTTCGAGGCCCGAAAGACTAATCCACAAGAAGTTAGAAGCAAAGTACCAGCTACAGTGGTCGTTCGACTGAGTCCTTTGGTCGATCGACCAAGGCACGAAGATCAGAAGCTACTGTTCAGCATAGGTTGGTTGATCGACTGAGCAACATGGTCGATCGACCAGACCGTGATTCAGCGTGAATTAAAAGATCGAGGAATTTAAAGCCCATAGTAGTTAGGTTTTGGAAATAAGGACTACGTTGTATTCTATATCACGTAACTTAGATTTTGAGAATAATCATCAAGTTTTATATTCAGTTTTCATTCAGTTTTATTTAGGTTTTAGAATATAAAACAATTAGGGTTCGAGATTATTGTTCTTCCGTTAATAAAGTTCCTTTCGCTTTCGGTTCTGGATCTCTCTCTGCAATTCCCTTTCGGTATTCTTCTGTTCAGTTTCATTGCTTATTTCATTCGTAGTATAGGAATTGTTAGAATAGTCTCCCGAAAGCCAATTTGTCGTTTTATGTTAATTGTTTATTTCGTCGTTTTAATTATGAATTCTCCTGCTTCATTCGTCAAGTTTATTGTTGTTATCGTTCCTAGTATGAGTAGCTAAATTTATCGTGCTACGATGTAGGGGATCTGTAGGTTAGGCGGCATAGAATTATGTAGACCTGAAATCCCGTGTTGGTCGATCGACCACCATACCTGGTCGATCGGCTGACCACGTGAGGTGTTACCTTCGTTTTAATTAATTTAATTTCTATATTTGACGAACCGAGTGCACGCGACTAGTTGAATGTTTAGGATTTGACGGACCCAATAAAGATCGAAAGATAGGGAAGGGAGATAGCCTACCTAATTAAGACGACTAGATTAGCGAGATCGAAAGATATGCTAGTTTAGCCTTTTGAGTCACTTTTCAGGACGAAAGTTAGTATTAGTGATATTAGGGACATGTAGCGAGATCGAAAGATGCTACTTGTGAGAGTGGACCGAGAGGACCTCTTATTTTCCCGTCTCACGTGTTTGATTTAGACCTACCTAGTATGCTGCCACCGAAACTACAGTGAACCGACCATCTTAGTACCCTTTTTATTCTTGATTTCATCTACTGTTTAGTTTATTTTACTTTTATTGCCTTAGCTATAGATCACTCGAATCAATCAACCCTCACATTCGTTACCTTAGACTGAAATTAGACAGCTAATAATTACATCTGCCTCTCTGTGGTTCGACCCTGCTACCACTAGCTTCTGTTAGTTTTAATAGGTATTATAAATATTATTTTTGGTACTCACAACGACGGGTATCAAATTTTGGCGCCGTTGCCGGGGAGGCAATTGTTCTAATTTTTAGTTGTTTTATTTTAGTCTGTTTCTTAGTTTAAGGGACATTTGTTCCTTAAACTATTCTCATATTCTTTTTGTAGTTTCCTCTTATGCGCAGGTCACAGGGCGGTGAATTAGTACCGTTCAATCCTGAGATTGAGAAGACTTTGCGCGAGTTGAGACGATCATCTAGGATATTGCCGACAGAGGAAGAGCTGAGTACTATATCTAGTTACTACGAGAACGAGCTGTTCGAAGAAGATCCACCTGCATCTCCTGCTTCTACTTCTTCAGTCGAGACCGTCACTTCTCCAGATTTTCCAGTCATGGCTGAAGAAGCAAGTATAGCAAGTCACCCTGAACCGACAGCTGCAAATCTATATAAGGGGTTCGAATTACCAGGAGCTGATAGGAAATTCGAACCGAAGCCTTCCTATATCAACTTGGTTGAGAGAAACCTATTCGGGGGAGTTGCAAATGAATATGCAGCCAAGCATATGGAGATATTTATTGATTATTGCTGCTCTATACCCCCGCCGACCGGAGTGACCCAGGATCAGGTGAAGGAAACCATGTTCATATTCTCTCTTCGTGATGCTGCAAGGGAGTGGTACACAGACCTGGATCGAGCTGCCAATGGGATCACCAACTGGAATTCTTTGGCCTTGGCATTCTACAAGAAGTACTTCTCTGCTTCGAAGACTAATGCCATTAGAGCTCAGATCACGAGCTTTAAGCAGGGTCCGGATGAGAACTTTCATGAGGCATGGGTCCGTTTCAAGAAGCTGGTGCGAACCATTCCGCATCATGGGTTTGAGAAGTGGAGCCTATGTAATCAGTTTTATAATGGGCTCTATGACGATCAGAGGGTATCCTGGATGCGGCAGCCAGTGGTAGATTCCAGGAGAACATGGGAGAGACTAAGGGGTAGAAGATCATTGATGACTTGGCCACCCACAAAGCTGAGTATGGGAATTCCAGGGGAAATCAAAGGAGAGCTGCTGAATCTCCTTCTGTAGCTGCACTAGAGGCTCTCACGGCGAGATTTGATAAGTACGAGTTGGGAGGAGCTTCAAAAGGAGGGATTTACCATGTAAATGATGTTTCAGACGGTCCTTTCGTCTGTAAAAGATGTGGAGCTGAGGGACATGTTTCAGACAATTGTCCTAGTCCCTTTGAGTCTTATGCTGCCTTTCAACATTGCAGGCAGACAAACACTTATTATGAGCCGAATGTCCATCCTAACTCGAGGTGGAGTAGCCAAAATGTCTTGAATCCGACTCAACCACCACAGCAGCAACAGAATTATGTGCCCCCTCATAAGCAGCAGCAGTACCAAAAGCCTCCATATGTTCCTCAGCAGCAGCAACAATCCCAAGGTTCCGATTTCACTGAATTGAAGAACTTGTTGCTGAAGGAGTCTCAAGCTAGAGAAGCCGGGATGAAGATGTTGGAGAGCCAAATTGCCCAATTGGCTAGCAAGAATACAACTCGAGCTCCGGAGCATTTACCGACACAAACTGATCAAAAAGAGACCCTTAATGCCATTAGTTTGAGGAGTGGGTCCACCCTTGAGGGTCCTGCTATGGTTGAGGATGTACCTGAAAAAGGTGAAGCGGAATCGAGCAAGAAAAAGGCCGTGTTGAATAATAACGAGAAAAAGGCGTCTACCAGGTATATCAGTCGATCGACTGATACACCCGGTAGATCGACTGAAGCACGCAGAGAAACAGCTTCTGGAACTGTAGAACACAGTCGATCGACTGAGCAACATGGTCGATCGACTGAGGCCGCTGCTGATAATGCACAATTTCGTCCTCCAATGCCCGATAACTTGAGGGATCACTTGTTT
Organism: Silene latifolia; assembly: GCF_048544455.1. NCBI lineage: Eukaryota > Viridiplantae > Streptophyta > Magnoliopsida > Caryophyllales > Caryophyllaceae > Silene > Silene latifolia. The sequence continues at coordinate 47,723,310 of NC_133534.1, forward strand.
CGGGGTACGACCGCCCCGAAAGTATTGAGGCAAGACCCAAATGCTGATGGGTCAGTTCCGGTTCCCAAGTACGACTCTATGTCGATTAATGGTTCACATGTGAGACGGTCTGAAGAAGGGTCAAGCTACAACAAGGAAAAGGTTGTGGACTTTCAGCCTAAGTCCACCGATGCCGGAATGAGAGATTTAGAGGAGAGGGCTAGGCTACTTCTTACAGCCCCTTATCCAGAGAGATTGGTGCCGACGAAGGAACATGTATCATTTAATAAGTTTGAAAAGGTTATTCGTAGCCTAAATGTACAAGTTCCTTTCCTTGAATTAGTAAATCAAGTGCATGCTTACACGAAATTCATGAAACAACTTTTGTCTAAGAAGAAGTCACTTGATACTATGCATACTGTCGTACTCATTGAAGAGTCTTGCTCTTATTTGACCCATACTGCACCACATAAATTAGCTGACCCAGGTAGCTTCTTCGTTCCTTATAATATTGGTACCTTCTCAATTGAGAAGGCATTGTGTGACCTAGGAGCTAGCATTAGCGTTATGCCTCTGAGTCTAGCTAGGAAATTGAAATTGACTAGGTTTGCAGTCACCGATATGACAAAGATGATGGTGACCGTCTGCGGTCCACCAATAGGAGTCTTAGAGGACATTTCTGTTCAAATAGGAAAGTTTTTCTTCCCTGTTGACTTCGTTGTACTAGATATACCCGAGGATGCCCACATTCCCATCATCTTTTGGGTAGACCATTTTCGCACACCGCTTCGGTGCGATTATAGATGTTGGTTCAGGGACTTTGACCTTCAAAGTAGGGAAACACTCCATTGTCTTTGCTCAGACAGCTAAGAAGAAAGCCCCCATGTGGCCAATAACCTGTAATACGGTTTCTGAAAAGAAATCTTATTTTGTGCTTTCTGATATGCCTGTCTCTACACCTATTCCTGTTATAACCCCTCCGCCCCAGATTGGGAGCAAATTGGAGGAAGATTTGTCTATTTCTGATATCGCAGGAGCTGGTTTGGGGAAGGAAGAGCCGCATATTGCTCCAGCTGTGAAGGAGCCAATCGTTTCAAGAGGCGGTTTAGGATGTCTTAGCTATGGCACTGACGAGGAGCTTGAAGATGAGCCAGTCAAAGTGAGGGAATCCGATTTGGACTTTGATGAGCCGGACGAGGTCATTGATTGGGGAGATGCTGAAGCTGTTGATCAGTTGAGTTTTGCGGATGTTGAAGTTGAGAAGAGTGCAGCTGAGAAGATGAGCACTGTTGAGGCTACCTCTAGTAGCCAGAAGCCGACCAAGTGGGCCATTCCGTGGCCGTTCTTGATCAACTATTAGTTGATCAAATGCTCTCTCAAAACATTGTTTTTATTGCTTTTTGTTAGACTTTCTATTTTATTGCTTTTGTGTGCGCGAGACTTCGCTCTTTTAAGTTTGCTTAGGATTTTATATACTTTAGACTATTGCTTTGGGTTTTGCGCAATTTTGGCGCGGTATTATGTGCATTTGCAGGTTAAAAGACCATATTAGCTCAAGTTATGGAGCTAATTCGAAGAAATCAGAAAGTTACAACAGGTTTCTCAGTCGATCGACTGGTCAGTATGGTCGATCGACTGAGCTGCGCATCTCAGGAGTTTCTGTTCCTGTTCACTCTGGTCGATCGACTGGGTGATGTGGTCGATCGACCGCCCAGAGCTGTTATATCTGTTTTCGACCTTTCCCCTGCTGTGTTAGGTCGTTTTGCGGAATTGAGGGAGTCTTCTCTCCACTTTATTTTCCGACTCATTTCTGATTTCTTCCATTTTCTTAACTGCACATAATTTTTCCGTTCCAATTTTGCTTTCTCGATTTTATGCGTGGTATTGTTTGTCTTTTCAGGTACTTATTGGTAGCATTGCTGGCTACAGAAACCTCCTAGCTCACGCTGGTTTGGGGAGGTTTTCTTTTGCTGCGCTTAAAGTCTTGTGAGTTTCCGAGTCCTATCTCATGTCATATTTATTTATTTTAACGCAAATTCCCATTTCCCTTTTTACTTCATTATATGATTTTGCACAATGGGGACATTGTGTGATTTGGTTTGGGGAAGGGTTTTGCGTCGCATTTGCATATGTTTTACTGCATTTCTGTTTCACGTTTATATTTTTGTATGCATTGTTTATTTCATTTCTTATGTATACAGAAAATCCAAAAAAAATGAAAAAATTTCAAAAATTTCAAAAAATTGCACGTTTATTTTAGCATATAGGTCGAGTCGGAACGGTAGTATTTCAATGATGACATTGCATTTGCAGCTGTTTTATGCCTAAGCCTTGCTAATTAACATGTTATTAGTAGAATCGTTTGCATAGTCTACGAGTTTTCGTTAAATATCTTGCTGAACTTGAGACTTGACTTTGATTTTTGGTAAACTACATCATTTTCTGAGGTTTAGAGCTTATAACTGGTGTCATCTATGACCAGTTTATTTAGGATGTGAGTAGTTACTCCTTATGAGACATGTTACATAAATGTGCATAAATATGAACTTGATCTGCTTAATACCTGTATGCATTCGGTTTGTGGTTTGTTGACACATGTGGTAGAGGTTTCCTTTTCTCATTTTACCCATAAGCTCCACACTGCCAAAAATAGCCTTTTTGTCCCGTTACTACATCCTACACATAGCCTGCCTTTGTCAAGCTAGTAGTTTAGTTGTTGGGATTGTTACTTTGTTTTTGGTGGCATATGCTCTTTTGAGATGTTAATGGGAAGATGAAAAAGGAAGGAAAGAAAGAAACAAAGAAAAAGGAAAAAAAAAAAGAAGAAGGAAAATGATTCGAAAAAGAAAAAAAAACGAGTACTGTACTGTTTGAAGCAGTCGATCGACTGGCATCAATGGTCGATCGACTGGAGTCCGAGAAAAGAAAAGAAAAATCAATTCGCATGATTTAAGTCCTTATTTAATTGGCGATTTTTGCTCCCATGTTGCATTTATATCTTATGGGGAGTTGATTGATTTAGTTTTATGGAGATTGCGAGATTTGTGCTAATCATTAACACCGGTTTTATTGAATTTTGAGCAAGAAGTTGGATGTTGTCATATGGTTCTGTTTAGGTACTAGCTTGATCACCTGTACCTCCACACTCCCATAATTATATTTGCCTCTTCTTACCCATTACCTTACATATCCATATATACCTCGGCATGGTCATGGTCATTTGATTGGTTGGAATGCATATGTATGGTTGTAGAGATTACTTTCATATTAAATTGCAGGCATGTTCTTATAGGTCGTAGTTAGGTGAGCGTCTTTACAATATTACTTCTTTCTATCTTTACATATATTCACCTTGTGCTTAATTGAGTGATTTGAGCGACCCGTGAGAGTCCAATTTGGTAAGTCTCTACAGTTGACGGTTCAGCAGTTTTTAACGACTCCATAACTCGTTTGCATGATTCATACGCTAATTGATTGTTGGTTATTGCATTAAATTGGTTTAGGCTATTCGGTTTGCATTTCGCTCTGAGATTGAATTCGTTCCATTAGGTTTTAGGATCGAGTCTAGTTCTTGCTTGGGGACAAGCAAGGGTTTGGTTTGGGGAAGTTTGATGCGTGTCAATTATATGATGTTTTACACCCTATTTTACACGCATTTCAGAGCTCATTTATGTGGTTTAAGGCTACTATTTGCCCCATTTCGTCTACTTTCGTATTTTTATGTAATATTGCAGATTTATGCGGAAATAAATAGATATTGAGCTAAATCCGTCTCCGAGTATCTTGCATTGCATTTGACATGAAGTATTTGCTCAAGGAACGAGCTTGGTGCGCATTTCGAGGCCCGAAAGACTAATCCCCAAGAAGTTAGAAGCAAAGTACCAGCTACAGTGGTCGATCGACTGAGTCCTTTGGTCGATCGACCAAGGGACGAAGATCAGAAGTTACTGTTTAGCATAGGTTGGTCGATCGACTGAGCAACATGGTCGATCGACTAGACCGTGATTCAGCGTGAATTAAAAGATCGAGGAATTTAAAGCCCATAGTAGTTAGGTTTTGGAAATAAGGACTACGTTGTATTCTATATAACGTAACTTAGGTTTTGAGAATAATCATCAAGTTTTATATTCAGTTTTCATTCAGTTTTATTTAGGTTTTAGAATATAAAACAATTAGGGTTCGAGATTATTGTTCTTCCGTTAATAAAGTTCCTTTCGCTTTCGGTTCTGGATCTCTCTCTGCAATTCCCTTTCGGTATTCTTCTGTTCAGTTTCATTGCTTATTTCATTCGTAGTATAGGAATTGTTAGAATAGTCTCCCGAAAGCCAATTTGTCGTTTTATGTTAATTGTTTATTTCGTCGTTTTAATTATGAATTCTCCTGCTTCATTCGTCAAGTTTATTGTTGTTATCGTTCCTAGTATGAGTAGCTAAATTTATCGTGCTACGATGTAGGGGATCTGTAGGTTAGGCGGCATAGAATTATGTAGACCTGAAATCGCGTGTTGGTCGATCGACCGCCATACCTGGTCGATCGACTGACCACGTGAGGTGTTACCTTCGTTTTAATTAATTTAATTTCTATATTTGACGAACCGAGTGCACGCGACTAGTTGAATGTTTAGGATTTGACGGACCCAATAAAGATCGAAAGATAGGGAAGGGAGATAGCCTACCTAATTAAGACGACTAGATTAGCGAGATCGAAAGATATGCTAGTTTAGCCTTTTGAGTCACTTTTCAGGACGAAAGTTAGTATTAGTGATATTAGGAACCTGTAGCGAGATCGAAAGATGCTACTTGTGAGAGTGGACCGAGAGGACCTCTTATTTTCCCGTCTCACGTGTTTGATTTAGACCTACCTAGTATGCTGCCGCCGAAACTACAGTGAATAGACCATCTTAGTACCCTTTTTATTCTTGATTTCATCTACTGTTTAGTTTATTTTACTTTTATTGCCTTAGTTATAGATCACTCGAATCAATCAACCCCCACATTCGTTACCTTAGACTGAAATTAGACAGCTAATAATTACATCTGCCTCTCTGTGGTTCGACCCTGTTACCACTACCTTCTGTTAGTTTTAATAGGTATTATAAATATTATTTTTGGTACTCACAACGACGGGTATCAGTAGTAATTGTATGATTATGTGATAGGAGGAGGATTCCTAGAGGAAAGGTTTTGAGGCAGCTGCTAAGATCGTCTGCTGTGTGTGTTTGCATTCCAGGTAGGGTTTTTCCTACTCGGTATTAGTTACATGATATGTGTGGTGAATTGTGTTGTAGTTAGTGATTGTTGTTTGGTTCAGACGGTTGTTGATTTTGGTGTTATGGATACTGTTTGTCTGTCTTTGTTCTCCGGGGCGTGTCTCTGGCTGAGTGGAGTCACTTGCGGGAGTGGCTTCACGCCCATGATTCGCCTTCTGTGGAACCCGCCACAGAAGGGATGTGCACATTAATGGACTTGGGTTTATCGCTCGATGGAGATGAGCGGGGATTTTGTGGGTACGGTTGCGGTCCCCACTTTGGCGGTGTGGAGTATCTCATTGCGATGGGTACTGGCGGGGCTACACACTTTAGTGTGTAGTCAGTTACGTGGAGATTGATTATGGAGACCGCGGTTTGATGTTACGATTGAGCTGTTTGGTAATTGTTGTATTGTATCTTGTTTTGTGTAATTAGTACTGACCCCGTTTATTGTTTAAAAACTGTGGTGATCCATTCGGGGATGGTGAGCAGTTATTGAGCAGGTTTGACTAGAGGCATTTGGGCTAGCTGGGATGTGTCACCACGAGCTGATTAGAGTTTTCCGCTGTCATACTTTAGTTGTTTAGACCTTTGGTTTTTGAGAACATGTATTGTACTTTTGGTCAGTTTGGATTTGAATTTGTAATCACTTTAAACAGTTTGGCTTTTTAAATTATGTTTCTTTATTGTCATTTGATTATCATTGCCTCTGGAAACCGAGATAGTGACGTTCTTATACCTGAGTGGTCCTGATAAGGCACTTGGAGTATGGAGGTGTCACAATATACTTCCAGAATTAAGCATGGATAGAATTGCCCGTGTAACATCTTCTTTAATATGATACCAATACTTCTGATAAAATAAAGCCGGAATACCATCCGGACCCGGGGATTTAAGGGGTCCTAATTGAAAGACAGCAGATCGGACTTCAATTTTCATGAAAGGTTTAGATAAGGTATCTTTTGATCATAATTCAGTTTATACTAATATGATTAAAAATATGTTGGTGCTCCAAAGAATATTCATCAAAAGGAATGGCCATATTATGAGAGGCATAAATATTTTTGAAATACTGATTAAAAATTTCCGGAAATTCTTCCACCTTATAGTTCCACATACCATCCTCCATTGTGATTCCAGCAATTAAATTATGCTGGTATCTTTGCTTAACAGAGTTAAAGAAAAACTTTGTTGAAGCATCCCCTTCTTTTAAACAATTAATTTTAGATCTTTGCTTCCAGTAAATCGCAACCGCTTTATTGAATTCAAGGTATTCCTGATGTTTTGAGATATAAGTTCCTGCATCATTCCCTTGAAAAATATTTTCCAATTCTAAACTCAAAACATGGTTAAAACTTAAGAGGCACACAATTAAATAACAATGAGATTAATTTGTCTTAACTTAATCAAATTGGGTTTCTTCACGTTTGTATAACCTTTTAACTTTAATATAACACGAGATTCACCAATATAACTATAAACTCATCCGATAAACCCATTATACCACAAACTCAAAGATTAAATTTTAATCCGGGTCTTTAAATTCATGTTTTTTTTTCTTTGTCAATGGACAAAATTGAAATTGCTTCTACAAAGAAGATAAGGCAGAAAAATGTACTCCCTCTTATTCACCATTTTGTTCCCCTATGTTGTGGGCACAAGGTTTTAGGAGGGGAATAAAGTATGGATTGTGAGTTTGGGCGGGGTTGATGATAGGAGAGAGAGATGAATAATTGGGAATTAAATAAGAAATTGTGAGTTGGGTGGTTTGGTGATAGGAGAGAGGAATGAATAAAATAAGAGTAAAAGTTTACAAAAAAAGAAAGGGAAAGAAAACCTGAATAATCCGTTTAAGGGAATAGGGAAGAAAATGGTGAATATGAGGGATATTTGGCGCAAAAAGTATATGAAGATGTTGATAACATTTATTTTCTTTTTAAAATATATCTATGGGTAATTACTCAAATTAGGCATTTAGCCTTGGATATTTGGCGCAAAAGTTCAGACTAACAATTTTTTTTTAAAAAAAAATTGAATCTTAGTATTACCGGATGACGTCGTACCAGAGCATCTCAAATGAAAAGCTAGTTGATACTAACTTAACTTTGCCACCTCATTTTTGTAAGATACAACATTTCAAGCTACAATATACTTCAATGGTTTAACGAATTTACAAGTAGCTTGATTGAACCCATTTAACACATTTCTCTATTTATTTATTCAATTTTCAAATTTTCAATTAAAATTAAATCTTTATTAATTGGATTACTATTTTCTCATTGGTCACATTTCTTTTATGGGTCTATTTGAGCAACTAGCTTAATGGAGCTACTAGCTTAAAGTTGTTTGAGCAAAGCTAGTCTACATGGATAACTCCAACGGTTGAGCTACTAGCTTGCAACTTCTTAAAATTGCAAGCAAGTCCTTTTTGTCAACCATTGGAGATGTTCTCACTTTCCTTTTTTTATATGCGAATTTAACAAAAGCTATGTTGACTCAAAAAATTTAGGGAGAATGCACATGGTGCCCTTGAGGTTTGCCATTTTGCACGATATATCTCAAGGGCCCTCGAGAACTACAATTTGGAAAAAAAATTGTCGTATTTGGATCTCGTGGCTAGAAGTTTTAGTATGTCAAAGATTTTTGACCGAACAAATTTTGAGTAACCATATCTCTTGGTATCGAATTCCAAACTTGATTTTTTTTCACATCGTAGTTCTAAAAAAGACGATCGATTTGAAAAAAAAAACCGTCACATTTCGATCTCTTAAACACGAGTTATGACCTCTTAAAGTTTTTCGGATCAAAATTTTGGGTATATCGTGGAAAAGGGCAAATCTCAAGGGCACCATGTGCATTTTCCCAAAAAAATTTTAACGCACAAAAATTAAAGGAAAATGATACATACAGCCCTAAGGGCTGCATTTAAGGTAACTAAAAAGCAAAAAAAAACTTAAATTAAGCATTAATGACATCAATTTACGCGTAATTGTGTCATAAATTTCTAATTTAATTCTATTTTAAAAAATAAGGTAGTTCTTAAATACAGCTGTATTTATCATTACCGAAAATTAATTATCTCGGGTGAGTGACAGTTAAGCTTGGATTGTCCTATATGTACTTGACCGTGAACCAAGAAAACGTGAGACATTCTTTTGGTCCAACATCTCAGTAATTATGGCAACGCAGAGGAGTAGAGGACATTGTCTGAATATGAGAATGGCATAGTTAGATTCTAGTTACGTCAAATATTAGATTGTAGTTATGGCAACGCAGAGGAGTAGAGGACATTGTCTGAATACGAGAATGGCATAGTTAGATTGTAGTTAAATCAATTTATTATTATGTACTCCTGTTTCCTGATTAAACCGTCTAAACAGTCGACTTTATTTCTATATTTCAAATTCTTACACGTTATGAGGTGCTCGCTATCGCAAATCACATCACACATATTCATTAACACAAAATCTCATTGAAGACGGCACGTATCCGTCACTATGGAGTGACGGATACCATTTCCTCTCACAAATGACCCAAATAGAGGAGAGAGGGAAGCACATGGAGGTGCCCCCACCTTGTCCTCCCTATCCGTTTTGTGAGTGGCATTACCCGTCACTTGCTCCGACCCGTCTTCAGCAAGACCAACTGATTCATTAAATGTGTGTTTAGCTTGGGGAATTTGAAGAAAAAGAAAAGGAGAAAGAGTACGGGATTTAAAATTCTTTATTTGGATAGTAAATAAGGGATGAGGGAAATGAAGGGGGAAAGATTTAGAGGGATATATTTTTCTTCCTCTAAAGTTTAAAGCAAATTAATTTTTTTTTACAATACGTAAGATTTAGAGAGAAATTGTATCCAAACACCCACACTCCATTTCCCCTCCCATTCCCTCCCTTTCTCTTCCCTCCTTCCTCCTCCATTCCCTTTCTCTCCACTTCTACTATCCAAACACACCCTAAAAGAATAGCAGAGGTTTATTAAAGTAGCAAGTACATCCCAAATAGTCGTATTAAGGTACCAAAGTTGGCTGGTGTGAGTGGTAATGATTCATCTCTTATGGTGTGTTTGAATTGAATGATTTGGAGGGAAAAAAAGAGAGGAAGAGTGGGGATTTAAAATCCCTTCTTTCGATAGCAAAAAACAAGGGTGGAGGGAAATGGAGGGGGTGCGATTTGGAAGGATCTATTTTCTCTCTTCCAAGACAAATCAAAATCTATCCACAATAAGCAAGATTTGGAGGAAATTGTATCCAAACACCTACATCTCATTTCCCCTCCGATCCCCTTCCCTTACATCCCTTTCTCTTTTGTCCTTCCCCCTCCCCTCCATTTTTCTCAATTTTTGTTATCCAAATACATCCTTGATTGGATTAAGGGATTTTGAGGGAAAAGAAAGGGAAGGAGAGTAAGGGGATTTAAAATCCATTGTTTGGATAACAAATAAGAGTGGAAGGAAATGAAGGGGGAAAGATTTGGAGGGATCCATTTAATTTTCCCTCAAGGTAAATCAAAATTTATTCACAATATTCACGATTTGGATGAAATTGTATCTAAACAACCACTTCCTATTCCCCCTCACCTCCCCTCCCTCTCTTTCCCTTCCGGTCTCCTTCCCCCTCTTCTTCCTTTCCCTCCACTTTTTCTATCCAAATACGCCCTTAAACAAGTGGTCCGAGGTTCGATTCCTGACTCTTGCGAATGAAAAGCTAAACTTAAAAGAAGTCAACCCATTAAATTGATTTCAGTACCCCGAAGGAGATTGCCACAGCTTTTGGTAGGAGATACTCCTAGTCAACACCAAAAAAATAACAGATAGTATTAAGGTAGTTCGAAAGTCTCCCTTCAGCTGGTCATTTTTCTCTCAGGGTTTCAGACAGGTCATATGTGACCCATTTATAATTAAATGTGACCCAGTTTAAATGGTCACACTTTACTATAAAAATGATTACATTGTAAGAATATTGAGTCTAATACTATTTATGTGGACACACTATTATACAGATTGTATTTGTTTGCTATCGTTTAAGTTTAGCCTAATATAGTGATTCATCTGGATAATATAATACGGGCATATTAATTACGTCCTATAAAGTATGGGCCGGATATCTTAATTGTGTAGATACCCATTAGGTTACTAATGCATGATGGGCGCATTAGGTTAAGGAGACTATATATAAGTCACCTGGGTTATGGTAACCTAATCTCCCCGCATCCCATCAGTAGAGAGATTCCTATTGGTATGTGTGTCTACTAGAAGACCTAATCCGAAGACCGTCCCTTCAGGCGGTTCATCCCAATCTTTTGTCATGTAATCGGGTACGCTTCCGCTCTACAGTTTACCGAATAATTTAGAATGAAGTTTATGGTCTCTAGTCGGATTAATTCTAACAAGTGGTATCAGAGCCACCTTCATATTGAATTATTTGGAACGTTTTACTTTGGATCGATATTCATATTGTTGTGCAGATCAGCTATGACGTTAACTTGATAATCTCGCTGCTAATATGAATATTGGGGATGAAATCTAATTTGATTGAAAGTTATACTTTCCTTATGGTTCATTACTACTATGTTTTGTACTATTGGTTTATAAGTCAGGTTTTTTTTTCAATTTGGAATTATACGGTCCTTAGTGTTTCGTTTTACGTTTGTCCGATTGGCGTCAGTTGTATGTGGGTTAATTGTCAATTACTAGTTAAGCCTTCGTCCAGTGTGTTTCTTTCATAAATTATGTTGCACATGCAATGATTTGGATTCGTGCATGTCATGTGAATTTGCTTGACTTTGTGGAATTGTCCATGATTGATATTTGGCCTGTAGATTATGTGCTCGGCCAATTGTTGAGGTCAAATTTTGGGATCTTGGGTTAATTTAAAGACATGACAATTTAAAGAAAGATTGATGAACCTCTTCCGGCTAACCATTGCTTTATTTTATTTTGTAATAAACTCATGGATGATTGCATACTAAGGATATATTATGACAAATAAAGTTGATGGTATATGTCAGACATGCATGTCATGTGCACTTATTTGAAACAATTTAGGGATTGTTCTCTTTATCAATTGTTTAAGGTTTATGGGTAAAATTTTTGGCCACATATCTGTGCGTTTATGATGCATTGCGGCATAATTGGGTGTAAGACATCGAATGTTGGCAAAGTTGGATAACTAAACAATTAGGTTTTGGTTCATCTTTCGTGATAAGGTTGTTTATTGATTGGCTGTCAATTTTGTCATGCATAATTTTTGTCCATAATTCATTTACGTGGACTTAGATGGCCATATGCAGTGTTTAAGCTTGGTTATATATTACTCCCTACTATCCACCCTTTTTTTCCCCTTTGAAGTGGGCACGGAGATTAAGGGTAGGGAGTATAATATTGATAAAGATATGAGTGGGGTTTGATAATTGGAGAGAGGTATGAATAATTATGATTAAATATTAATAAAGGAGATGGGTGGGGTTTGGTTATTGGAGAGAGGTAGAAATAATTAAAATTAAATATTAATAAAGTATATAGTGGGGTTTGATGGGTGGAAAGAGGTAAGAGTATAATATTAATAAAAACTTTCTCAAAAATGAAAGGTGAAGAAAACCTGAATAATCCGTTTTAGGAAATAGGGAAGAAAAGAGTGGATAGGAGGGAGTATATGGTTTGCTTGTCCACGGACTTCTGTGATCAGAATATGAGAACTTGAATGAATAAAAACTTTCTCAAAAAGTTTTTTTTTTTTTTTTTTTTTTTTTGGCAACGGGAAAGAAAGGTTCCTTACATAGTGCTTAGCCGACTCTCAGAGCCAGCCTTTATTATTACATTATCTGAAAAAGAAAATAAACTAAGAATGGGGTTAGCAAAAAGAAAAGGCTTCTTGAGGGGACGATCCGGGTTTGCCAAATGAGCGAATTCTTCTTTTCTCTTCTTTGTCAGCTGGGCTTCAGAGGAGTACCTGCAACAAGACACACTTACGCCTCGAGGGCGTAGAGATTTACGGAAGAAAGACCTACTTGTAGAGCAAGTAGATACATTGTGTCTCGGAGATTCATCCCCTAGCCTATGATTCTTCTTGAAGTTAAAAATTCTCTTCGTCTCACTCACTTGACGATCACCTAAGGTATTCCTGCGTGTAGGCGAGGCACGTGACCGTTTACCAAACAGAGGAATCTTGCACTTCTTATGTCCAGAAAAAAGGAATTACTCATGATCACTTGGATCTTTATGGGCTTGGAAACAAATAGAGGTGTTGGTCGTGTCATGCACCAAAGAAACAGGTAAGCAAGAATTAGGGGCGACAACCGTATGGTCTCCTTGGAGGATCTGAGAACCAAAAGGAGATAAGTCGTCACAAATAGAGGAGGAGCTCGAGTTAACCACCCCAATAAAGGACTCCCTCGAATTAACAACATGAATCCCATTGATGGCTCCAGAACAAGAAACCGTGTCTTGAAGAGTTAAAGTAAGACAAGTGGAAAATAAAGTCAATGGCTATATGTTTGTGAAAATTGACCAAGAACAATTTTGGTGATAATTTTATCTATCACTAAAGGTTAAGTCACTTGTCAATTAAGGGCTAATTTTCGGATTTAATTATATTGGCTTTTGGTTTTATATAAGGTGTCTAATATTTTGTGTTATTTGATTGAAACAATAAGTCGCCAAAGTGACCTCTATTGCGTAGATTGAATAATTTAAAATATCAAGACAATTGTGTGTGATTGGATTTCATGCGGGTAATGGTCAGCCCAAAGGCGACTATTACTTGGCCGAAATTCAATCACACTTGTGGTAGTAAATATGTAACAGCTATTCTTTCACCAAAAAAAAAAAATATGTAACAGCTATTCGGTTTTTCGTGTGAGTGTTAAGTCGGCCCAAAGGAAGGCTTGACATTTGACATGATTTTATTGTTAATATTTGATTACTACGCCAAGAGTACCACTTACAAGTCTAATCATAGTCCAAAGATGAGGTTAGATGTTGTGCTAGGTATCTTGTGTTGATGGGGATGTCAATATTTGAATATGAAAATCAAGTTAAGGGAGTGTCGTTATGTTTATGACATTCATAAGGATTATGCCCATAAGTTTTAAGATGAATAAATTCAATTTCTGGTTTAGTGTATGGAGTTCATGCAAATAATGGTCGGCCCAAAGGAAGGTCATTATTTGGCCGAATTGCATATACACGTTGGGTAATAAATATGTGACGATTATTCGGATTTTCATGTGAATATTGAGTCGGCCCAAAGGAAGGCTTAGTGTTCGACATGAATTTATCGTCAATATTCGATTATAATTACTAAAGAGTAGTGTCTTTAACTAGTTAGTATTTATGTTCAAAGACTAAATATTTAATTTCGCAAAGACATTTTAATTATTTGAATTTATTCAAAATATAAGGATGTTGTTTTGTTCATTCAGTTTGACATTTATGGTTATTATATCTGTCATTTCAGTTACATTCTCAATTCGGATGAAACTATTTATTAAATGAATGGTAAGAGAATGTGAATTTTATCTCTTTTGCTGTGATCTTACCTTGCTTTAAGAATGTATAATTCTGCTTCTCATAAGGTAAAATTTACCGTAAGGACTAAGGTATGTAACTTTGAGAAGTATTACATTCAAAATGCATGAGTTTTGTGATTATTCGAATTTAGGGAAATATTTAAGGGCATTGATTCAGTTTCAGTTAAGTTAATTTAGTTAATTAAGAAGCTGCAAAAGTCAAACTCAAAGAAATAACAACAAACATAAGGTTAAGACTTTTTTTTAGTCGTTAGTTTGTTAAGAGTTTGGACACATAAGGAAAATCTAGTACCAGTTTTAACGCTTGGCGTGTCGATAAAGTTAAACTTCTCATTCGGTATGTCTAAGGTTAATTTTTATATCCAATCATGTTTGGTGGGTGAATTTGGTTTTTCCACCCACATAAGTATATTGATGCAAATATAACTAAATATGACAAACCAAGTGATGATGAAAGATTCATCTATTTGGGGCAAGTCATCATATGAGTTTGAGATAGTCAACTAATTTAGTTATCATTAACGACTTATTCTTTTATTTGTATGTGGAAAATACTTTCGGTACCGCCTTTAGGTGAAAAGGGTTATTTTTCGTATGGACAAATTTGGTTTCTTGTCTATTGAGAAATAATTAATTTTGTATTTTCCTAATTCAAATAAGGGTGAACCTATCATTTTTTATAACTTTAGATAGTTTAGATTGGAATCTCTTTTAAGTAAACTTGCACTAAAATTCAATGGATATAAAGAAGAATTATGAAACTACAATTTCTCTTCGGTATGACACATTAAAAGGGAAATTAAAGTTTTGTGTCAAAATGAAATTGTTGACCCCTTTACTTCGGATATTCATATTTAAGGGTTAAAGGGAGAAGATTAGATACCAAAATTATTTTTTTTTAATGTCTCATTATTAACATATATACGGAAAGGTGAACCATTCTACATCTAAGTATTAATGGTTTAAATTATTATGTTAATTTGTAGACGGATTTTAGGCATGGATATCTAAATCTCATTTGCGAGAAGTTTTAAGTTCGTGATGTTTTCAGTGATATTTGACTGAGTTATTTTTCTCAGTAAAGGAATAATTATGTCATTTTGATCATAAGTGTTAATATTTTGGTAAATGATATTAAGGATAACAACTTCAAGGTTATTTTAAAGAATTTCTAGAGGAGTTTGATCTTGTATTTGATATTATTACACCATATGAGGATTAATATGGATAGTGTAGTATGTATACAAACAAGATCCTAAGGCCTGGTAAGGAGTGTGATTATTCATACTCTTTTCCATATTACTTTAGTTATAAGTTCTTAAGCCTTTGGATAAATTTCTAACAATACCATTGACTACTTAATCATAGTGTAAATAATGTACACATCCGGTATGTCCAACTAATTAAGGTTGAGGTTTAAAGTCATAAGGTTAATAGTTGGACTTAAGGAGAGTCAATGACTATTTTGTTGAATAGTACTTAAGGTTTAAGGGTAATAAAGTAATGATCCCACAATAAAGCTATTTTAGACGGAAATTAAGGAGTTCATTGAGAATATAGAGTTTGAGTGGGGGAAAAGGTAATTGACATTGTTTCAAGTCTCCTTATACAGGATTATAAGATCAATTTGGTTGGACAAACTCAACTATCTCAATAACCAATTCATTAGAAGATCCACATAATAAGGTATACAACTACATTAATTACATTGTTTTCCTATATAGATAAAGATGGACAACAATATAGTGACGGACTAACTAGTTGTAATAAGAGTTAGATAATGGAATGGTAAAGATGATTTAATCCACTTTTGCCAAACCATTGAAGGTCTTAACTCATATAAGTGGATTGATGCCATAAAGAAAATAAGTTATTTGATGAATGATGATATTTGGACTTTGTTCCATTACCTAAAGTTATGAAATATATTGGTTTCAAATATTCATTTGTTACTAAGAAGGGTGTAAAAGGTAATGTGAAAATCAGGATCATCGTGTAGGTATTGACTATAAGGACTTTTGGGCATATTCGGTTTTTTTTTTTTGGTTATATTGGATGAATGTTAAAGGTTTGTTTTGCAATTGTGACATTGATGAAACTATTCAGTGAAGTAACTAGAACTTTGATTCAATAGATTCAAAGTAGATTTTCTGCAATAAGGGAATTCATCTATTAAAGCTCAAGTAAGATTTTCCGTCATAAAGAGTACAAATCTGTCTTGCTATGATCTTATTTGTTTTAGATGAATGGATAGATGATTGTAGATACTCAAGATTCAGTGGGAGTAATTAAATATTTCTATTTTATACCCTTTCAGTAAAGGAGACAAATTAGTCTCAAATGCCCTAAGGAAAATATTCAAAAAAATTCATTAATGCTTAAATTGATGTGTCTCAGGAAATATTTAATGTGTTTAAGTGTTATGGTATATATTTAGCTTGTATGCGTTTGGAAATTGCGTACATTCTAAAGTTTGTTGGACAGATATTAAGGTAATACAGATTAGGATCTTGGATCCACTAATGGCAGCCAAATATATTGCTGGTCATTTATATTTGGAACAAAACATTATTTATAGGAGATCGATTCAGGCTGAGATCATTTGGTATTTCGACTCCTAGTTGGTTATGAACATTTGTCATGTGGCTGCAAATTCAGTACGGTATTGAAAGACCATTTAAGTTATTTTGCGATAAATGTACAATTGTAAAGTTTATAATAACAATATAAGTGATGTATTGTTTAAGAAACAATTCAGAGTGAAAAGGTGTCAATTATACATGTTGATACAAACTCCATTTTGCGGATCCGCTTACTAAGGAATTACCACCCATGGTCTTTCTTGAGCTAATTGCTCAAATGGGTGTTTCGGTTTTAAGGAAATTCAGTTTAAGTGGGAGTTTATCATGTTAGACACATTAAAATTTACGGTTATGAAGTTCTGCATAAATAAGGTTATCGGTTTACGGCTTCACTCTGTGTTATTTTGGTTGATCTCACTAAGGTGGACCAGTTGGAAATATACATATTTTGGATCACATTTGGGTGTTTTTTCCATGCTACGCACTTATACTAGATTCATGTCGTTGGTTATATTGGCATACGTGACCATTGAGGGTCCTGTTACGACAAACTGTAGCAAAGGCCGCTTTGATCCTATGTTAGTATGATTGATGGACCGAATTGCATAAGACGGTTAGAATGTTGATAACATTGTTGAGCGCGTAAGGTTATAAAATGAATACAATTTTTCAGGTGTCACACACTATCTGTATTTGACCCAAGTGGGAGATTGTAAGAATATTGGGTCCAATACTATTTATGTGGACACACTACTATACAGATTGTATTTGTTTGCTATCGTTTAAGTTTAGCCCAATATAGTGATTCATCTGGATAATATAATACGGGCATATTAATTACGTCTTATAAAGTATGGGCCGGATATCTTAATTGTGTAGATACCTATTAGGCTACTAATGCATGATGGACGCATTAGGTTAAGGAGACTATATATAAGTCACCTGGGTTATGGTCCCTGGTAGCACACAATAACCTAATCTCCCCGCATCCCATCAGTATAGAGATTCCTATATATTGGTATGTGTGTCTACTAGAAGACCTAATCCGAAGACCGTCCCTTCAGGCGGTTCATCCCAACCTTTCGTCATGTAATCAGGTACGCTTCCGCTCTACAGTTTACCGAGTAATTTAGTATGAAGTTTATGGTCTCTATTCGGATTTATTTGGTGCATTAGCTTTGCATCCTTCCGCTCTACAGTTTTTTTTTTCTTAGGAAATGTGGAATATCCGGTTTATTTGGTGCATTAGCTTTGCATGCTAATCGTAACCCTGAAGTGTGACTTCTATCAATAAGACTTTGCTTTTCTGTTGGATTTTATATTAGCACTATTTTGTGATTATTTGATATTGATCCATGTTAATAGGGAACGATTAGATCATGTCTATTTTGATAAGCTAATGTTTAAGGTATTGACAAGTGAAATCTAAGGTCCGTACTTTCACGGTTGATGATTTTTTTTAAAGACTTGGACGTTTAAGGAACTATTTTGATATAGTTTTATATATTATCACTAAAGGTTAAGTCACTTGTCAATTAAGGATTTGTGTTTTCAGATTTAATAATTGGCCAATCGGATTTATAATAACGGGTCTGATATTTTAGGTTGTTTGATTGACACATTAAGTTGCCAAAGTAACCTCTATTGTGTAAGTTGAATGATTTAGAATATTATGACTACAGTGTGTGATTGAGTTTCATGCGGATAATGGTCAGCCCAAAGGAAGGCTATTATTTGGCGAAATGATCATGCTTGTGGTGGTAAGTATGTAACAATTGTAAGGTTTCCATGTGAATATTAAGTCGGCCCAAAGGAAGGCTTAATGTTTGACAGGAATTTATTGTTAATACTTGATCACTACACCAAGATGACCACTTACAAGTTAATTTTATGTCCAAAGACTAAACTTAATGTTGTGCTAGGTTTCTTGTGTTGATGGGGATGCCAATATTTGAATCTGAAAATCAAGTTAAGGGAGTGTCGTTATGTTTATGACACTCATATGGATTATGCCCATACAGTTTGTTAGGGTGAATAAATTCAATTTTTGGTTTAGTGTGTGTAATTCATGCGAATAATGGCCGGCCCAAAGGAGACCATTATTTGACCGAATTGCATATACACCTTGGGTAATAAATATGTGACGATTATTTGGTTTTTCATGTGAATATTAAGTTGGCCCAAAGGAAGGTATAGTATTCGACGTGAGCTTATCGTCAATATTTAATTACAATTACTAAAGAGTGATGTCTTTAACTAGTTAATATTTATGTTCACTAACTAAATATTAATTTTGCAAGGACATTTTAATTATTTGAATTTATTCAAAATATAATGTTTGTTTTGTCATTCAGTTTGACATTTATGGTTATTATATCTGTCATATTTGGTTACATTCTCAATTCGGATGAAACCATTTATCAAATGAATGGTTTTTTTTTTTTTTTTTTTTTTTTTTGACAGCCGTAAAGAAAGGTTTACACAGTGCTTAGCCGACTCTCCGAGTCAGACTTTATTAATACATTATTGGCAAAGGAAATTAAACTAAGAGTGGGGTTATCGAAAAGAAAAAGCTTCTTGAAGGGGCGATCTGAGTCAGCCAAATAAGTGAAAGTTTCTTTTCTCTTCTTCATCAATTGGGCTTCGGAGGAGTACCTGCAACAAGACACACTTACGCCCCTAGGACGTAGAGATTTACGGGAGAAAGACCTACTTGTAGAACAAGTAGATACATTGTGTCTCGGAGATTCATCCTCTTGGCTTTGATTCTTCTTGGAATTATTAATTCTCTTTGTCTCACTCACTTGTCGATTAGAAGGATATCTGCAAAATCCACGTGAGGGGTGCCTGCAAAGCCTACGTGTAGGCGAGGCACGTGACATTTTACCAAAAGAAGGACTCTTGCACTTCTTAGGACCAGCTGAAAAAAGGAACGGCTGATGACGATCAGTTGAATCATTATGGGCTTGGAAGCAAACAGAAGTATTGGTCGTGTCATTCGCCAAAGAGAAATGGTAAGCAGAGATTAGGGGCGACAACCGTAGGGTCTCCTTGGAGAATTTGAGTACCAGAAACAGATAAGTTGTCACAAAAAGAGAATGACCTCGAGCTAACGCCCCCAATTGAGGACTCCCTCGAAATAATACCATGAACCCCGCCGATGGCACCCGAACAGGAAACCGTGTCATCATTTACCATCACCGTCTTCATTTTTTGCTTTTTAGACCGTCTTCTTCTCTTCTTTCTCTTATAATGATCTCTTGTAATTCCTCCCTCCTTGGTGACCTTGTTATTAAGGATCCGAATTGTCATAGAAGACAAGTCTCTTTTATTATAAAAGCTCACCTTACTACCTTGGAGCATTTTTTGATAAGCTTGTCCGGAGATCTTTAGTCTTGAATTTCCTCCACCTTTTCTTGAGAACTCGAGAATCGAGTTTTTAGGGATATGCTCATTATCACCCATTTGAGAGTCTTTTTGATTGTGTGCCAAATCAAAATTAGGAGCAGAATTTTCTTCGAGATTTATAGGAGTGCCATCCTCCGAAATGCATGTATCCATGACAGTGGAGTCAGAAAGTGGAGTCACGCAAGAGCCACAAGAAGATCCCCCTTTATCGTTTACCGAGATGTCCCCGGTATTATCATCAAGGATAGGTCTTTTACTCTCCCTAGTCACCTCACATAACAACTGGTCATCAATACTTCTTTTACCGTTATGATTAATAGCCCGTAGACTCTTAACAACATTCAGTTCTCTAAGGATATCTTTATTCTTAGGTTCAATCATTGACGCAGTTTCAAGATCAGTTTGCGCTTCTATGAGCATATTAGTCTTCATACAAGCTACAGCTCTACGAAATAAAGCCTTAGCATTTTCAGGGTAGGACGACAAGACCAAAGAGCAGAAGTTTATGGCTGCCTCATACTCATGGAGCTTATTAGCGCAAGCTGCTAAATTCAAGTTTAAAGAAATTGCTAATTGCAAGATAGATTCAACGTCGTAGCCCTCCATGGATTCCAAAACTAAACATAAGAGCCGACATGCCATATCATAGCAGCCGCCAGCCGAGTCAAACAGATTTTGCTTAAAGAAGTCATTACCCCTCTCCTTAAGGAGTTTAACCTTATTCAAATGGGTTTCATCCATTGGTAAGAAAGAACTAAACAGTGACCAATCATCATCCTTAAGCTCACTATTTTCATGTGCAATAACAAAGTGTTTTAGAAAAATTTTATCAATAGAAATGGTAGCCATAACGTTTCACAAAACAACCCCAACTCGAAAAAACTAAGAGCACAGAATTGATTACTAGTCTAAATACTCTTCTAAGAGTATAATATTATGAGAAAAATGAGAAGCAAAGAAAAGCTTATAAATTAAGAGTACCGGACAAAAGTTATCGGAAAAACCACTGCACCTGACCCGACCCTCACCACCGTATAAACCCATCCCGAGTCCACCTAAAACCCACTATTCTAGAAAAACCGACTATCAACACCCAAAAACCAGCAGCAACACCCTGAAACCTCAACACCAACCTCAGACCAGAACATCATCCAAAAAACAGACAAAATCACCATCAAACAAGACAGCCACAACCGATGACCAAAGATCACTCGGACAAACACATAAAAATCAAGACAAAATGGAGAAGAAACATGAGTCCCAATCAAATCCTCCAAAGATGGTGAAAACAAGAAGTTATATTTATAAAACAAAGTTCTCGTGCTGCTGCAACCATACTTATACTGAGTAAAAACATTGTTGTTGTCAGCAATGAAAAGAGGATGGCTAATTTGATTGTCACAAAACCACACAAAGTTCAAACCTGTAATACCACGAATGGAAGGCAGACAAAATAAATGTAACCATGGAAGGCAGACAAAATAAAAGGGTGAACCGTACCAGCTAACGATCACAGACAGGAATAGACCGATAATACCACGAATGGAACAATGGAATGCAGACAAAATAAATGGGTGTATGACAAATCGGTTTATCTAGTTAAATTAGAGGTGAGTGAACGATCGCCGGAGATAGAGCTTTGAAGACGGCCCCATCTCCGGCGATATGGTGAGACTCGAGAGGGACGGTGGGCGGACGGGCGATGCAGCAGTTGCAATAGCGGGTTTTTAGGGTTGTTGATTTGGGGTTTTTTTCTCTTTCTCTCTCTTCAGCTGTTTTCTTTGAGTTATCTGAGTCGCGATAATCTTAACATTGGCTTGAGAATGTATAATTGCTACTCATAAGGATTAAAGTATCGTGTGGACTCACGTGATTTGGGGACTAGAACATTCAAAAGCATGTTTAATGATTATCTAAGGTGACATTAAGGAAATATTTAAGGGCGTTGATTCAGTTAATTCAGTTAATTAAGAAGCTGCTAAAGTCAAACTCAAAGAAATAACAACAAAGATAAGGTTAGATTTTTTAGTCGTTAGTTTGTTAATATTTTGGACACATGAGGAAAATCTAGTACCAGTTTTAACGCTTGGCGTGTCGGTAAAGTTAAGTTTCTCATTCGGTTTGTCTAAGGTTAATTTTTATATCCAATCATGTTTGGCGGGTGAATTTGGTTTTTCCACCCAAATAAGTATATTGATGCAAGTATAATTAAGATGTTAAGCCAATTGATGATGAAAGATTCATCTATTTGGGGCATGTCATCATCTAAGTTATTTGAGACAGTCAACTAATTTAGTTATCATTAATGACTTGTTTATTTATTTGAATTTGGAAAATTCTTTTTGGTACCACCTTAGGTGGAATTCGGATATTTTTCATATGGGTAAATTTGGTTCTTTGTCCATTGAGAAATAATTAATTTTTTGTTTTCCAAATTCAAATAATGATGAATCCATCATTGTTGATAGCTTTATATAGTTTAGATTTTAGTCTGTTTCAAGTAAGCTTGCATTCAAGTTCAGTGGATATAAAGAAGAAAAGAAACTACAATTCTTTTCGGTATGACACATTAAAAGGAAAATTAAAGTTTTGTGTCAAAATGAAATTGTTAGCCCCTTTAGTTCAGATATTCAAATTTAAGGGGATAAAGACAAAGTAAAGGGAGATTTGATATGAAGTGATTTCAGATGTCTTACTATTAACATATATGGATAAGTGAACCATTTTATACTTAAGTATTAATGGTTTATATTATTATGTTAATTTGTAGACGGAGTTTAGGCATGAATATCTAAATCTCATTTGTCAGAAGTTTTAATTTCTTGATGTTTTTAGTACATATTTAACTGAGTTATTTTACTCAGTAAAGGAATAATTATGTCATCTTTGATCTAAGTGTTAATACTTTGGCGAATGACTATTAAGGATTAGAACGTCAATGTTATTTTAAAGAATTTCTAGAGGAGTTTGATCTTGTATTTGATATTATTACACTATATGAGGATTCTTAATATGGATGGTGTAGTATGTATGCAAACAAGATCCTAAGGCCTGGTAAGGAGTGTGATTATTCATACTATTTTCCATATTACTCTAGTTATAAGTTCTTAAGATTGCAACTATCTTTGGATACATTTATAACAATACCATTGACTATTTAATGATAGTGTAAATAATGTACACATCCGGTATGTCCAACTAATTAAGGTTGAGGTTTAAAAGTCATAAAGTTAATAGTTGGACTTAAGGATAGTCAATGACTATTTTGTTGGATAGTACTTAAAGTTTTAAGGGTAATAAAGTAATGATCCCACAATAAAGCTATTTAAGACGGAAACTAAGGGGTTCATTGAGAATATTGAGTTTGAGTGGGAGAAAAGGTAATTGACATTGTTTGAAGTCTCCTTATACACGATTATAAGATCAATTTGGTTAAACAAACTCAAATATCTCAATAACCAATTCATTAGAAGATCCACATAATAAGGTAAATACAACTATATTAATTACATTGTTTTCCTATATAGATAAAAATGGACAACAATGTAATGACAGATTAACTAGTTGTAATAAGAGTAGATAATGGAATGGTAAAGATGATTTAATCTTCTTTTGCCAAACCATTGAAGGTCCTAACTCATATAAGTGGATTGATGCCATAAAGAAAATAAATTATTTGATGAATGATGATATTTGGACTTTGTTCCATTACCTAAAGTTGTGAAATATATTGGTTTCAAATATTCATTTGTTACCAAGAAGAGCGTAAAAGGTAATGTATGTGACAATCAGGATCATCGTGTCGGTATTGACTATAAGGACTTTTGGGCATATTCGGTTTTTGGTTATATTGGATGAATGTTAAAGGTTTGTTTTGCAATGGTGACATTGATGAAACTATTCAGTGCTGTAACTAGAACTTTGATTCAACAGATTCAAAGTATAATTTCTGCAATAAGGAAATTCATCCAACAAAGCTCAAGTAAGGTTTTCTGTCATAAAGATTACAAATCTGCCTGGCTGTCATCTTATTTTTTTTAGATGAATGGGTAGATCATTGTAGATACTCAAGATTTAGTGGGAGTAAGTAAAATTTCTAGTTAATACCCTTTCAGTTAAGGAGACAAATTAGTCTAAAATGCCCAAAGGAAAATATTCAGAAAAATTCTATTAATGCTTAAATTCACGTGTCTCAGGAAATATTTAATGTGTTTAAGTATTATGGTATATATTTAGCTTGTATGCGTTTGGATATTGCGTACATTCTAAAATTTGTTGGACAGATATTAAGGCAATACGGATTAGGATCTTGGATCCACTAAGGGCAGCCAAATATATTGTTTGTTATTTATATTTGGAACAAAACATTATTTATAGGAGGTCAATTCAGGTTGAGATCATTCGGTATTTCGACTCCTAGTTGGTTATGAACATTTGTCATGAGGCTGCAAATTCGGTACGGTATTGAAAGACCACTTAAGTAATTTGTGACAAATGTGACAATTGTTATAGTTTCTAATAACAATACAAGGGATGTATTGTTTAAGGAACAATTCAGAGTGAAAAGGTGTCAATTATACATGTTGATACAAACTCCATTTTGCGGATCCGCTTAATAAGGAATTACCCACCCACGGTCTTTCTTCAGCTTATTGCTCAAATGGGTGTGTCAGTTTTAAGGAACTTCAGTTTAAGTGGGAGTTTGTCATGTTAGACACATTAAAGTTTACGGTTTTTAAGTTCTGCAGAAATAAGGATTTCGGTTTTCAGTTTCACTCTGTATTATTTTGGTTGATCTCACTAAGGTGGACCAGTTGGAAATATGCATATTTGGATCACATTCGGATGCTATTTTCATGCTGCACTCCCATGCTCGATTCATGTCGTTGGTTATATTGGCATACGTGACCATTGAGGGTCCTGTTACGACAAACTGTAGCAAAGGCCGCTTTGATCCTATGTTAGTATGATTGATGGACCGAATTGCATAAGACGGTTGGATATTGATAGCACCGTTGAGCGCATAAGGTTATAAAATGAATACAATTTTTAGGTGTCACACACTATCGGTAATTGACCCAAGTGGGAGATTGTAAGAATATTGGGTCTAATACTATTTATGTGGACACACTATTATACATATTGTATTTGTTTGCTATCGTTTAAGTTTAGCCCAATATAGTGATCCATCTGGATAATAGAATACGGGCATATTAATTACGTCTTATAAAGTATGGGCCAGATTTCTTAATTGTGTAGATACCCATTACCATTAGATTACTAATGCATGATGAGCACATTAGATTAAGGATACTATATATAAGTCACCTAGGTTATGGTCCCTGGTAGCACACAATTACCTAATCTCCCCGCATCCCATCAGTAGAGAGATACCACGGTATGTGTGTCTACTAGAAGACCTAATCTGAAGACCGTCCCTTCAGGCGGTTCATCCCAACTATTCGTCATGTAATCAGGTATGCTTCCGCTCTACAGTTTATACCGAATAATTTAGTATGAAGTTTATGGCTATTAATCAGATGATTAAATCTAACAAGTGGTTACGGGGACGTAACCTTATTGATCAGGTATGTATGGTTACGGGGACGTAACCATATTTCTTTTACGGGGGGTAGGAGATGATCGCGAAGAGTTTTTTCATCTTTTTATGTTGTCTTTAGTATAGTTAGTAGTGGTTTGAGTCAGGTTGAGAGTGGGTTGGTAGTATGTGTTGGAGTTTTTATATTGAGTTTTGTTTTTGTTGTTGCGTCGGCACTATGTTAGCATGTTGTTATTTTGTTGTGGTTTGAACTTCGGGGACGAAGTTCTTTTTAAGGAGGGAAGACTGTAATACTACAGTTTTATGAATCTCTGGGTACTCTATCGAATGTGCCTTACTCTGTCGAGTTGAGGTGTTTTGATTTACGAAACAGTATTCTGTCTATAGGGTACTCGACCGAGTAGCCTTGGCACTCGATCGAGTAAGTGGCACTCGATCGAGTACGTTAGTTGCTCGATCGAGTAGCTCGGTTGACGGGTTATGTTTTGACGGGTTTTGTTAATAATGCGGATTAGTATATATATTATGTCGTCATCTTTATTAAACACTTTTTATAAACCTAATTGTGGACAGCGGGGGGCCCACCGGGGCGCTTGGGAGGAAGAGAACAAGCGTTTGCATTTTTGTTGGAGTCGCCACCAATTTTTATGGGAAATTAGAACCGTTCGAATACCTCGTGCCATGTCTAGACACAAAGTAAAGACATGAACACTAAGCAATCGTTACCCTTAGCATTCTATGTCTAGAATGACTCTCGTGGATGCCAATGAACACGGATGTTCACAGAGATCTAGAGTAAGGGGTGAGGGTACGTATTAGGAAGCTCTTTTGATCGAACACCTAATCCCGCCCGCCTCGATAGCGGCCTCTACTAATGATTAGGGAAATCGTCTATACTTGATATATTGTCGATTATATGCATGTAATGCAACATCCAAGTTTTAATCCTAACATGTGAAAATTAGACTAAGTCGGTTGACACTTAATTAGCAAACAATTGGGTCGAAGTAGGATTTAATGTTCAATTACATGTGAAAACATACAAATAATACAAGAAATATGATAAATACAAACAATAATGAAAATTACAAAAATTACAATGGGTTAAGTGATTTATGTCGAAAATACCTTTAAAACGGATAATTTGAGAAAAAAGAATAAAAGAAAGAATTAACGAACAAATCAGAAGGTGATAATACGGTTAATAGTTAATTATACGTAAGCTAATTAAACTAGGTCAAGCAACAACGGAGTTCAGAGACAGAACTCAACCTGGAACAGGCGCAGCAGGACTGCGCCCTTTGGAAGAGGTGCAGCAGTTGCTGTGTCTGTTCCAAGGGTGAGTTCTGGCTGTGAAGCCGGAACTGTAAATCTTTAATGTTAATTGGGTTAATTTAATGATTGATTACGATATTTACTCGGATGGAAGTGATTATCAGGTTAATTACATGTGATTAATGGTCATAAAAATAAAACATGGATGAAACGAATTAAAGACGGATGAATTACATGAAAGAATGATTGATTAGTGACATAGGTGAATGAAATAGACTAAACATGGTGAATTGATGACAAATTAATGACAAACATGCGATGAATATGACAATAGACAGATGAAAATATGTCAAAGATCGAATTCCAGAAACTCAATATGAACGAATCTAATTCCTACAACCCGGATTGACTTTAATGACGAAAACCCGCAAATATGAGATTATAAGGGATTTAAGTCGGATTTATAATGGATAAAACATGTTAATGAATGATGAACAATATACATGAAATTATTAGACGATCGTATCGAAGAATTAAAGAAAACAAATGAAAACAAATAAACAACGAACGAATCACAGAAGACGAAGGAAGAAGAAAGGAAGCAGAAACTGCGGCAGCCTCACGAAGAGGCGCAGCAGGAACTGCGCTCCTTCGAAGAGGCACAACAGTTGCTGCGTCCTTTCTCGACGGTTTGTCTTCTGGAAATCCGTAAAAAGAGGTTTTGAAACACGGTTTTAGAAATCGGTTTTAATTGGTGTTTTCGACATAAACCTTACAATAAATGATATAAAAAGTAAATAACAATAATAAAAGAGAGATTTACACCCTCAGACTTACATGTTTGACGAAACGAGAAGGACTAAGATATCGATTAGCGATGCTCGACTTGAACTATAATGCAAATATGAAAGTGCCCTCGTAAGAGGAAAACGATTAGATTAATTATGTTGATTGATTGTGGAGTTGGTCAAATTGGTCGGTCATGCAAACGAGGCTGGTACTCAGAAGGATCCGAGCTTACGTGGTCGAATGTTCAAGCACGTAGACGCCAAAAAGTAAGAACAAAGGTTTAGAATGCAAAGGGAGAAGAGAAGGGCGGACACTCGCGTGAGAAATATGAGGAGCGAAGGCTCCTATTTATACTAATCACGTGAAGGAATTAGGGTTTCGGAGAGTCTTTGGAAGTGAATCTCGGAAAGATATAAAAAAGATACGAAAAACACGCAGAAAAGGACCTGAGAAGAGGCGCAACAGCCACTGCGTCTCTTGGAAGAGGCGCAGCACCTGCTGCGTCTGTTCCCAAGTGGTTTCCTCCTGCGGAAGAAAGATTTCCGTGTTTAAGTTATGGTAGAACAGAATAATTTGGTTTTCCTTAATATTTTATGTGAATATTACGGGAAATTGTTACCAAAGAATAAAGATTGTAAAATATTTATAAAATATGGAATAGAAATATCCGGAACATTCCAGAACATTCTGACTCGGGATTTAACGGTTATCAGAAAATGAATACGGTTTTAGGCCCGGACTCCAAATGTACTCTAATTACTGTCAAAACGACCGTATCGGCACGTAGATGACAACTAAGAGGTAGACATTAATATTTGAGCAATCACTTGACGATAAACTTACGAACTATCACAAATCGTTCCGCGTAGCAAACATGCGGCCCAATCATCACCGGTGGTTTTGCGAGAGGTGCGAAATGAGGTATCTCTGAGCCCCCACTTTGACTGAGGCTTGGACAAGGCGAAAGTTAAAGTTTAGCCATCAGGTCAATCGAAGATTACAACCTGACGACTATGGCGACGTGAGGCGGTTCAAGGGGTCTGAACCAAGGACCTGTCGTCGGGAACATTTTAGAGTCTGTCGACTATCGGGGTGGGTCGTTTAAAGTCCATTAGACTACGTAAGGAGGCTCGCCAGCCATAAGAAGAGACCATACCTGAGACTTCTTTCTCGAGACGCTTCCGGAGGTGCATAGGAGCT
Organism: Silene latifolia; assembly: GCF_048544455.1. Lineage (NCBI taxonomy): Eukaryota > Viridiplantae > Streptophyta > Magnoliopsida > Caryophyllales > Caryophyllaceae > Silene > Silene latifolia. The sequence continues at coordinate 47,751,879 of NC_133534.1, forward strand.
AAGGTTAAGCGTATGAGCTAAGGGTAAGACCCAAAAGATATATAAGGGTTGTGCTAGGGTTTGGGGCCCTAAAGGAAAGCATCGGTGGGAAGGAGGCCCGAGTATAAGTTCAACTTAAGGGTAAATGAGGCTTGAGTACAGGAACTCCATTGGTTTGGGAACTTATGGAGAATGACACCTTCGTCGCGCTCCGAGGGGAAACAAGAAATGTTGTGAGCGGCAGGACACGGGCGGGAACTGCCGGGAGAAATCTGTTCGTGTTCAGCTTCGAACAAACTTCGGAAAAGATAGGGGTTGATGTTGATCTCCATGTCTCGAAAGGGAAAGTATATCCGCTTACTCTCGTTGGGGAACATAATCGGGAATTAATCTCCATGTCTCGAGAGGGAAAGTCTATCCGCTTACTCTCGTTGGGGAAATATAATGAATGCGTGTCGAAACACCTGTGAAGGAATAAATGCTCGTTGCGACAAGCAAGGGTCTTGGAAGCAATAAATAATATGCAATAGTCTGCTGCTGGCTTGGAAAATGCGGGCCGGAACGAAAGATAATCGTCAAACGGACCAAAAGGATAAAATAGCATCGGGGAAGAGGCGTACCAAAGATGGGCCCACAAATAACGAACTCGTAACAAATTTTTGAAAACTCGTATGGAGGGAACACCAGGAAGAGGCGCAGCAAGACCTGCGTCTCTTGGAAGAGGCGCAGCGCCTGCTGCGTCTATTCCCAAAGGCGTATTTTCTGCGTAAAAACGCGATAAACAGAGGGGTTGTGTTCATTTGTTCGAAACATAAATCCTCTCTTTTTCTCTCAAATATTAACCATTTCCGCCAAGGTTTGATCCAAAAGCTTGCATTAATCATGAATAATCGAGGTATGTGTCTTCTTCTTGCATTAATCTTCTGTATTTGTTCAATTTTGGATCGAAAAAATTAGGGTTAATGACCCAATTGATCGAAAATTTGGGGCTTTTCCCCCAAACGCATTTGGCTTGTGAAATTGGCACTAGAAATGGGTAATTGGTAGTATAAGGAACATAACCATGTATTTGTTTCGAATTTTCGTTGAGTTTTGAGCCTTTGAGTGAATTTGAGACGGTTTCATAGCTAAACCGTAAATTGTTTCGAAAATAGCCTTAGGATTGCTCATTTGCGATGAAACTTGATATTTGGGATCCTTGGATGAGGGGTAAACTTCCTACCATCTCGGAATTTTGGTTTGTGACAGCTTTTTCAGGACACTTTTCTAGGGCATAATCGCTGTTATAACGAAATGCTGCCGAAATTTCGACTTGAACCCAAGACTAGGCTTCAAATTAGGCTTGACTTGACCCAAATTACCACATAAGCGATCGGGTTTGTGAGAATATGGCCAAAGATGGCGAGAAAAGAGCGGTTTCAGGGCTTCCAAAGGCTCGAAAATCCCTTAACCAAGGCTCGTCGTCACGTGACGCGGCCTAAATTTGCTTTAACGTTGCAGGTGATGAGGCTTCTACTACTGGGAGAGCTCCCATGGAGATAGATGCTGCTGTTGTCGAGGAGGCTTTGGAGCAGGCCTTCACCGCTGCGGTGATGGCTGCTGGGGACGAGGCTGTTGAGGAGGAGGAGGCCGTCATGTATGAACCTTGTGCCTGTTTCATTTTTGAATTTTGATTTTCCAACTTTTCTTGTAATTGCTTGGAATGATTGACATGAGCCAATTTTGTTGTTTACAGGGGGGACCGCGAGCTGAAGCGAGAGTTGGCTCAGTCTCGGGAGGAGACAGCTTGCTTGTTGAGGGAGCTCGAGGTTCGAGACGCCGAGATTGCTGCTCTTGCGGCAAGAGTTGCGGAGCTGGAGGGCGACCAACAGTAGTTTTGTGTAGTTTTTGTTTGTTTGTTGGCCGTATTTTGCGTATTTGTACATTTTGGACCTTCATTTTGATCTTTTCGGACTTTGTTTGGGGCTCGAGCCCCCAGTTTGTTGTACATTTCCCTTTTTGGTTGTATATAAGATGGCCTGAGTGCCTTCGCTGCTGGGTTGCGTTGCTTGTACCTGCAGGTTAGCTTTGAATAGGTTTGGTAGATGACGGTTTACGCCGTCATGCCGCCGAAATTTACATAGAAATCACGCAAAACATACATATGGCCTTAATTAGCGCAAAACGAATGACTCAAAAGAATGCAAAAATGCAAAAATTTTGCCGGAAATGACCGGACGGTAGGGAGGGTTACCCCTAAAAAAGGAAAAAATAGAAATCTATAAGTTAGAAATGAGATGATTTAAAAAATGAAATAAATTTAAATTTTGAAATGAATTATAACGAAAATTATTTCTTAAAATGAATTATATCCAAATGAGAATTATTTCCTAAAATGAATATGTACAAGTGTGGTAAAATGACGAAAATATCGATGTCGTCTCGCAATGCGTGCCCGCGGAAGTTAGGAAACCCGAAATATGGTAATTTCCACGTATTTACCAAAATAATAACCCGTAGGAATAGGAAATTATTCGTCGAGGAATTAGGAAAGATCCAACGCGGAAAATCACAGAAGTTAAGCTGAGGAAGAGGCGCAACATGAGCTGCGTCCCTTTGAAGAGGCGCAGCAGGTGCTGCGCCTGGTCCTAGGTTGTTCCGTTCTGGCGGATTTTTGGAAACAGAAATTTGTATAAATAGAGACGTCGTTGGAGCTTTTATTCACACAATCCTTCCGTCTCTTCTTCGTCTTATTACATAAAACTCTCAAAATAATCCTTCATCATGAATACTTTGGAGATTCGCGTAAAAGAATGGACCAACGAATTTTCAAACATGGAGAAATATGATATGGGCGCCTATAATCTTGGATCATTGCTGAGTTTGAAGCTTATCAAGGTTGTCAAACCATTCCTGGATGCTTGTCTTGATTATTGGGACCCGAATTACCATGTTTTTGCGTTCCCCGGAGGCGATATTTGCCCATTTCCTGAACAAATTGCTGCGATTGGTGGGTGGGACCCTGAACACTTGCCTGCCATTCCTTCTACTTCGCAAGGGTACAAGAGCAAATTTAGAGACTTGCTTGGGTTGACTAGACTTGAGGTGGACCGTTTAGTGACCTCGAAGGGAGTGCGGATGTTGGACTTCATTGATCGATTTATTAACAGGGCCGACCCCACCGTTTCTTATGTTGCCAGGCGAAGGGCATTTGGGTTTTGCTTGTTGCATGTGTATGTCTTCCAAGGGCATATTGATGAAGACTTGAGAGGTGATCCCCGTCTTCTGGGCCTTGTTGAGCAAATGGAGTCGCGCAGAGCTTGACTTGTTTATGCTTAGGAGAGATCCTGTTGGGCTTGGATAATAGGAAAGCCAATCGCGACCTACCGTATTTGGGAAGTCCCGTCATTCTGCAGGTAAAAGACTTTTTCTTCTCTTTTTTTTCTTTTTCTTCTCTTTTTTTCTTTTTTTTTTCGATGTCTAATACCTGCTTTTGGTAGGTCTGGCTTATGGAACGGCTTCGATTGATCGAGCCTCCAGTTCACGTTCCTTCCTATCATGCTCGTTCAATTGCCATGAGGACCAGGCTTTACATGGTGGACTTCACCCGAGCCTGCAATTATTGGGAGAACAAACTGAAGAGTGATGATGGCCCGTTGATTAGGTGGATTGTGTCGTGGTGGCACCTCAAATCTGTCACTGGAGTGTCTTCTTTGGATCCTACTCGGTCCGTGCGCATTCCTGGCTTGTAATTCATGGTGTGCATCTTCCCGGAAAGGCTGATGAGACAAGTTGGACTAAAACAGACAATCCCGAAGCTTGATACTGTCTCGCAGACTGCTGTGGCGCTTACTACAGAGAGCCGAAGGGAGTGGGCCATTAAATGGGCTCAAAGAAATGTATGGTTCTTGAACTCTTCTGCTAATGCCTTATGGGTGTCGGATTCTTATCTGCGATGGAGAAAAGCTACTACTCCGGAAGAGCGCGAGAGATTGAGAAAGCGCGAGCCCGTTGATTAAAAGGTGCGCGAGGTGGAAAAAGAGAAAGAAAAGCATTTGACTGAGGGAGAGGAAGAAGCCGGGTTTCGAGTTGTTCGTCCTTCGAAGAAACCGAAGACTTCTCCTGTCGTAGAGATGGTGATTGGCAAGAATGGGAAGTCTAGGCCTCGAGAAAGACCTTTGGTGATTAGGTCCGAAGTGGCGCAAGAGCGTCCGGCTCGAGGTCGTGACAAGAAATATGACAAGAATGACAAGGGCAAAGGGAAGATGGAAGAATAGCCCGAGTCATTATATATTATTTATTATTATTATTATTGTTGTAATAAGAAGGTGGGGTTTTTAGAATCCTAGCCTATTTTATTTTTATTATGTAGCATATTATTACTATTAGAAATTGAATGAAATAAAAAGGTTAAATAGTTATGAAACCGTTGTGATTTTCTATTTATTATTCTTGTGGAATTCCAAATGCAAAGCAAATGTCCTTCTATTTACATTTTAAAAATAGTGGGTTGTATCCTGTAAAGGATTGCCTACGTATTCATTAAAAATGAAATCAAACCCTTGCGCGTAGTTCGAGTAAATGTAAAAGAATAATTGTTCTAAGCAAGAGCTTGTAATGAACTTAGAAAATAAGCATGAGCTTTTGCTTACTCTGAAGGTGCAATTTAGTTTATTTGATGATATGAGGATGACAAATTGTCAGAATGCAAGAGCACAGTGACATTAGCTTATTTCAGCTTGGCCAGGGGCCGTTTATTTAGTGCCACAAGAGCGACACGTGAGGTTACGCGAGGCGCGTTTTTGTTCTTATTCTAGGCATAGTACCGTTTTAGTTGGTCAAGGTTTGTTGGGATGGAAAACTCATTCCCGTCTAGGTCTGTGATTCTAACCGCACCCCCTGGAAGTATGGACTTGACTAGAAATGGTCCGGCCCAATTAGGTTTGAATTTTCCCCGTGGGTCGACAAGTAGAAGAGCTCTAACCGATTTGAGTACTAAGTCTCCTTCCTTGATGTTTCTTGGCTTAACCCTTTTGTTGAAAGCTCATTTGATACATGCTTGATATGTTTGGACATTATGCAAGGCGCGTAGCCTACGTTCATCTAGGAGGATGAGTTCTTTATATCTATGCATCTTCCAATCGACTTCTGGGATTTGACTTTCGAGTAAAATACGCAAGGATGGTATCTCTAGCTCGACTGGTTCTACAGCTTTCATGCCGTAGGTCAGATAGAAAGGGGTAGCCCCAGTGGGCGTCCTAACAGATGTACGATATCCCCACAAAGCAAAGGGTATCTTGCTCGGCCAATCTCGATAGTGTTGGGGTTGGTGTCCTTAACAGCTAGTGCAAGGACTTATAAACCTCTAAAAGGATCAAAGGGCATACTTTGGTATTATTATCAGTTGATCCACGTTTATCAATAACGGTTGGCTTGCTAGATAAGTTTGACGTTATTGTCATACAGATGGCGGTGATCAACTGGTCCCTAAAAGTCACACCTATAGGATACGTCTTGAGTGATGTGACGGTATGAAAATACAGTCATGTAGATGCCAAAATTGACTAACCAGTTAGTCTGAGTTATTTGACTAACAAATTAGTCAAAATGTGATGTTGAGATCTTATATTTAATACGGATTAAATATCATGGGCTAAGGCGAATTAACCAGTTAATTCGTAAAATTGAATATAAACGTTTTATATTTAATTAAATGTATATTGAATAAAATTATACAATACTGTTTTGTCGGACACGTATTAATAATTCAGCTAACCCGTATTATTAGCTGATGCCTTAATTTCCGATAACCGATAACAGTTTATAATGAAACCGCGTCGTATACATTTAGTAAGCTGTGGACCGGACCGCAAGTTTAAGTGAAGAGAAAATGAAAAGCCCATTTGGGCTCCTCTCACTCGGTTTGGCCGAGACACACAAGGACAAAAGGAGAGCTTCTCCTCTTTGTCTAACCTAATTCATTTTTGCTAAAAATATTAGGGTTTTGGGAATTGTGCCTCCTGAATCCCGGATCTCTCATCCAACACAAACTCACATCAGTTCTCCCAATATTGCAAGGCAATCGGAGAACACTGTTCTAGCACAAGGGCATATCTCGGACAAGTCTTGGGTGCAACGATTAGGAGGAAATCTGCTTTGATTTCTGTTCTTTACGCCGCAATTTAAAGGACCCGAGGTTATTTCTTGTTCCTTATCGTTTCACTTGTATTTATGTTTTATGACAATGATCACATGTTTAAATTTACGTTATAGTCCTAAATTTAAAGGGTAGTATACGGATATTTACCCACAAGTGGTATCAGAGCGAGGCCACGTAAATTTTTCTATGTGTTTTTCATAAAACGATCTTGAAACGACTGTGCTTTTGTCTCGAAAACCGTGCCTAGTATACACGGCAGAAATTTTTTGAAACCGTGTCATGTATTACACGGTAATTTCATCTTTTTCGATTTGTTTTTATGCATATTGTTGTTTTATACAGAGATTATAACAATATGTCATGTTTTGTCAATTGTCAAATTTGTTTTAATGCTTTTTTGATCGAATTTGCAATTGTTTTTGTCTCGAAATATGTTTTCACGAGGGTTTTGAATTTTCCAGAGACTTTTGCACTCGATCGACCAAGTTTTTAATCGATCGAGTGGCTTTTCTGTATATTTTTTGCTCGATCGAGTCCCTCACAGACTCGATCGACCCATTCAAAACCTTTTGCTCGATCGAGTCCTTGCCGTACTCGATCGACCTGCTTTTAAAACCCCATTGCTCGATCGAGGAGTCCTCGTACTCGATCGAACAAGATTGTCTTGATATAAGTCCTCGATCGACCACCGGTGTTGTCGATCGAGTACTCCCTGATTAGCATACCCCTCGATCGACTTGTAATTCAGTCGATCGAGCCCTCCTGTCCCTCGATCGAGCACTTATGTCCCTGGATCGAGGGATTTCGTCTTTGAAAGCTGTGAAAATTTGTTTTCTTTTTGCTTTAAATTTTCTTTTGGCTTCAATATGTACTTTATACGGATATAGTACACTCGCTATGATTGTGAAACAGTTCACACACGTACCATTAAGTTATTTTAAAGCGTATTTAAAGTAACGGATTGTAATGGATTAAAATTAAATGATAGAAGCGGTTTTATCACATGAATTTTAATCATTAAAAGGTGGTTTGGATAAATTTAACATAATTACGGAATTATGTCACGAATGAATTTGTTTTTAGTTGATGCATTTTTATTTATCGTTTATCTTGAATGCCGTGAATGCCTTTTTATTACGTATTTAATTTTACAAACGATTGTAACTTAGTGTGGCCTTAGTAGAACGTGTTACCGTAATGATGGAACACGGTCTTGGTTGTATTTTGAGATCTTGTATCTCCGTTTTGGATTTTTCACTTGTAATTACAGTTTTAATTAGAATGTAAATAGGTTTATATTTGTAATTTTAAATTGTAATTTTTGAGAAGACCAAAGATGGAGACCGGATGCTCACTCCCGCTACTTGGATCAAGATGGAACATCAAGACAAGCTTCTCGGGTCCAACGGTGGATTCCAAAGTTGTTTTATGTTTTATTTTACTAGGATAGGCCACACTAGGAAATTTTTTATTTACGTATCGCATTCCTTTATTTATTTTTTCGCAACGATAATATGCATCATATTCCGCCTAAAAACCAAACCACCTAATTATTGCATGAAAACTGACACATATAGAGGTCACGAGTTAGTTTTCATTGACATTCTTATGTCACACGTTTTAAAGCCATCATCCAAATAAATTCATTCACGACAGACGCTAGTTATTCGTTCACTTAAAATGAATTATGATTTAGTTGATGGGATCTTCCTCGTATAAACAAAAATTGAGAACGGTCTTTATAGGTCAAACTCCAATGAGTCCCTTCTTCGTCGCTAGGCATACTATGACCCCTTCTACGTCGGGTAAGTTGGAACCGATTGACCTATTTTATCTCAACACTATGGTCACTCGTACGATCCTGTGACTATGGTGGACTATAGATAGGATTTACGGAAATCTATCGACCGAGAGTTCTTACGGAAGAATTAGCTAAACAGTTGGCTTATCAATTTACAGAAATTGAGTCTTGGGATCACTTGTATCATTCTTGAGGGAGATCAATTATGCAAGTGCAAGAGTCTACATGTTTAAAATGAATTTTAAAATAGACTTAAATCACCTCGATGAGTTGCTTATTTCGTTTTATTTTTCTTTCTTTTTCAGTGTAGATCACGATTTTAAACTGCTAAACATCAAATGGCTGGTTCAAGTGATAACCCAATGCCAAGTGCCACATTGGACCGTGAGTCCGGGCTTCGGATCTTCATGAATCGGATGAATCGTCTACTCGATCGAAGAATGATGGATCAAACTTCGCGGGACGGGAGGCGGCATTACGGAATGCCGCCACCGCCGACGGGAAGCTCAAATTTTGTTAGAGCCCCTCCCGGCAAACCCAGGTCCCACGGCTAGAGCTACCGAAATCGCCAAGTTTAACGATTTCTGTATGGAAGCGGGTGCGATTAAAAACGTACTCATTTTTGCAATGGAACCCAATTTGCAGAAACGCTTCATAGCCCATGGTGCAAACAAGATTTTCACCACGCTCACTAAGGAATTCTCGAAAGCACCGAGAATCGTGACCTATGAGCATACCACTCGCTTCTTTGATGCGAGACTCGAGAAGGGCCAACCGGTTAGCCCACACATTCTCAGCATGATTGAGAATGTCGAGAAACCGGAGACCTTTAATCGTAACATCAGCGAGAATATTGTTATCGACCGTATTCTTCACTCACTCCACGATGGTTATTCGCAATTCAGAGCGAATTACTATATGAATGATTTGAAGAAAACTCCGCATGAATCGCACTCCCTTCTCGTACATGCACCGAGAAGGACATGAAGTTCAGTGGGAGTTCGAAACAGGATGTTCTCGTTGTGTCAAACAAAGGGAAAGGTAAGGGCAAAGCTCCGCAAACCTAACAAAGAGGTAAGGCGAAGTTCAAGAAGTCGGGTTCAGGTAAGAGTGGTCCTGGTGAGTCGAGCAACTCATCAGGCATGACAAAGAGCAAGAGTGAAAACATGGAATGCCATCATTGCCACAAGACTGGGCATTGGAGACGCACATGTCCTGTTTATCATGAGGACTTAAAGGCAGGTCGTGTTAAACCTGTTGGTATGTCTTCTCTCTCTTCTACTTTTATTCATATGATTGAGATTAACCACGCAAGTTACGGAACTTGGGTACTTGATACTTGTTGTGGTTCTCATCTGTGTAAATCATGTGCGGGGGCTCGAAACATCGAACCCCTCGTAAAGGGTGAGGTGGACTGCGTGTTGGGAATGGAGCAAGAGTAGTTTGCCATCTCCAAGGGGACATATGTGATCCGACTTCCAAGCGGATTTAAGTTGTCATTATATGACTGCTATTATGTACCTAGTCTTTCCAAAAACATTATTTCAGTTTCTGCGCTTGATAAACTTGGTTTTTCATTTGTAATAGAAAATAATGCTTGCATTTTCTCATTACACGATATGATTTACGGCAAGGCAGTCTCCATGAACGGAATTTATGTTTTAGATCAGACCTCGGAAATATTACACGTAATGAATAAAAAGTTAAAGGTTGGTGACCAAGATCAAACGTATCTATGGCACTGCCGTATGGGACACATTAATGAGAAACGCGTAAAACAGCTCATCAAACATGGAGCTATCTCGGCCTTTGATTTTCAATCATTTGGCACGTGTGAATCATGTCTCATCGGTAAAATGACTCGGATTTCCTTCAAAGGTGTTGGAATGCGCGCTGCTGACCTATTAGGGCTCATACACACGGATGTATGTGGTCCTATGTCAATCACCGCACGAGAAGGCTATAGGTATTTCATCACTTTCACGGACGATTTGAGTAGATATGGCTATGTCTACTTAATGAAGCACAAAAGTGAATCCTTTGAGAAATTCAAGGAATACCAAAATAGGGTACAGAACCTATTGGGTAGAAAGATAAAAACACTGCGTTCGGATCGTGGTGGCGAGTATCTTTCTCACGAGTTTGATCAACACCTAAAGGACTGTGGGATTGCCCTACAGTTAACTCCACCTGGAACACCTCAGTTGAATGGTGTGTCCGAACGGAGAAATCGAACACTACTTGATATGGTTCGATCCATGATGAGTCACACGGTTTTACCTAATTCATTATGGGGTTATGCTCTTTTGTCAGCCGCTCTAATACTTAACCGAAGTCCGTCTAAAGCTGTTGACAAGACTCCATATGAACTATGGAAGGGAACGGTCCCTAACTTGTCCTTTATACGGGTTTGGGGCTGCGAGGCTTATGTCAAGTGGAGACACGAGGATAAGCTCGGCCCGCGATCGGTCAAGACATACTTTATAGGTTATCCTAAAGGAACACTTGGTCATTACTTCTATTCGCCAACCGAACAACGCGTTTTTGTTGCGGCTAGTGCGACATTCTTAGAGAAGGAATTTCTCGAGAATGCAAAGAGTGATAGAACCTTCGACCTGTCGGAGATTCCAGAACCAAATACCGAGCAACTATTGGAGGAACCTATTCCTTCAATCCCGGCTGCGGTTAACATTCCTGAGGAACCTAGGAGGTCGGGAAGAGTCTCTATTCCTCCGGACAGATACATCGGTATGGTCGAGGAACATGACATAGATGACGTTCTACTCTTAACGAGTAGTGAACCCGCAACCTATAAAGGTGCCATGACTAGTTTCGACTCAAAGCTATGGCTTGAGGCCATGCAATCCGAGATGGACTCCATGTATGAGAACAACGTCTGGGATCTTGTTGACTTACCAGCTAAGGTTCGTCCCCTTCAATGCAAATGGCTTTACAAGATAAAGCATTCTGTGGAAGGTCGACAAGATATCTACAAAGCACGACTAGTTGCAAAAGGTTTCACCCAAGTGCCAGGTTTGCACTACGATGAGATTTTTGCACCCGTAGTCATCTTTGCGTTCCATTCGGATTATCTTAGCGATCGCCGCTTTTCATGACTATGAAATTTGGCAAATGGATGTGAAAACCGCCTTCTTAAACGGTTTTTTGGAGGAAGAGTTGTACATGGTACAACCCGAAGGTTTCATCGATCCTAAACACCCTAAGAAAGTGTGCAAGCTTAAGCGTTCCATTTATGGACTTAAGCAAGCATCAAGGAGTTGGAATCATCGCTTCGACCAAGTGATAAAAGACAATGGATTTACTCGATCGGTCGAGGAACCATGTCTATATATCAAGTCGAGTGGGAGCAAGATTGTCTTCCTAATATTGTATGTTGACGACATACTCCTGATTGGGAATGACATACCTCTCTTATCTTCGGTGAAAGTATTGTTGAAAAACCATTTCCAGATGAAAGATCTGGGAGAGGCACAGAGAATTCTAGGCATCCGTATCTATCGAGATAGATCACGACGGATGTTATCTCTCGATCAGAGTCTTACATAGACAAAGTCCTAGAGAGATTCAAAGCATGACTAACTCCAAGAAGGGGTTCCTTCCTATGGCTCCAGGGGTGCATTTGAGCAAGTCTCAGGCACCAGAGACACCGGAAGAGAAAGAGCGCATGACACGGATTCCTTATGCCTCGGCTATAGGATCAATCATGTATGCCATGATATGCACACGTCCGGACGTGGCATATGCATTGAGTATGACAAGTCGATTCCAACAAAGAACCAGGTGAACAACATTGGTTGGTCTGTCAAGAACATTCTTAAGTACCTCCGGAGGACTAAAGATTGGGCATTGACTTATGGAGGCTCTCAAAAGCTATGCGCAACCGGTTACGAAGATGCTAGCTTCCAAACGGATCGAGACGACTCGAAATCTCAGTCTGGATTCGTTTTTACTCTTAATGGCGCTGCAGCTGATCACTGGAAGAGTTCGAAACAAACTCACATTAAGCAGATTCTACGATCGAGTCCGAGTACTATGCCGCGTCCGAAGCAACAAAAGAAGCGATATGGATGCGTCAATTCTTACATGGGCTCTCTATAGTGCCTAGTTCGAATGACCCGATCACCATCTATTGCGACAATAGTGGTGCCATCTTCCAAGCTAAGGAGCCAAAGTCTAGCAACAAGTCTAGACATGTACAACGGAAAGCTCATCTAATCCGAGATTACGTGGAGCAAAAGGAAGTAGTGATAGAAAAGATTGCTACTGATGATAACATAGCAGATCCTCTCACTAAAGCATTACGACAAGATAAGCATGAAGGGCACGTTAATTCCATGGGAATCAAACGTGTTCCTGAGTTGTAGTACTTTTTATGGATTAGATTCATTCACGTTTGTACTCTATATGACATCATCGTTTTGATATTTTATATATATATTTTGTTTTTCATGTGGAATTGTACGACGATTTTGAACACCACAAAGTGAACTGAACAAACATCATATCTTGTTAGTCCTTAATTGCCCACATGAGCTGATAACTCTGGCAATTATTTTGTGACGTTGGTTGATGGTGGGTTCAACGAGCCATAAGTCAACCGGTTGATCGACCAATCACGAGGCGAGTTATACGGATATCTCGTAGGACACCATTGTGACATCGACGTGGAGTCCTAAATGTTTTATAACATTCGTTGTCCGGTCGTGGATAGGACTTCCATGGTGATCCTAAGAGTCGATTCTTTTGACTATCGATTGTCTCTTGAGACTACGGCAGATTTTGGGTGACTTTGGTTTCTTTCTCACGGTCATCCGTAACAGGGGGCCAAGTAGATTTTTTTCTGGGTCATTTCATGCTTGCTTAGATCGGAAGGAGTCGAGTTGAAGGAAATATTCAGCCTTTATCGGGTACTCGATATTTCTCAGGGCCACTCGAGGAGTCAGAATCGAAATGCATGGCCATGCTCGGATACGGATTCGTTTTATCGGTTAAGTTACTCTCTAGTCGGGGAAACCACTCTAGATACGGATCGATTGTAAAATACGACCTTTGTGGATCCAGATCTGCAAATTGTTTTACATTGAGTGGGAGAAATTTTAAATGAATATGAGAATCGGTTATCGCACATACACTTGTTCGGACAAGTGGGAGTTTGTTGGAGCTTGTGTCCTCCAGTTAGTGCGGATAACGTCATTGCACATACACTTGTACGGACAAGTGGGAGCTTGTTGGGGTTGGTGTCCTTAACAGCTAGTGCAAGGACTTATAAACCTCTAAAAGGATCAAAGGGCATACTTTGGTATTATTATCAGTTGATCCACGTTTATCAATAACGGTTGGCTTGCTAGATAAGTTTGACGTTATTGTCATACAGATGGCGGTGATCAACTGGTCCCTAAAAGTCACACCTATAGGATACGTCTTGAGTGATGTGACGGTATGAAAATACAGTCATGTAGATGCCAAAATTGACTAACCAGTTAGTCTGAGTTATTTGACTAACAAATTAGTCAAAATGTGATGTTGAGATCTTATATTTAATACGGATTAAATATCATGGGCTAAGGCGAATTAACCAGTTAATTCGTAAAATTGAATATAAACGTTTTATATTTAATTAAATGTATATTGAATAAAATTATACAATACTGTTTTGTCGGACACGTATTAATAATTCAGCTAACCCGTATTATTAGCTGATGCCTTAATTTCCGATAACCGATAACAGTTTATAATGAAACCGCGTCGTATACATTTAGTAAGCTGTGGACCGGACCGCAAGTTTAAGTGAAGAGAAAATGAAAAGCCCATTTGGGCTCCTCTCACTCGGTTTGGCCGAGACACACAAGGACAAAAGGAGAGCTTCTCCTCTTTGTCTAACCTAATTCATTTTTGCTAAAAATATTAGGGTTTTGGGAATTGTGCCTCCTGAATCCCGGATCTCTCATCCAACACAAACTCACATCAGTTCTCCCAATATTGCAAGGCAATCGGAGAACACTGTTCTAGCACAAGGGCATATCTCGGACAAGTCTTGGGTGCAACGATTAGGAGGAAATCTGCTTTGATTTCTGTTCTTTACGCCGAATTTAAAGGACCCGAGGTTATTTCTTGTTCCTTATCGTTTCACTTGTATTTATGTTTTATGACAATGATCACATGTTTAAATTTACGTTATAGTCCTAAATTTAAAGGGTAGTATACGGATATTTACCCACAGATAGTTGTCAGTCATTTTCTTGAGAATTGTGACAACGTTCTTATTTGCTGCCTATACCGCGCCATTAGTCTGTGGTCTATAGGGCGAAGAGTGGTGATGCCTAATTTTATACTTGGCTAGCAATTGCTCAGTCTCAGCTTGGAAATGTGATCCATTATCACTGATGATCTCATGTGGGCAACCGTATCGACAGATGATGTTGTTTTGTATGAACTTTGCCACATTTTTAGCCGTAAGACTAGTGTATGAAGCCGCTTCTACCCATTTGGTGAAATAGTCGATTGCCACTAGGATTAAACAGTGACCTCCTGTTCCGGCTGGGGTTAACTTCCCGATTATGTCAATTCCCCAAGCATAAAATGGCCAAGGAGAGGTCATCGTATAGAGCAATGAAGGAGGGATATGTTGTACATTCCCGAAGATTTGGCAATTGTGGCAATGTCTTACGTATTTGATGCAATCAAATTCCATTGTGGTCCAATAATATCCCAAACGTGTGATTTTCTTTGCCATCATGGGCCCACTTATGTGAGGACCGCATTCTCCATCGTGGACTTCTTCCATCACCTTTCGTGCTTGTGAATGATCAAGGCAACGTAGGATTACACCAAGAGGTGTTCTTTTGTATAACTCTCTTTGCATGAGAACGTATTGGGAAGCTAGTAGGCGTATAGCATGTTGTCCCCTCTTGTCCATATCCGGTGGATAGGTACCGTTGAGCTTGAAATTTAGAATTGCTTGGAACTAGGGTTCCTGCGCGATTTCCTCTTCATCGGTGATTTGATGTACATAAGCTGGCTCCGACCGTCGTTCGATGCACAAAGGCATTTCCACCATGTCATCTGGCATATTAATCAAAGATGCAAGTTTTGTAAGAGCATCTGTAAATTGATTTTCTTCCTGAGGTAGGTGTAGATATGTCACGTGATCAAAGAATTGGGCAACTTGGTCTATTCTAGCTTGGTATGGTGCTAAGCTTTTGCTTCGAATTTTCCAAGATCCTGTAACTTGATTGATGATCAGTGATGAATCCCCATGTACTCGGAGGTTTTTAATGCCTAAGCTCACTGCCGCTTGTAGTCCGATGAGACAAGCTTCGTATTCGGCAGCATTGTTTGTCACCTCGAAGTCGAGTTTGACAGCGATTGGTGTGTGCTCACCTTCAGGAGAAATGAGCAACACTCCTATTCCAAATCCACTTAAGCTTGATGCCCCATTAAAGTAAAGATCCCAGGAGTCTACATCTGTTTGGAGTATATCCTCGTCCGGAAATGACCAAGTGTCTATTGTTTGTGCATCATTGATGGGATTTTCTGCGAAGAATTCGGCAACGGCGCGCCCTTTTATAACTTTTAGAGGCACGTATTTGAGGTCAAATTCTGAGAGCATCAAAGTCCATCTTGCTAGGGGTCCGTTGAGGACGGGTTTCTCGAATAGGTATTTGACTGGATCCATTTTGGAGTATATTTTGACGGAGTAGCTAAGCATGTAATGGCGTAGCTTCTTCGTCGCCCACACAAGAGCGAGGCATGTCTTTTCGAGTTGTGAGTATTTACACTCGTACTCCAGCAACTTCTTACTAAGGTAGTAGATAGCCCTTTCTTCACTTCCTACGGTCTGAGCTAGCATGGCGCCCATGGCTGTTTCGGTTACTGTGAGATATAAACCAAGAGGTTGATCTCGTTGAGGTGGCATGAGTACGGGTGGTTTAGCCAATATCTCTTTGATTCGGTCAAATTCCTTTTGACAATCATCATCCCAGATGGTGTGGTCTGTTTTCTTGAGCTTCTTGAAGATAGGCTCGCAAATCATGGTGAGTTTCGATATAAATCGACTTATATATTGCACTTTTCCCAGGAATCCTCTGACTTCTTTTTCTGTTTGAGGTTGTGGCATTTCGATCAGAGCCTTGATCTTGGAAGGGTCTATTTTTATACCTCGTTGGCTAACGACGTATCCTAGGAGTTTGCCCGATGTTACTCCGAATACGCATTTCTGAGGATTGAGCCTCATGTTGTATTTTCGTAGCCTTGCGAAAAATTTGCGAAGGTTCGCAATATGCCCCTCTCTATCCTTGGATTTGACAATCATGTCATCTACGTATACCTCAACTTCTTTGTGCATCATGTCATGTAAGAGTGTAGTTGCGGTGCGTTGATATGTAGCTCCGGCGTTGATCAATCCAAACGGTATGACCGTATAGCAATAGGTTCCCCATTGAGTGACAAAGGCGGTCTTATGCATGTCTTCTATGGCCATCTTGATTTGGTTATAACCCGCGTACCCATCCATGAAGGATAGTAATGCGTGGTCGCAAAGATTGTCCACCAATATGTCGATGTGTGGTAGAGGGAAGTCATCTTTAGGACTTGCTTTGTTTAAGTCCCTAAAATCAACACAAACACGGATTCTCCCATCCTTTTTGGGTACAGGTACTATGTTGGCTACACAGTCAGAATACTCGGAAACTTTGATGAACCCGACTTTGAATTGCTTATCAACTTCTTCTTTAATCTTGAGAGCCCATTCCGTTCTCATTCGTCGAAGCTTCATTTTCTGAGTTTGAAACCTGGCTTAATCGGGATTCTATGTTCGGCGATATCCCTGTCGATCCCTGGCATGTCTTTGTAGGACCAAGCGAAAACGTCTTTGAACTCGTTTAGGAGGTCTATGAAATCGGCCCTTTCGGTAGAGCTCAAGATAGTCTATATCCTAAGTCTTGGGGTTCTAGTTCGGTTCCTACATTATTGGGTTCGGTGTCCTCTATTACTGGTCCCCCTTCTCCTTCCTGTAGTATTTCTTTGGCTACGTAGGGAGGTATTTCGATCGAGTCTGGGTCTTGATCATCCTCAGTATCATCGTAAAATGAATTGCACTCAAGATAACACAAAGAGTAAGCGTAACCCGATTTATTCATATTAAAGTTTGAGTAAAGTTGAAACAAAGAAGCCATCTGATCCATGGTCAGTGGCGGCAAAGGGACAGTGGTTGGGACATTTCCCGAACTACTGTGACTACTCGAGACTAAGCTAGGAGAAACAGAGGGAATGGGGATGACGACAGGAGGAGACTCCCTAATGACTTCTCTAGACTCCGACTCTGACTCCAACTCCGATTCGAACTCATCGTCTTCTGGTTCTCCTTTGAACATTTCTCCTTCTCTAGTGGTAAGCTTGAAGAGTCTTCCTTGATTGTTGGTCCACTTGATTGATTTTCTCCATCCTTTCTGCTGACTTGCATTGGTTTCTGTGATCAACGCGGTAGGGTTAAAGCGATCGTCTTGAAGTATCATGGTAATGATCTCATCCTGCGCGGCCCTAACAAATCGATCTTCTCCGAACAATAAACTAACATCTTGTTCGTCTAAGCAAGGTGCTTGACGGGTTTTGACGGTAGGAACCGTTTCTGGAGGGATGAAGTAGCAATCGTGAAAGATCTCGATTCCGGCTAGTTTCCTCTCGAGATAATGCCAAGGCTCGAGAAAACCGTGAAAGAGTTCTAGACTTCCTTCCTTAACAAAGTGCCCATTTAGGGTAGGGAGATAGGGTCGCATTTGGACTCCTACATGCTTACGGTTTTGGACTTGAGTGAGCATTTCGAGAACCTCTTCTTTAGTGGGTTTGTACCCTAGTCCAAGTGGTATCCTCTTTGAGTTGCCTTCCTTGTATGGTGTGAAGGTGTTTCTTCGGGTAGGGTTCAAAGGCATTCCAGGGAAGTATCCCTGGGTTTTGAGTATGTGGTTGACCACCAAATTGGAGTAGGGATCATAGTATAAGGGTGCCAATTCGCTTTCTATGACACTTATGCTTTGGAAGCCCCCAAGTTCATATACTGGATCTGCAAGGACTTGATTGTTCGACTTCTTTTAGATTATTGTCTTGATGGGTGACGAAGTGATCGTCACCACCTTGCCATTTAATGGGATCTTGATCTTTTGATGAAGGGTAGATGTTACCGCTTTGGAAGCGTGAATCCAAGGTCTTCCTAGGAGTATGTTGAAGGAAGCTTCGATGTCCACTATTTGGAAGTTAACCTTTCGCTCAATTGGCCCTGTGGCTATGGTTAGGTTAACAATTCCTACCGCCTTTCGTCGTGTACCATCATATGCACGCACACCTTGATTGGTAGAGGTCCAATCCGACTCTTTCATGCCTAATTTGTATGCCGTTTTGAGGGGTATGACGTTGACCGTGGAGCCATCATCTACCAAGGTCATTGGCACATTCTTCTTTAGACAAATGACAGTGATGTAAAGAGCTAAATTGTGACTAGCGCCAAAAGGTGGCAAATCTTCGTCTGAGAAAGTAATAGGATTACTTAGCTTCGTTGATTCTTGGAAGACCAAGTTGACTACATCTTCGGGTGTCGAGTTATGTGCTACATTTAGTTTGGCCGAAGCTTGCAGTAAAGCTTGGCGATGTGGGAATGAGCTCGCTACCAATTGCCAGACTGAAAGATCAACCTTCGTCTTCTGTAATTGCTTGAGCAAATGGTCAGTGGAGTCCTCTTCGTTATCATTTGGTGTGACAACGTTGGTTGGACCATTTTGAGTAGTGTTTTGATATGGACGTCCCGAACGAGTTAGGTGGTCGACATCTTGGTCTTCACCATTTTGGACTATTTCTTTGACTAGGGAGTTCTCAATGAGATACTCGTCCTCATCATCGTCGGCCCAAACTCCATTGATTGTAGCTAGTTCCCTCATTATCATGCTTTCATCTTCTAGTCGTATGATTTGGTCGACTAGTTTATCAACCACGACGACTATTTCTTGCATAGTAGCGTTTTGAGAGAAGATTAGTGGCATATGCTCCTTGGGTGTTGCGTTGGGATCACGTAAAGTTGTCACCACGTTTTCTAATTCCCAAACTTGTCTATCCACACTCCTTGCCCATGTGATGAAGTCGGAAATGGTAGGGGAAATAGTAGAGTAGAACCTTTCATTTTCGATTGCATGGATTTCGTCTTCAATTGGAGAAATGAGATGTGAACAATCTAAGGTAGATTCGTCACTTGTAATCACTAGAACTCCAAGAGGATTCTGAGTGTTGTTGGGTTTGCCTCCCGGCGGCATTGGTAATCGACCATCTTCAATCATGTCTTGAAGCACATTTTTCAACTTGTAGCATTTTTCTGTGTCGTGCCCTTTGCCCCTATGGTATTCACAGTACGAGTTCTCGTCCCAGAACTTGGATTTCCTTTCGGGTTCTGGAGTAGGTCCAATGGGTTGAAGTTTGCTTTGCTTCATTAACCTTTTTAGAGCGTTGGAGTACGTCTCCCCAATATTTGTGAATTTCCTTGGTGGGGTACTTTTCTTGGATGGCTCGAGAAGGTTAACTTCATCGGTCTTGCTAGTGGAGGCCTATGAACGACTTGTTGAGCCTTGATATCCTCGACCTACCGTTTTGGACAAGAGTCCTTTACGGATGTCATCTTCAATCCTTGTCCCTAGTACGGTTAAGTCCTTGAAAGTCTTGATGTTTTGGTATCTCAAATGGTTGGCATAGATGGGTTTGAGATTATCCACAAACTTCTCCACAAGGGTAGCCTCATCCGGGCATTCAACTAGTTGGGTACTAGTCTTCCTCCCGTGCCCCTTGAATTTAGGGATATCCGTCATATTGAAGTTGGTTGGCAATTTGGAATTTCCGGCCTCATACTTGCGGTTATTCTCCCTATAAATGTCATCCCCTTTAAGGTACATCAATTGCTCCTCTAAGTATTGGAGTCTTTTCTCGGCTACAGTTAGTCCCATGGGAGGATTTTCGTCCCTGGATTCATCCGCGGAGTCACCTATTACTTCACTTTCATGAGGAGGCAACCTCCCCTCTACGGCATAGATTCGGCCCTCGATGGTCTCGAGGCGATCATGGACTTGGTCTTGGGTAACTTGGATTTGGGCTAGCGCGGCTAGGATTCGATCATTACCATCTTGAAGTTGGTGGAGGTTTGTTTCGCTGGATCCAGGCATCTTGAAAACTAGATAAGAGATCGATGACGAGTCAAAACACGATCGACCAATCTAACACACTTGCTAAAAGAAGAAATGTTTTGACTCGTGAAGTGGGTGTATGCCACTTGTGTTGAGTGAGCTTTGAAGAAAGGACAAAAATTTTGAAAATGTGTATCCTAGTCAACTATAGTGTAGTTGTAGGAGTGGACTTGAAGTGAGGTTTTGAAATGGGCTTGTGACCCGGATTTTGACTTGACAAATGGACAGAGTTTCGACTTGGTTTTGCGCTAATCAAATGGCCTTTTTCGAAATTGTTATTAAAAAAGGTTTTTGATTTTTACAAAAATCGTCATGGTTTCGTTTAGAAATGGTGATCATGTAAGGTACAAACATTCATACAAGCATTATAACGGGATGCTGAGTGCATTTAAAAGGGGTTTTGGTTTAAAGGGTGGGTTGCCATACCGAACCATCAAACCCGAAGTCTGTGGAGAGGCTCGTACCAAACAAGAGTAAGGCCGATTTCTAGTCCATTTACTCAAGTAGTGAAGGCCCTTGATACAAACAAGAGTAAGTATCATGGTATGGATGACGCCAATCGCTATCCATCCTTAGGCCCAAATAAGAATTACGACCGTTTAGACGGGACGATTGGTCGAATGGGTTGGGTTGGGCCTAGGAAGGCCGAATAAAAACGGTCTAGGAAGACCGAGTTATGAAAATCGACAATTGTCTTGTACAAACTATTCCCTAACCTTGTTCAAGTTTCACCCTTGGCTACACGTAAGTGTATTGTCCCCAGCGGAGTCGCCAAACTGTGGACAGCGGGGAGCCCACGGGGGCGCTTGGGAGGAAGAGAACAAGCGTTTGCATTTTTGTTGGAGTCGCCACCAATTTTTATGGGAAATTGGAACCGTTCGAATACCTCGTGCCATGTCTAGACACAAAGTAAAGATATGAACACTAAGCAATCGTTACCCTTAGCATTCTATGTCTAGAATGACTCTCGTGGATGCCAATGAACACGGATGTTCACAGAGATCTGGAGTAAGGGGTGAGGGTACGTATTAGGAAGCTCTTTTGATCGAACACCTAATCCCGCCCGCCTCGATAGCGGCCTCTACTAATGATTAGGCAAATCGTCTATACTTGATATATTGTCGATTATATGCATGCAATGCAACATCCAAGTTTTAATCCTAGCATGTGAAAATTAGACTAAGTCGGTTGACACGTAATTAGCAAACAATTGGGTCGAAGTAGGATTTAATGTTCAATTACATGTGAAAACATACAAATAATACAAGAAATATGATAAATACAAACAATAATGAAAATTACAAAAATTACAATGGGTTAAGCGATTTATGTCGAAAATATCTTTAAAACGGATAATTTGAGAAAAAGAATAAAAGAAAGAATTAACGAACAAATCAGAAGGTGATAATACGGTTAATAGTTAATTATACGTAAGCTAATTAAACTAGGTCAAGCAACAATGGAGTTCAGAGACAGAACTCAACCTGGAACAGAAGAGATCGCCCTTTGGAAGAAGAGCGCAGCGATTCTTTGCGTCTGTTCCAAGGGTGAGTTCTGGCTTTGAAGCCGGAACTGCAAATCGTTAATGTTAATTGGGTTAATTTAATGATTGATTACGATATTTACTCGGATGGAAGTGATTATCAGGTTAATTACATGTGATTAATGGTCATAAAAATAAAACAGGATGAAACGAATTAAAGACGGATGAATTACATGAAAGAATGATTGATTAGTGACATAGGTGAATGAAATAGACTAAACATGGTGAATTGATGACAAATTAATGACAAACATGCGATGAATATGACAATAGACAGATGAAAATATGTCAAAGATCGAATTCCAGAAACTCAATATGAACGAATCGAATTCCTACAACCCGGATTGACTTTAATGACGAAAACCCGCAAATATGAGATTATAAGGGATTTAAGTCGGATTTATAAAGGATAAAACATGTTAATGAATGATGAACAATATACATGAAATTATTAGACGATCGTATCGAAGAATTAAAGAAAACAAATGAAAACAAATAAACAACAAACGAATCACAGAAGACGAAGGAAGAAGAAAGGAAGCAGGAACTGCGGCAGCCTCACGAAGAGGCGCAGCAGGAACTGCGCTCCTTCGAAGAGGCGCAGCAGTTGCTACGTCCTTTCTCGACGGTTTGTCTTCTGGAAATCCGTAAAAAGAGGTTTTGAAACACGGTTTTAGAAATCGGTTTTAATTGGTGTTTTCGACATAAACCTTACAATAAATGATACAAAAAGTAAATAACAATAATAAAAGAGAGATTTACACCCTCAGACTTACATGTTTGACGAAACGAGAAGGACTAAGATATCGATTAGCGATGCTCGACTTGAACTATAA
Source organism: Silene latifolia (assembly GCF_048544455.1). Taxonomy (NCBI): domain Eukaryota; kingdom Viridiplantae; phylum Streptophyta; class Magnoliopsida; order Caryophyllales; family Caryophyllaceae; genus Silene; species Silene latifolia. Next base: position 47,774,410 of record NC_133534.1, read on the forward strand.
TGCAAATATGAAAGTGCCCTCGTAAGAGGAAAACGATTAGATTAATTATGTTGATTGATTGTGGAGTTGGTCAAATTGGTCGGTCATGCAAACGAGGCTGGTAGTCAGAAGGATCCGAGCTTACGTGGTCGAATATTCAAGCACGTAGACGCCAAAAAGTAAGAACAAAGGTCTAGAATGCAAAGGGAGAAGAGAAGGGCGGACACTCGCGTGAGAAATATGAGGAGCGAAGGCTCCTATTTATACTAATCACGTGAAGGAATTAGGGTTTTGGAGAGTCTTTGGAAGTGAAATCTCGGAAAGATATAAAAAAAGATACGAAAAACACGCAGAAAAGGACCTGGGAAGAGGCGCAGCAGCCATTGCGTCTCTTGGAAGAGGCGCAGCACCTGCTGCGTCTGTTCCCAAGTGGTTTCCTCCTGCGGAAGAAAGATTTCCGTGTTTAAGTTATGGTAGGACGGAATAATTTGGTTTTCCTTAATATTTTATGTGAATATTACGGGAAATTGTTTACCAAAGAATAAAGATTGTAAAATATTTATAAAATATGGAATATAAATATCCGGAACAATCCAGAACATTCTGACTCGGGATTTAACGGTTATCAGAAAATGAATACGGTTTTAGGCCCGGACTCCAAATGTACTCTAATTACTGTCAACACGACCGTATCGGCACGTAGATGACAAATAAGAGGTAGACATTAATATTTGAGCAATCACTTGACGATAAACTTACGAACTGTCACAAATCGTTCCGCGTAGCAAACATGTGGCCCAATCATCACCGGGTGGTTTGCGAGAGGTGCAGAAATGAGGTATCTACACTAATTCACTCAAAGGAGATTTCAAACAACGTTGTTCTCTTCATCCGCATTATTGGCAAATCCCGGAGCTTGAGAGGTCGGATTTCATTGTTCTTTGTGTCTTTGTGATCCTTGCGTCAAGGGTAAGTCCTACATACCAATTTTATAGCGTTTGGTTAAAATTGTTTAAACCCTAATTTGTGGATTTGGGGGTTTTATGATTAGTTGTGTATGTAGTAATTGTATGATTATGTGATAGGAGGAGGATTCGTAGAGGAAAGGTTTTGAGACAGCTGCTAAGATCGTCTGCTGTGTGTGTTTGCATTCCGGGTAGGGTTTTCCCTACTCAGTATTAGTTACATGATATGTGTGGTGAATTGTGCTGTAGTTAGTGATTGTTGTTTGGTTCAGACCGTTGTTGATTTTGGTGTTATGGATACTGTTTGTCTGTCTGTGTTCTTCGGGGCGTGTCCCTAGCTGAGTGGAGTCACTTGCGGGAGTGGCTTCACGCCCATGATTCTCTTTCTGTGGAACCCGCCACAGAAGGGATGTGCACATTAATGGACTTGGGTTTATCGCTCGATGGAGATGAGCGGGGATTTGGTGGGTACGGCTGCGGTCCCCCACTGGCGGTATTGAGTATCTGTTGTGATAGGTACTCTGACAGGGCTACACACTTTAGTGTGTAGTCAGTTACGTGGAGATTGATTATGGAGACCGAGGTTTGATGTGACGATTGAGCTGTTTGGTAATTGTTGTATTGTATCTTGTTTTGTGTAATTAGTACTGACCCCGTTTATTATTTTAAAAACTGTGGTGATCCATTCGGGGATGGTGAGCAGTTATTGAGCAGGTTTGACTAGAGGCATTTGGGCTAGCCTGGGATGTGTCACCACGAGCTGATTAGAGTATTCCGCTGTCATACTTTAGTTGTTTAGACCTTTGGTTTTTGAGAACATGTATTGTACCTTTTGTCAGTTTGGATTTGGATTTGTAATCACTTTAAACAGTTTGACTATTTAAATTATGTTTCTTTATTGTCATTTGATTATCATTGCCTCGGGAAACCGAGATGGTGACGTTCTTATGCCTGAGTGGTCCTGGTAAGGCACTTGGAGTATGGGGGTGTCACAATATACTTCCAGAATTAAGCATGGATAGAACTCCCCGTGTAACATCTTCTTTAATATGATACCAATACTTATGATAAAATAAAGCCGGAATACCATCCGGACCCGGGGATTTAAGGGGTCCTAATTGAAAGACAGCAGATCGGACTTCAATTTTCGTGAAAGGTTTAGATAAGGTATCTTGTTTATCATAATTCAGTTTATACTGAATATGATTAAAAATATGTTGGTGCTCCAAAGAATATTCATCAAAAGGAATGACCGTATTATGAGAGGCATAAATATTTTTGAAATATTGATTAAAAATTTCCGGAAATTCTTCCACCTTATAGTTCCACATACCATCCTCCATTTTGATTCCAACAATTAAATTATGCTGGTATCTTTGCTTAACAGAGTTAAAGAAAAACCTTGTTGAAACATCCCCTTCTTTTAACCAATTAATTTTAGATCTTTGCTTCCAGTAAATCGCAGCCGCTTTATTGAATTCAAGATATTCCTGATGTTTTGAGATATAAGTTCCTGCATCATTCCCTTGAAAAATATTTTCCAATTCTAAACCCAAAACATGGTTAAAACTTAAGAGGCACACAATTAAATAACAATGAGATTAATTTGTCTTAACTTAATCAAATTGGGTTTCTTCACGTTTGTATAACCTTTTAACTTTAATATAACACGAGATTCACCAATATAACTATAAACTCATCCGATAAACCCATTATACCACAAACTCAAAGATTAAATTTTAATCCGGGTCGTTAAATTTATGTTTTTTTTTCTTTGTCAATGGACAAAATTGAAATTGCTTCTACAAAGAAGATAAGGCATAAAAATGTACTCCCTTTTATTCACCATTTTGTTCCCCTATGTTGTGGGCACAAGGCTTTAGGAGCGGAATAAAGTATGGATTGTGAGTTTGGGCGGGGTTGATGGTAGGAGAGAGAGATGAATAATTAGGAATTAAATAAGGAATTGTGAGTTGGGTGGTTTGGTGATAGGAGAGAGGAATGAATAAAATAAGAGTAAAAGTTTACAAAAAAAAAGGAAAGGGAAAGAAAAACTGAATAATCCGTTTAAGGGAATAGGGACGAAAATGGTGAATATGAGGGATATTTGGCGCAAAAAGTATATGAAGATATTGATAACATTTATTTTCTTTTTAAAATATATCTATGGGTAATTACTCAAATTAGGCATTTAGCCTTGGATATTTGGCGCAAAAGTTCAGACTAACAATTTTTTTTTAAAAAAAAATTAATTTTAGTATTACCGGATGACGTCATATCAGAGCATCTCCAATGATAAGCTAGTTGATACTAACTTAACTTTGCCACCTCATTTTTGTAAGATACAACAATTTCAAGCTACAATATACTCCAATGGTTTAACGAATTTACAAGTAGCTTGATTGGACCCATTTAACACATTTCTCTATTTATTTATTCAATTTTTAAATTTTCAATCAAAATTAAATCTTTATTAATTGGATTACTATTTTCTCATTGGTCACATTTCTGTTATGGGTCTATTTGAGCAACTAGCTCAATGAAGCTACTAGCTAAAAATTGTTTGAGCAAAGCTAGTCTACATGGATAACTCCAACGGTTTAGCTACTAGCTTGCAACTTCTTAAAATTGCAAGCAAGTCCTTTTTGCCAACCTTTGGAGATGCTCTCACTTTCCTTTTTATATATGCGAATTTAACAAAAGCTATGTTGACTCAAAAAATTTAGGGAGAATGCACATGGTGCCCTTGAGGTTTGCCATTTTGCACGATATATCTAAAATTTTGATCCGGAAAATTTTAAGAGGGCATAGCTCGTGTTTAAGAGATTGGAATGTGACGTTTTTTTTTTCACATCGATCATCTTTCGAGAACTACGATTTGGAAAAAAAATTGTCGTATTTGGTTCCCGTGGCTAGGAGTTGTAGTATGTCAAAGATTTTTGACCGAACAAATTTTGAGTAACCATATCTCTTGGTAACGAATTCCAAATTTGATTTTTTTTTTCAAATCGTAGTTCTAAAAAAGACGATCGATTTGAAAAAAAAAAACCCGTCACATTTCGATCTCTTAAACACGAGTTATGACCTCTTAAAGTTTTTCGGATCAAAATTTTGGATATATCGTGGAAAAGGGCAAATCTCAAGGGCACCATGTGCATTTTTCCAAAAAAATTTAACGCACAAAAATTAAAGGAAAATGATACATACAGCCCTAAGGGCTGCATTTAAGGTAACTAAAAAGCAAAGAAAAACATAAATTAAGCATTAATGACATCAATTTACGCGTAATTATGTCATAAATTTTTAATTTAATTCCATTTTAAAAAGTAAGTTAGTTCTTAAATACAACTGTATTTATCATTACCGAAAATTAAATATCTCGGGAGAGTGACAATTAAGCTTGGATTGTACTATATGTACTTGACCATGAACCAAGAAAACGTGAGACATTCTTTTGGTCCAACATCTCAGTAATTATGGCAACGCAGAGGAGTAGAGGACATTGTCTGAATATGAGAATGGCATAGTTAGATTCTAGTTACGTCAAATATTAGATTGTAGTTAAATCAATTTATTGTTATGTACTCCTGTTTCCTGATTAAACCGTCTAAACAGTCTACTTTATTTCTATATTACAAATTCTTACACGTTATGAGGTGCTCGCTATCGCAAATCACATCCTAGGTTGCACGGACACTCCTCCTAATCGGTGTTCCCGTGTTGGACACCCGTGTCGGACACGACACTCGTCGGACACACTTCAAAACGTGTCGGACACCTGTAAAGCCGTGTCTAACTTTCATCTTTTATTTAGGCACGTGTCCATGGTATTTTGAGCCGTGTCCATGGTATTTGGAACGCACTTTCAAACGGAAAGTTGAATTTAAGATAAATGACGTGAATTGTTATATGGTTAAATTTGGTAGGCAAATGATGTTCTTTAGACAAGTAATGAGATGTCGAAAAAAATTGATTATAAGTTGGTTTTTGGATTTAGAAATGAGAATAAGTTATATTTAACGTCAAATTTTATCTTCATTTATTTAAATTTAATATCAAATATTTTTTCAAAAATAAAATCACACATATATAACTACAAAATATATATTTTATTAAATTTAAATAACGTGTCCCGTGTCCTAAATTTCATGGGATGCCGTGTCACGTGTCCGTGTCGTGTTCGTGTCCGTGTCCGTTTTGGTGCAACCTAGATCACAACACACATTCCACATCACACATATTCATTAACACAAAATCTTATTGAAGACGGCACGTATCCGTCACTTTGGAATGACGGATACCATTTCCTCTCACAAATGACCCAAATAGAGGAGAGAGGGAAGCACATGGAGGTGTCCCCACCTTGTCTCTCCTATCTGTTTTGTGAGTGGCATTACCCGTCACTTGCTCCGACCCGTCTTCAGCAAGACCAACTGATTCATTAAATGTGTGTTTAGCTTGGGGAATTTGAAGAAAAAGAAAAGGAGAAAGAGTACGGGATTTAAAATTCTTTATTTGGATAGTAAATAAGGGATGAGGGAAATGAAGGGGGAAAGATTTAGAGGGATATATTTTTCTTCCTCTAAAGTTTAAAGCAAATTAATTTTTTTTCACAATACGTAAGATTTAGAGAGAAATTGTATCCAAACACCCACACCCCATTTCCCCTCCCATTCCCTCCCTTTCTCTTCCCTTCTTCCTCCTCCACTCCCTTTCTCTCCACTTTTACTATCCAAACACACCCTAAAAAAATAGCACAGGTTTATTAAAGTAGCAAGTACATCCCAAATAGTCGTATTAAGGTACCAAAGTTGGCTGGTGTGAGTGGTAATGATTCATCTCTTATGGTGTGTTTGAATTGAGTGATTTGGAGGGAAAAAAAAGGGAGGAAGAGTGGGGATTTAAAATCCCTTCTTTCGATAGCAAAAAACAAGGGTAGAGGGAAATGGAGGGGGTGCGATTTGGAAGGATCTATTTTCTCTCTTCCAAGACAAATCAAAATCTATCCACAATAAGCAAGATTTGGAGGAAATTGTATCAAAACACCCACATCTCATTTCCCCTCCGATCCCCTTCCCTTCCATCCCTTTCTCTTTTGTCCTTCCCCCTCCCCTCCATTTCTCTCAATTTTTGTTATCCAAATACATCCTTGATTGAATTAAGGGATTTGGAGGGAAAAGAAAGGGAAGGAGAGTAAGGGGATTTAAAATCCATTGTTTGGATAACAAATAAGAGTGGAAGGAAATGAAGGGGGAAAGATTTGGAGGGATCCATTTAATTTTCCCTCGGTAAATCAAAATCAATTCACAATATTCACGATTTAGATGAAATTGTATCTAAACAACCACTTCCTATTCCCCCTCACCTTCCCTCCCTCTCTTTCCCTTCCGGTCTCCTTCCCCCTCCTCTTCCTTTCCCTCCACTTTTTCTATCCCAATACGCCCTTAAACAAGTGGTCCGAGGTTCGATTCCTGACTTTTGCGAATGAAAAGCTAAACTTGAAAGAGGTCAACCCATTAAATTGATTTCAGTACCCCGAAGGAGATTGCCACAGCTTTTGGTAGGAGATACTCCTAGTCAACACCAAAAAAATAACAAATAGTATTAAGATAGTTCGAAAGTATCAGAAAGTCTCCCTTCAGCTGGTCATTTTTCTCTCAGGGTTTCAGACAGGTCATATGTGACCCATTTATAATTAAATGTGACCCAGTTTAAATGGTCACACTTTACTATAAAAATGATTACATAACGCCCGTTTGAAGACTTCAGACGAAATAATCCATCTAAAATTAAAATTAGTGCTCAAATATTTTCTGCTATGATGAAAGAAAAGAAAAGTTAACGATAGTTAGTTATATATAGTATGAATTAGGAAGGGAAATAGTCCCCCACCTTTTAAAGCTGGTTATTTTCCTATTTGTATAGAGTGCTGATTCAGTGATTGTTCATAGTGTTCAATTGAATTCCCATTGATACGGGACGGTTATAACGGGGGTGCAGGGGATTCACCCGCACCCCCTTTGTCAAAAAAAAAATACAAATTTAATTGGTAAAGGAGTATATAAATTAAGTTGATCTAGTGGTGTGATATGTTTTCTCACCTTAATGGTCATGGGTTCAATCCTCTAATTGAGCAAATTTTTTTAATGTTCTTCACCCTACATTTTGCTCAATTAAATAAGATTTTTTAAAGTATAACTCGATTTTTCGTTGTAAAAAAATTTTATGCACCCCCAACTATCAAATCCTAGAATCGCCCCTATGACTAATAGCGTAATTTTAACGTAATACATGCCGAAATTACCAAGTTTCAGTGGGGATACATGTAATGACTGTAATTTTTGCGTAAGGTTGCGAGATTAATACAGGCCAGGCATGTGTTTTGTTTTACATAAGGTTGCTAATTTGACAAGAAATTTTAATTCTTGACAAGTAGGTATAATTACATTTGTGAATGCGTTATTTAATTGATAATGGAGTTGTCATTTGCATTACTCCGGCTCAATCAAGTATTGGGTCGTATTGTATCGGACGGACTTAATCAGCAATCTTACCTAATACATAAATCATAAATGAAAACGAAGTAGTACCGTGTGCATGGTGCTGATATGTTTTTCACTTATTATTATTCATACATGAGACAATTTTTTGATAACGTTAATAAAAAGTCTTTCGAGTAGTGTATATTGTTTTCCGATTTTTCCGGGAGATGTATCTGATGATGACCTCTCCCCCTCAGCGTTTACCTTAATCATGCAACAATGTCTATGTATACACATTTTCCGTAATTGTTGCATGGACTCAAAACTCAAAAGAGGAATGAAGTAAATGTAACGTAACCCTTGCCTTCCTCTAGACAAGCCTTATCATTCGTACAGAACTTCCACAAAAACAGTGTTGCGTACATGTTTGAATCCACTCGATTAGCCAATTACAAGAAATCGCTCGTTAACATGGGAGCGAAATGTCAATCATATGATCAGAATCATATCGTTTTCATAGCCTATCTTACTGCTTTTTCCTTTTTTTTTGGTGTGAATGAAGGCAAGGCCCCGAAAATTAATTACGGAGTATTAGCTATTATACGGGGAATAACTACCCCAAACCGCGGGGGGGGGGGGTGGGGTGGGATCTTGCAGGAGCGCCTGCCCTCGCTTGGCGGCGGAAAATTTCGAAATTTTTAGTTAAAATTTCCGAATTTTTTCGAGGTTGCCTTATAGAATAACCTCTTCCCCCTTGAAATTTTTTGCCCCCACTGGCTTTAAATGCTCGCTCCGTCACTGACTCCCCAAAAATGTCCTCCTGAAGGATAGGACATAACTCAGTAAAGGGAGAGCCTACCTTACTGCTTTAAGAGTGAATCACACCCTCCAGGCCAACTACTCTGTAGTGTATAAATTACTCCATATAAATAGAACCAACATGAAACATCTTATTATTTTCTATGCATTTTACTTTTGTCTTATTTAACATATTTAACCGTTATCCGTCTTAAGAGAGACTAGTTAAATCTTTATTAGAAGGAGCATTACTTGTATATTTACTCAATGGCACAGCTTAATGTGGTGTTGCTAACGGGGCTAATGTCACGTATGCTTATATATAGTACAAGCATATTAGGTAAGATTATTGGTCAAACTCGGTTAAATACTTCCTCCATTTCATTCATTTCTATACATATTTTCCTTTTAGAAATTTCAACTAATTCTATATTTCTCCTGATCTAGTAAAATTTAATTCCCAAAATGACTATGTTGCCCTTGTGTTTACCCATTCACATACATCATCATCATCATCTCTATTTCTAGTCATACATGAACTCCTCCATTAAACCACAATGCACACCACCAACACCTCCTAGAACCTCTAGACCCCACCATAGTACATCATCCACATCACCACCACAGACTCACGGTTGACTATCATCACCGTCAACTAGAGACGGCAATTATTGACACGACTCAAAAATGTACACGACACGAACCCGACACGAAGTTAACGGGTTAGGGTCAAGACGTGTGAGTCATTTAAGTAATTGGGTTGACAAGACACGACACGAAACTTAAATGGGTCGGGTCAGGGTTGATGTCTTTTGACCTGAACCCGAACTTGACACGAATAACCCATTTATTTAAAATTATCATAATATATTTGTGGCCTGAGTCAAAATTCAACAAAACAACATAAAAATTAGCATTTAGTTTACATGTTGGGTTAAACGGGTTAAGTGGGTTAAAACTGACCTACTTAAAGATAAATGGGTTAAACAGGCCGGGTTAGGTTATAGAAAAATTAAATGGGTCGGGTTAGGGTTGAGACAAATGACCCGTTTATGTAATTGGGTCGGGTTAGGGTTGGGGTAGTGATGACCCGTTTAATATTGACATGAACACGAACACGACACGACCTGATCTGTTTGTCAGGTCTACCGTCAACCCACTATTGGCCAACCGTTCCGGCTGGAAAACCAACATGACCACCAATAATCAGATAAGTCAACTAGATGACCCACCACGTTCACCACCACGCCTACAGCCTACCTAATACGTTCGCTTCACAAACACTACGACAACGTTGCACATCAAAATCGTTCGCCTTAAGTCACTTTCCCTCATCTTTCTAGGTACCTTGTGCATGGATCTAGTGGTGGCTGATGGAGGCAAACAAAGGGTGTGAGCTAGGATGGCTGAATTGAAGGAGTAATTCCGAACGATGAAGATGTAGATTTGATGGTGGATGGTTGAAGGAGGGAAAACATGCGACGGATGGGCATTTCTCCGACGACCACCATAATATAATAATAACTAGTTTTAAACTCGTGCAAAATTGCACGGGTATGTATTTGGGCCGGTATTAATGTTTTTAGATGTATTTTTTTTTTTACATTTCTATTGTACTTATCTAGTTGGTCTAAATCAACGATCTACATAATTAATCTACATAATTAATGTTTAAACTTGTTACAAATATGTGTTCACATGTAATAGTTTAAGAGGAAATAACAAAGGATATTTTTTTAAAAAAAATATATCGTACTATCTAGTTTTTAAAAATTATGCATGTAATTTATTCGCATTATATGTAATTCAATCCCGTAATTAAATGTAATTCCTTCTCATAATTATGTAATTTTATTATTATTTTTTTTTAAATTATGTAATTCGTTTATTTGTAATTGTTTCATTTATTCTGATTTGTAATTAATTTCGCTTATATGCCATTAATTTCATTTATTCGGAATGTATAAAAGTATTTCATAGTATTATTTCATAGTATTTGTTCTAAGACGAAATTTGCCGCATGTTTGTATAGCCGGAATTCTGAAGAAATAAATACATTGCACACTAACGGGTCCCACCATAACATGTATTTCCAAAAAAAAAAGTTGAATTAATGACGTGGCACGCCCTGGATTGAGTATTGTCTTCTGAATTAATAAAGATAAGATATAGGAAATTGAAATGTGCATCCGTTTAAGCCTAACTAATTTCCTATGACAGCTCCCAAATTTATCCACAAAATAATTCTTCCCTCCAGCTAGGGGCGGAATATAAAAGCTTAAATTAACCGCGAGTGGAAAATAAGAGAGCTTATGAGCATTTGACTCAAAAATAACGCGAGTATAATCCATATGCACTGACGGGTTTGTCTTGTGAGGTGGAAGAATCTGGTCTGCTAAAGGAGAAGGTGGGTATTCATCCCAAATGCAAGGGACAGTAAAGTCAATTGGGTCCTCAATAATAGGTTCATCCATAATATCGCCATAACTATCCCATTTAACCTCAAGACTGTCAAAACTTTTCTCCTCACTCTCCTTATGGCTAGACTCATCAGTAGGGAAGTTCTCAAAGAGACCTTCTCAGTCGTCCTTACTATCTGTGCAAGAATCATAGAGGGGTTCTAAATTATCCTTATAAAAGGGATTATCAACCACGCTAATGGTCTCCTCTATTTCTCCGTCAGTATTTCCTAAAACGGTTTCCAAGGTCTCACTCACCCCCTCATCTGAGTCAACATGAAGAGAGAAATTGGGTTTAAGAGTTCCAGTAGCAAACCATTCAAAAAATTCTAATACTTCTTTTACGGGGATTCCTTCGAAATCACACTTACCATTAGCCTCGAGGTATGCTCGCATAGGGGCATTAATTCCCCGGATGATAGACAGGCATATTTGGAGTCTCGAAAGCATTCCTCATCTTGGTTCGAGCCACTCCTCCCACCTGTCTATATAAGAACCAAAACTTTCGTTCTCTCTCTGCGGAAAGTCAAGAATGAGAGACATGAGAATGGTCTCAAGGAACCGAGGTTCCTTGAGACAAGAAATAGACTAAATAAAAACAGATAAAACTACGCTGCCTCCCCGGCAACGGCGCCAAAATTTGGTACCGTCGTTTTAGTACTAAAAATAAATACCTAAATACTACTAACAGACGGTAAGTAGGGTCGATCTCCACAGGGAGGCAAAAATGAGATTTATATGTTTTAAATTAGTCTAAGAGTAACGAGGGTTTGAGTATGATTTCTAAACTAAGAGAGGTGGCAAGAGAAATTGAGCGATAGAAATAAAGGGATTAACAATAAAGAGAGAGAACTAGGATTGTCGGGTTACCAATGAATGTCAGATAATTGCAGCTAAGGTCACAGATCGGTCACTTGTATCGGTCTAAGGGGCAACGAATATCTCCTTCCGGTCTCAATTCACTCTAAAACACTATTAGCTTAGCATCCGCCTCACTAAAGAATCCTAAAGTTCACTGCAGGTCTCACCCCTTCCAACCTTCTGGTCTAGGTCAAGGCTTACCAAATCAATTAGCTAGATGTGTCGACTCAAGCAACTAATTGCAATTATATGCGGTGATTAACAGCATAGACAAGATTTTAGCAACAGATCTGCAAACCTAATTAGCAACTAACATCAACTCATTGGATCCCCTAAATCCTAGCAGGAGAATTAGCTAAACATAATAATGAATAAAGCAAAAGAGAAGGAAGAAGCAAGAACAAACATAATGAAAGATACAAACTAAAGAGAGGAAAGATTAAATAGAGAGAGCAAAAGAAAGATTACAAAGTAGCGAATCCGGAAAAGAGAAGCAAAACAAAGTTCCCAGCAGTAATTAAGAGTAAAGCAGTGATTAAGAGTATATGAGATGTTTTTAACCTAATCTCGACTTCCTTTATATAGGAAAGTGATTATTAACATAAAATAAACCTAACACGGGATAAAAATCCCGAGTATATAAGCTAGTCACTCGATCGAGCAACTTTATATCACTCGATCGAACAAATCCAAGCTAAAACCTCTCGAGCGAGGACCTTAGGTACTCGATCGAACACTATCAAAAAGAGGGCATTCGATCGAAGACAATAACTAATCGATCAAACAAGATAGTACTCGATCGAGTACTTTCCAGTGCACAATTCCTGCTTCGCGCACTGAACTTCAAACGGTTGCCATTTCTTCGTTACTTGGGCAAATAGAGCGTTTCTGTTGGCGTTGGAAAGCTAAGAGGGCAAGTTTCATCTCCAATTGGAATCACCTGAAAATCAGTTATAGAACTCGAGATATGGCTCTTCAAATTAGGCACTAGTAATTTGAAGTTCTTCCCTTACTCGCCTAGCTATCTTACTTCTTTGCGCATCACAATTAGTAGTTTCCAAGCTCCGACTCAACTCATCTCCAAAATGCATGCATAGGGACATGTATTAAGCTTGATTCCGCTCCTCTTTGGTTCATTCCTGCAAATAATACAAGAGAAACCAAAGTAGACAATTCGGGGGACATTTGTAGCTAAACACTACTAAATATGCATAGGAATGCGTGCAAATGAAGTACAAAATGCCTATATAAAATGCACGCATCAATCAAATGTCGATAATAGAACGGTTAGTATTAAATTACAAGTGATATAAACAAAATAAAGTTACAACTCTTGACTCCTATCAACTATGTGAAACTATCTCCGCCATGACTCGTGGTAGACTCGTCCCTCCAAGCACCCAGCTAAGATCCATACATCAACCTGCTAAGACTGACTGCTCACCATAGTGGATCACGGCAGACACAACACAACAATACCACACAAGGTCAGTAACTGAGGTAACAAGTAGAAAAGTAGACACAACATAAATACAGTAACACACACACACACACACACACACACACACACACACACACACACACACACACACACACACACACACACACACACACACACACACACACACACACACACACACACACAGCCTCCGCCAACCAACCGCACATCTCTGACTGCCCGAAGGTCCAGTCCTGTCAGTGGGGGACCACAACCGTTCCCCCTAAGCCCCGCTCATCTATCTGAACGATAACCCATGTTCCTTAATGTGCATTTCCCCTTCTGTGGCGGGCTCCACAGAGGGAGAATCAAGGGCGTGAAGCCACTCCCGCAAGTGACTCCACTCGACCTAAGACGCACCTCGAGAACCACAGACAACCATCTACAATCAACCACACTGTATAACAAAAACTGTCAACAACAACCAATCTACACCACCAACAACGACACTAAACCAATTATACTACAACAATAGACACTCTAGACAACCAACAGCACTGAGTAGGAAAACCTACCTTTAACAAACCGCAGCGATTCCGCGCACGATCACAAGATAACATTCAACCACCAAACCACCTATAACAACCATCATAACCATCTATTACTACTACCATAACCATAACTGAAATCAAGGGAGACGATGATGATGATGATGACAACATACCTATACAAAGCAATCCGGCTTCAAGACCGCTACCCGACTCAAGCATCCCATCCCTATGCTATAACCGCTCTCAAAGACCTCAAAGAGATGAACCATGATGAAGGAGGAGTGATATGACGTCATCTAGGTTTAGGAAGAAAAGAGAAAATGATTTGGGGTTTCACGATTTATAATTCCCCGCTAGACTCACGTTACTCGATCGAGTAACCCACTTACTCGATTGAGTGGCCTCTACTCGATCGAGTGCCCAAACTACTCGATCGAGTAGCCTCCGCTAGATCGAGTAACACGAACTCAAAGGCTCACAACGTCACAAGGTTTAACTCGTAAGGTTTCTGAAGGTTAAGATAAGTGTTTAAGGTCAGTCAACATCGGTCAACGGGTCTCTAAAAGGACGGGTATTACAAAGAGTTTGTATTAACGACGGACGTCATTTACAACAATAACATGCAAATATTAAGCCTTAAAACTTTTTTTCATTAACAAAGTGTTTTATCTTTTATTTTATTTGAAAAAAAAAATTAATCATATGTAAAGAAATAATTAGACATAAGACGTAACATTATAATTAAATTAATTATCCCGTTGCAACGTAACTAAATTAATTGCCCGTTGCAAAGCACGAGTGTTAAACTAGCTAGTATTTAATAAATGAGTTTTTTTATCATGTGCCCAATGGGCACATGATAAGGAGCCAATAAAGGAAAGTATTACACCAATAATCCTCTAAGTGTGATAATTATGAGTTCATAATTCAATATCTCATGATATATTAGTGTAATACTTTCCTTAATTAGCTCCTTATCATGGACAAATATAAGAAACTTACCTTAAATGATAGAATCAAATCACAAACATGTATGAAAGCTGAAAACAGTTTTATTTAGAAATAGAGTGACTAAAATAAAACTAAGAACAAATCATATGCATGCATAATAACAAAAAATAAAAATAAGATAGGTTTACACTATAAACTTTGCTGTACTTAGCTCGTCCACACGTTGCTCTGTCGTGAGGTTAGGGTTCTCCAAAATTGAACCCAGCATACCATCCTCCCAAGTCCCACCAGTCCCACGCCATGATAATCAATAGAGGAGTTTTTTATTTTTTTATTTTTTTCAGGGACGACATTCTTAAGTTTTCAACTTTTCACTATGATTCCTTACGACTAGAAGTTGGCACTATTTATCTTACCGTTAAGACGGGTCACGTAGTTGAAATAAAACGAAAGCACAATGTATAGGTTAAAGCAACATATTTGTCAAACACTGATGCACAAGTTGTATAATACTTAACCCAATTTATTGTTAATAGAGATATTCGTCTTAAGTGAGACTAACTCATTTTTATATTGTGCTAATAATTCATGTATCACCCAATTCAGCTAATAATCTCTCTCCTCAGCAAGTCCAATGGTAAGCAAGTTACTACTAGTTTACCTTTGTCACATCATATTTTAAGTTACAAAATTTTTGACCTAATCAAGTATTCCAATGGTTTAGCTAAATTTTTCTCTAGCTTGACTGAAGCCATATTTTAAACTACTAACTTTCTATTGGTTGTTTCCTTATTTTTTTTTTTGGTGTAAACCATCCGGTTTAATCCGGATTCGAGCCGGGTAGAACCACTAGGGCGTTAAAGCTCTCCCTCATGAGTTTTAACACTGCTGCGTTCCCAGGGCTCGAACATGAGACCTCTGGATAAGCTAGAACAACCCCTTGCCAGTTGATCTAAGTGCTCATGGGTATTGGTTGTTTCCTTATGGTAGGTCTATTTATGCTACCAGCTTAATGAAACTAGTTGCTTAAACCAAGTTATTTTACATGGACAGTTAAAATGGTTTAGCCACTAAATTACAATTGTTTAAAGTTATAAGCAAGTTCTTAAGCCAAACCATTGAAATTGCTTAGAAATCCACTCCCAACTGCGATTTTGTAAGTGTTCAAATTTTATATATATCTTAACCTCCATTCAAATAAATTTTCATATAATCTATTTTCGCTAATTATTGTAATCTAACAAAACATAAGATTCAAGATACATGAACACACAAGAAAATGATGATTTAGCTATTAATTTAGGGACTAACCAAACTCAGTTGCTACTAAATAGGGAGTATATAACTTAATGCTTAATGTTGAAACAAAAAATGTATTTAGTCCCTACTGAGACCAAACCATATTGGTAGCTAATTACTCCCTCCGTACCACACCAAAGGTAACGTAGGGAAAATTAGAGTATTTAAGAAAAAGTGGAAAAAGTAAGGACAAAGAGGGAAAAAATAGGTGGGGTATGTAATTGTGGGTTTAATTGTGGGTTGATAGGTGGGTATGTAATGACATTTTGTGTAAATATCAAATCGATATAAGGATAACTTGGTAATGTTGTGGGCCAAATAAGGAATGTTACCTTTGGTGTGGTACGTCCGTTTATAGTAAGTGTTGTCTTTGGTCTGGTACGGAGGGAGTACATCACTATTATAAAGACTAATTAAATAAAGCGGGTAGCGAATTTAGTATCTAATTTGAGTTTTTAGATACGAAAAATTCGTCAACAGTTAGAGTTGTAAATGGGACCCTAAATTTATCTTCTCGGTTGAATTTTATATGTACTTATTTATTTTTCTTTCTCACGATATAAAAAACTTACAAGTATATCTAAATAATAATGCAAAATTATAAAATATGAAATATCGTTTTAAGCGGTTCTGTCTTTTTAAATAGCTTATACAGAGTATTATTGAAAAAAAATGGTTATAGAATATACATCACATGAGCTGTGTGAATATATAAGAAATACGATAAGATTCAACTAAGATTTACTTATCTTAATAAATACTCTTATGAATATCTGGAATAGCGTATTAGCAATAGCAATAGAAAAAATCTATAAAAAAATTTTCTTTTGCAATGTCACATTTTCTTAATTTCAATGTTTAAGAACTTTTATTCACAATAGATGACATTTTTATAAAATTCTTAAATGGAAAATAGTAAATATGTAATTGGTATTCACAATTTTCAAAGTCATGTTTATTGGTTCTCAAATTCCCATATATAAACAAACCAAAGTTCTTATTTTAGACCTTGATTCTTAAAATTAGGAACAAATTTGTAGTTGCAATATATAGAAGAACTTTTTATTTTGGGTTCTTATTGACAAATCCAAGAATAAGAACCACTATTTTTATTTTTCTTATAGAAATTACAAAGAGCAATAGCAATAGAAGAACTTTATATTAAGTCCTCCTTATACCATATCATATTTTATTAGTTCCAATGTTTAAGAACTTTTGTCCACAATAGATGACATTTGCATAAAGTTCTTAAATAAAAAATAAAAAATAAGTAATTGATATTCCACATTTTTTAAAGTATGCTTATTGGTTCTCAAATTCCAATGTATAAACAACCAAGTTCTTATTTTGGAACTAAATTATTAAAATTAAGAATAAACTTTTACTTGAAATAGAAGAACTTTTTATTTTAGGTCCTTAGTGATCACCCAAGACTAAGAACCACTATTGCTATTGCTCTAAACTTGTTTAATTCACCAGGAAGACGAAATTCCCAAAAAATTAAAAAGCATATGAATCGGCCGCTCCACCTCTATATTTTACGTCTATCTGTTCTGATACGCTGTTCGTCTTGAGAAATATATACCGTCGTGAGAATAAGCCATGAATATGCTTCGAGTTCCAATATGTGTTTGAAGTGTCGTTTTAATTAAAAAAATAACGGAAAATTCACGTGGTATCCTTGAACTTTGCCATTTTGCACGTGGTACCCAACTTTTTAAGTTTGTGCACATGATATCCTTGAGATTTAATTTTCAAGCACACCGTGTCCTTTTTATCGTTCTTAAAATTTTCAATTGAGCATAAATCAAAGATCAGAAATCGGAATTGACTATTTTTTTTTTCAAATTGATTACCTCTTCGGGATCTATAAATTGATAAAACGAAAATGGTCATTCAGAAATTTAAGATTGAAGATACGGTTGATTTGAAATTTTTGTTACAAAAAACCTTTTAAAATGTGAGTCGGCGAATTTTTTCTTCTCAAATTGTTGATTATGACGAGATATTCATTCTAGGAAAAAAATTTTGCTGAATGTGTATCCCAGATTAGAAGTTATGCACAATTGAGTTTTTTTATAGATTTCGATCGACGACACTTTAGTGGATAAGATTAGAGACCTCCCTTGAAATGTCCTAGGTGTATAAAAAAACATTCTTTTCACTAAACGTCGAACGTTTCCAGCCACTCCCTCAGCTTGTCGTTGTCGAATTGTCGTCCGTGGTCGAAGACCATTATATTGAATCAATAAAAAAAGAGGTCAGCGCTACGGCCGGAGATGTTGAAGGGGGCTGGTTGCTCCGTTATATGCAGATAATTTATGATATTATAAGAATGATGATATATATATGATTGAGAGCAGTCCTCTTCTACTTAGACAAAAAGGGTATGTTGTGCATGAAAATCAAACATGGAGAGTATAATGTACACAAACTTAAAAAGTTGAGTGCCACATACAAAATGACAAAGTTCTAGAATACCACATGAATTTTCCGTTAAAATAATGACGTTTAAGATTATAAACTCAACGTGCTTGAAATGTCGTTTTAAAATATCTATAATTTGGAATTAATTACGAGGAATGAACAACAAGAAACTGTCTTAATCAACACTCATAATTATTCGTCAAACCTAGCGCCATGTTACATGTTAGATTGTTCTTTGCAAGAAATGGTCTTAATGAACACCCATAACTATTTGTCAAACCCAAGTCCTTTGGCCTTTTTTTAAGTAGTAACAATTCTCTTATAGGACGGTCTTTTTTTTGTATTTTTTTGATAAAAATACAACGTTTTGAATTTTGATAAATAATAATCACTTTATGGTAAATACTAAACCTCACAATCAGGTCGTGTTATGTTGGGTTCGTGTTCGTGTCACATATAAATATGTCATACACCCCTCAACCCTAATCCAACCCATTTACTTAAACGGGTCATATACCTCAACCCTAATCCAACCCATTTGACTTTCTTACAATCCTACCCAACTTGTTTAACCCATTATTTTTAAACAACTCAATTTCATCTTACTCAACTCATCTAACTCATCTAATCCATTTAACCGAATGACTTGCTTAACCCACAATGCGCTGGTTAAGCCAAATGACATGTTCAAACCCTTTCACATCAAAGATAACATAATCCAATCAAAGTGTGAAAAACAAAATTAATACTTTCCTTTTTCAAATGCCATGCAGTAGACGACAGTAGTCTAATAAAAATGTAGGATTTCAACATTATCTCGTTTACACATTTCTTTAGCTTGGTTAAGTGGTTAACATATAAACCAACTTGCAATTGTTTTCAACCCATTTATATTAAATGAATTATTCGTATCGGGTTCGTATTGTAAGACTTTAATCCTAACCTGATCCATTTCAGTTTCATGTTGGGTTCTTGTTGAGCCAATTACTTAAATAATGAGTCAACATGTCTCTAACCCTAACCCGCTAATTTCGTGTAATGTTATCGGGTTGGGTTACTCTTTGCCAGCGCTAGTAAATAGTGACCACTTTGAAAAAAATGGTCATTTCTTAGTCAAAAAAAGTGGACAGACACTCCTCGTCGCACGTACGATAATCATACAATAGAATTTCCGTCTGGTAGTTCTATATATATAAGCTATATGACAACTTCACTTACTACCAAAAATCAAATATTACAAATTCCATCCATATTATGGCTACTACTCTTCTTGCACCTTCTCTTACTTTTACCCCCTCGAACAACATGAGAAATGTTCAGGCAAAGGTATCATTAACCTCATTAGAGGACTCCTCCGCGATTCCGGAGTCGAAACTAGAATTAAAATCCCATAGGATTTGGTTGTCAAATATAGTAGTTCGAAAGCCAAAAGAAAAAACAAAATGGCATGTAAACGGTATAGGGAGGTTAATAGTGGTGGGTATGATACATGGACTGGCCATGTTTGCACCATTTAATTTTAACTGGAGTGCACTTTGGGTGGCTCTTGTTTTATATGTGTTGACTGGCTTGTTTGGTGTAACGTTGTCGTTTCATAGAAATTTAACTCACCGGAGTTTTAAACTTGTGAAGTGGCTCGAGTATTTGTTTGCCTATTTTGGTTCACTAGCCCTTCAGGTTTGTTTATTATCGATTTATATTGAGTTTTATTATTAAAACAAATTTATCAGAAATACTTCTAGTAAGGCGATTTTTCACAAGTTTAGTGCAAAACGGAATTTTTAATAACTCTGCTTATACACTAACATCATCGTTATATGTGAAACATTTCGCACCATCTTTATGTATACCGTCGTAGACAACAAGATTAAATGCAAATTTATAGGGAGTGTATTTTTTTGCATTTATTGTTGAGGATTACTACCTCAATATTGCTCGATCAATAATATAACCTCTTATCACTAATTCAGTACGTAGGTTTAGTACGATGTCGAGTCTCCTCTCATAAGAATTACGGAGTACTCCGTATTATTTTAGAGCATCTACCCAAGTTATTGTCTTCGTCATGCATTAGTGGTTCTAGTTTGTTATTATGTTAAGAAATGAACTTTATGGAAATCAACATTTATTTAAATATAAAGTGTATTATTCATAATGTAAGATGAAAAAGGGTTCGTTCTATATGAGATTAATATTATATTTTAATGGATATGCTATCGATAAATAGGGAGACCCAATTGGATGGGTAAGGACACATAGGTACCACCATAAGTTTACGGACACTAAACGAGATCCGCATAGTCCCCTTGAAGGATTCTGGTACAGTCACATCGGTTGGATCTTTGACTCCGCTGCCCTTGCTGATAAGGTAATGCTTATTGTTGAGTTATATTATCATTACAATTTACAAGTACTGATGTTAATTACTATGTTTACTACTTCATATAATAAGTTCCTTCCGTTTAAGGAATTAAACTCATTGGTTAGTTACTCGAATTGACAGGTTTAAAACCTCAAATTCAGATATACGAAAATATAAATTAGCCTCTGCAACACCACTTATAAGATTGTTACGAAGATCATTGTTAACCGGCTCAAGCCCTTTTTACATTCTCTGATTTCTCCTAATCAAGGGAGCTCCATTCCCGGAAGAGGAACCGATTCTAACTTCATCATTGCCTCTGAGATCCTTCATACCATGCATGTCTCTAAAAGTAAGATTGGTTGGTTTGCCCTTAAGCTTGATCTTGAGAAAGCTTTTGACAGGCTTGAGTGGGATTTCGTCCGTACATGCCTTATCTCTGTTAACATTGACCCCGAAACTATCTCTCTCATCATGAGTTGCATTTCCACGTCCTCTGCTTTTGTGACCTTTAATGGCACACCTCTAGATACCTTCTCCCCCTCTCGAGGTATTAGGCAAGGTGACCCTCTCTCCCCTTACCTTTTTATTATTTGCATGGAAGCCCTTTCGCGTCTCATTCACCAAGCCTGCAACGACAATGAGTGGACCCCGTTTCCCCTAGGGAAAGGTGGAGTCTCTTTCTCTCATCTTCTCTTTGCTGATGACATTCTGGTCTTCGGTAGAACTTCTGAAAGAAATTTGTGCACTCTCCAAGACACCATCCTCTCCTTCTGCTCTAACTCCGGTCAAAAGATCAACTGCTCTAAAAGTAAAATCATCTTCTCGAAGCACACCCCCCCTTCTGAGGCTGTCTTATTCGAGAACGCCCTTGATATTAAGAGAACCAACAACCTTGGCACCTATCTTGGTTTCCCCCTCCTGGGCAGGAAACCTAAGCGTTCTGACCTTCAATTCATCTTGGATAACATCCAGTCGAAACTTGCCACTTGGAAATCTAGGTTTCTATCTAGAGCTGGTAGGTTATGTTTGATCAAATCCACCATTAATGCTATCCCCAACCATGCGATGCAATGCATTCGCCTCCCTTCCTCCATTCTCCGCGACATTGATAAGATCACTAGGAGTTTCCTCTGGTCGAGCCAGTCTGCCAACAAACTCCACCTTGCTAATTGGGACCTTGTCACCCTCCCCCTCTCCTTAGGTGGCCTTGGAATCAAAGCCGCGGAGCCTCTTAACGACGCCCTCTCAACTAAACTCTGCTCTAATATCCTCCTAAACCGTTCCTCCCCTGCTGCCCAAGCCATCCACAGTAAATACTGCACCCCCACCCGCCGCTCCTTCTCTAGTGGCTCCCATATCTGGAAGAACATTGGCAAAGGGTGGAACTTTCTTAAAGACCATCTCACTTGGTCAATTGGAGACGGCTCCACCATCAGACTTTGGGATGACCCTTGGCTCGACCTCGGTCCTCTAAGGGGTCTCGTTCTGGGCCCTCTTGGTTTTTCCTCTTCTAACGCTAATCTCTGTTCCATTATCACCAATGGTGCCTGGGACCTTACCTCCTTGGACTTTGTCCTCCCGACCACATCAAGATCGCATTCTTTCCACCCCCATCCCGATTACCACTAGGCCGGATACTCTCTCCACCTCCCTTGCCCCCAAAGGCAAGTTCTCTATCAGTGACGCTTATGCATCCCTCTGCCGCCCTCCTCTCGCCCCAACCCTTTCCCCCCCCTTCCCTGATAACCTCCTCTGGCTTTGGGATCTCCCAACCCAACCTCGTATTAAAGTCTTCCTCTGGCTTTTGTGGTGGAACAAACTACCACATAAAGCTTCCCTTTTCGGAAAAAACATCTTACCCTCTTCTTCCTGTTCCATGTGTCCTAACCCTTCTATCCCTGAGACCTCTCTTCATGCTCTTCGAGATTGTAGCTTTGCCTCTCACTCTTGGTCTATCCTTAATGCCCCTGATTCCTTCTTCACTGCCGACCTCCATTACTGGATCTATGATAACTGCACCTCCAAACCCCGTAGTTGGATTACCCTTTTCACCTTCGTCCTTTGGCGCCTTTGGTTGCGCCGCTGCGAGTTAACCTTCTCCCCCTCCGCCTCTACCCCCTCCTCCCCCTCCTCCTTCTGCGCCTTGGTTGCCTCCCAATCCTTTGCCTGGACCTGTGCCTCTTACCGTCCTCTCACCGCCCCTGTTATTTGTTCCACCCACCTTGATGCCTTTAGCTACCCTTTGAGCTGGGCCCCTCCTCCGCTTGGTTGGCTTAAAACCAATGTTGACGCGGCTTTCTCCCCCTCTTCCTCTGTTACTAGCCTGGGGTGTGTTATCAGAGACGGTCTTGGTTCCTGGGTTTTAGGTTGGTCCACCCGCTCCTTTGGTCTTAACCCCTACCTGTGTGAGGTACTTGCCATTCGAGAAGGGATTTTACGCTCTAAAGTCCTTGTGAATAACGTTTTGATTGCCTCTGACTGTCTGGATGCGGTTACTTCCATTTTGGGCGCCTCTGCCCCCTGTGGACCTTTTAATAACATTATTCTTGAGTGTAGGACCCTCTTGCAGGACTACCCGCATTTGAAGCTTGTATTTGAGAAGAGATCGGCCAACCGGGTCGCTGATGCCATTGCCCACTATTCCATTAGGGACTCTAGTATTTCTTCGGGTTGTTTTGAGTGGGATCACACCCCTCCTTTTGTTTTAGAACTCTGTACTTTAGACTCTGTTTTGGCCTGCGTGCCTCTTTCCCCGGACCCGCCCCCGTGATGTACCTGTGAACTCTGTTTGCTTTTTATTTATATAATGCTCCCTTTGTCCAAAAAAAAAAAAAAAAAAAATAAATAAATTATAAATTAGGTCTAATATTTACTCCCACCGGTTCCGTTTTTATGGCATACGGAGTATTAATCAATTTTTATCTTTTTCATTAATACTAAGTTGTTTTTTACAATGATCAACTATTTTTTTTTCAGCGAGGTGGATCATGCATTGTACAAGACTTAAAGAGGCAAAAATTTTACAAGTTTATGAGGAGTACATACTTGTTACACCATTTTGCTCTTGGATTTTTTCTCTATGCTTTGGGAGGATTTCCGTATCTTGTGTGGGGGATGGTGAGTATTCACTCTTTACTTATTTTGGTATTTGTACTTTAGTAATAAGAAATACGGAGTAGTATATACTTTAGTATAAATTCTTCCATAAAATTATTGTATGGAGTAAAACAAATTTATAATAGCTCTTATTATGTGCTACATATCAGTGGCGTTTTTGGCGTGGGTGCAGGGGGTTCATTTGCACCCCCTTTCCCGAAAAATAATTACAGTACTTTTTAGTAAAGGAGCATATTAGTTATGTGGGTCTAGTGGTTATCAAGACTATTTTTTAGTTAGAGGTCATGGGTTCTATCCTTGTATTGAACAATTTTTATTTAATGTTATATATCATACATTTTGTCCAACTAAATAATATTTTTTTTCATATAACTCGATATTTTCACTATTAAAAAATTTTACGCACCCCCTTCTATCAAATCCTAAAACCGCCCCTGCTACATATATATATCATGAATGAGTTCATAAGCTTTATGCAACCATTGTACACCATTCAATAGCGCTTCTAATAATAGCTTAACCCGATTGATGACTTAATTACGAATTAGAGGGTTTTTAATAATATCTAATATCATGAATTACAAAAGAATAGTTTTAGTGGGAATATTTCAAACGTCAGGTTAAATATATATGTGTGTGTATGTGTGCTTTGATAATCTGACCCGACTTAGGACCCTGACATTAGCCGGATTCAACAATAACCCGACTTAACTCAAACCTAGTAAATCAGAAAAATATCCGAATTAGAGGTGCTCCAATTGGCTTTTTTTTTTTTCTAAAGTGTTGACTCCACAATTTGAAGTTTTTGCTCATTGAGATTTTGATGGGCGTTACCTTTCAACAAACAAATAATCAAATGATAATTGACTTCAAAATAAGGGAATTTCAGTAAACAGAATGAATATATCGACACCCAAATTATTAAAGGCTTAAAAATTATTTATTTGTTTATGGACAATATGGTGGTGCAGGGTGTAAGGACTACAACTGGTTACCACGTTACATTTTTAGTGAACTCTGTTTGTCATGTATGGGGAAATCAAGCTTGGAATACTGGTGATCTATCTAAAAATAATTGGTAAGTCTCACTAAGTACCTTTTTTTTTGTTTTTTTTAATATATATAAACCTGAAATATCAAATAATATAATTATTAAAAAAACCAATTTGCAAAACTATTTAAGAAAATTGAGTAATACCATGAAATGTATATTCTAATGAAATTATATTTTTAGCTCAAAGTTAATGATTTCTGTTTATAAAATTTCTTAATTATTAATGAAGTTTTTTTTTTCCCCACAAAGCTACTAATAGCAGTTTGTACTTTTATTTTATATATGGGTACATATGCGTCAAATCATTTATAATTGAATCAAATGTAAAATTTGGCATTTTGTAATTTATGGGTGTATACCGGCCAACTTTAATTTATTTTACTTAAAATATTATGATTTAGATTTTAATATGAAATAGTTTGCTGAAAAAATTATTTTTTAATGAAAGGATAAAGGGTTAATGAAAGAAATCTAATCACATTTGTGCCCTTAATTAATAGAGTGCATTTTGAAAGGTAAAATTTTCACGTTTCTTATTGTCTTAATATATAACTAATCTAGATCCCGCGCAATGAATGCGCGGTATTTATAGAGTTTTCACTTAAATCATGCTAAAGTAACACCTAATTAATTTTTCATATTTCACGTCATTATATTTTGATATAATAAAAAAAAAGAATTGAACTGTAAAATTATTCAAGAAAACTAAGTAAAATACAATTGTAAAATAATAGTGGTATCTCGTTAGTTCACTTTTCTCATTATTGTATTTTGTTTCGAGAGAAAAATAAAATTAAAACTGAAAATTAGTCCAAGAGAATTGAGTCATGGGCTGAAATGTATTATTTTAAAACGTGTTTTTTATACCACAAATCTAACGATTCCAATTTATAAATTCTCTCAATTGTTTTGTTATGAAAGTAATCAAAACGATTTATAGTTTTGTTTATATATATTATAAATAGTATGAGTCAAGTCATTTTCAAATAATAGCATTAATAAAAGATTTAATAGTTTATAGTTTTATACGGAGTATTATTTATACTTTAATTAAAATATTATAGTTTAGTGTTTAGTGAAAATTATATAATTTGATGAAAAGATTAATTTAAATGAAAAAAAATATATAATAAAATACATTATAATTTTTAATTTCCTTATTTAGTAAATATAATTAAATTATTAATACCTTTCTTATTTAAAAAAAATACTTTTTGTAGGAAAAATTTGTGAGTTGACCTATTCTTTTACTCCGTAGTAGATAGGGAATAAAAATTGGAAAGTGATAGGGCGACACCGGGTGTTACCGAAATTCGGTAACACCCTAATAAAATACCCTAAAATAATATATAAAATAAAAAATAAAAAGTTCACATTTTATATAGTAATCAGTTATATAAAGGTTAAAAACGTAAGTTTCTGATAAAAGTTACTGTAATTATTACTGCCATTTCCTCCTCTATTTTCCGATTTGAAGCATCAATAATCAATTATACAAACCTACTTTTATCACTTTGATCAAAATATTTTGCTTAGGTTTCTGTCATAATAATTACTTTGTAAAAAAAAGAAATCAACCCTGAAGTATTTTCAATTACACAAAGAATGTGACACTATGGTCTACGGTCCAATCATGATTCCTCCGAGACTCTGAATTCTTTGCAAAATGAACAATTGGAGCAAATCCAGATGTTTAACCTAAAAATTTTGAATGCAACTCTTACCATGAGATATACTTTGGACGTTGTATTTTTGATTTCTCATCTATCAATGCGAGAATGCGACCTTTGCAATTTTGCAAATTAGGTGTTTATCATCTTGCAAGTGCATTGATCGATATGTATGGGCTACCTGTGAATGGAGAACGTGAATTGTGTCCGATTAACGCCGTGTTGTTAGCGAATTTCATCTTAAAATCAAGTTAAATTTCCATTTCTACCAGCCATTTCAAATGAATCTATTTTTAAAAGTGAGAAAATTGAAAAGACGACTAAATTTTACCGAAATACCCTCGGTGTTACTAATTTTGAGTAAGATCGGGTGTCGCTATCTCATTTTCCATAAAATAATAAGGGATTGCAATTCCATAAAAAAATGTCGCTTACAAAGAGGTGGAAATAAAAGTGAAAATTTGGGATTTGTAACGTAGCTTCATCAAAAGGATTTCCGGAAAAAACTTATGAATTTGAATAAACACCGCGAAAGTGGTAATTAAGCCCCTTAACTTTGTTCGATTGTGAAATTAGGCCCCATAAGTTTCATTTGGAGTAATCAAGCCCCTTTAGTTTCACCAAAAGTGAAATTCAACCCCATTTTCTTAATTTCCACAAGAACTTTAATTAAAAATATTTTATATTAGTATTAAAATTTTTATTAAATACCAAAAAATTACTAATTACAACTTTACAACCTCTACATAATTTATTAATTGTTGAATAACACTTTTACTTATTTTGTAAATTGTTTATAATTTATATAGTATTCATACATATATAATAAATTGTCTATATACTATAAAATAAAAATAAAAATAAAAACAATTCTCAATATTTAATATAAATATAAAAGTTCTAAAATTATAAAACAAAATATTTTATATTTGATAATTTGTATTAAAAGTGATTTTAATTTAAGTATTTGCCGAAAATTAAGAAAATGGGGTTGAATTTCACTTTTGGTGAAACATAAGGGGCTTGATTGCTCCAAATGAAAGTTATGGGGCCTAATTTCACAATTGAACAAAGTTAAGGGTCTTAATTACCGCTTTCGCGGAATAAAAACGTTTAGCTGTCCGCATGGGATGGATCAAATTTTAGAAAAAATATTGTGAGTTACCTTGAGGTTTTAAGTAAGTCAACCTCTCCATTTCACGGGGTTAAAGTTTTTGCGAATTTAAGGCCTTTTTTTACACTTCAGAATTTTATTGACATAATAATTCATAAATACGCTTTAATTCACTTTAGTGCAATTCATTTTTATTTTTATTTTTTACTACATTCTACAGTTCTATTTTGCCTCTATCTCATATATATACAACAAATATTCCGATCCTTTAAACTGCATTTCTCGTGTTCTTGATTTTTAAGATTTATATGTTTTTAATTTCAAAACAACGAGACATGTTACTACTTACGAACTCATTTACATAGTACTTTGTAACACAACACTTAAACTATTTTGTAGGGTAAATATATTACTTTTTTTCATCAAAAAAATAATTTTCCAAAAGATTGGTTTATTACTTATGTAAAAATTTAAGTTTTAAACTTTTTATGTTGGTGAACTGAGAAATCAGAGGCTTGTGTAGGTGGGGTAAGTTTTAAACTTTAATCTCATAAAAGTCAAATAAAATCATGCTAGAGAATGAGGGAGTATATTTTTATTATCTTAAGTCACATCTTTAAATAGTTTGCATAAGTATATGAAGATGGCATATAAAAGAAATCATCATAGTAAATGTTTTTTTTTTTTTTGGTATAATGTAAGCTTTTTATTAAATCATAGTAAATGTTGGTCAACTGAGAAATCGGAGGTTTGTTAGGTGGGTCGCATTGCTCACGGCGGGAGAAGGTTGGCATAACAATCACCATGCGTTCGAGTACTCAGCTAGACATGGCTTGGAATGGTGGCAGGTTGATCTAACTTGGCACACTATCAAGCTTCTTGAAGGTCTTGGTTTAGCCAGTGATGTCAAGCTACCAACCATGGCTCACAAACAACGTATGGCATTTAAATTATAAATACGAGGATTCAAGATCCTATATTATAGCATGTATAAAAAAAAATATAATCCACATATGAATGGTTGTTATAATTTTATATATTACGTTTTTTTTTATTCTATTTAGTAATCTGATTTTTTTTCATGAAGAATTAAAAAAAGACTATGTTATTTAAATAAAATATGGGTTCTCATATGATTATATATCTAAGTTCATCAATGGTTATCTATTTGTGGAATACGTCACCCCTGCAGAACTTTCGCGTGATAAGGGGCATGTCATGAGTTTAATACCGATCTTTAAAGCTCAAAAATGATGGATGGATTTAAATAAGGTTGAATTAGGAGTTGCCATCAAATTATTGTGGAAAATTAGTATAACGTTCGAAATATTTTCTACCTATGACAGATTAAGCATAAAGCAGAAAATGACACCGACACTAAAGATCGAGGTTCATTCCCTTAACACTTTATGTCTGGAATAACTCTCAAATCTCAATGCCATTGGATACAATCGTCTACTATCCATGAGATTTGAGTATGGGTGGGGGTACGTATTGTAACACTCTTTAATAGAACACTCATTCTCATTCGATGTATGTAGCATCCTCCACTAATTGAGTCGGGGTTAAATAATGTCTGAATTTACCAATATATGCATCTATGTAACATCCATTGTTTTGAACCTATCATCTTAGAATTTACTATGTCGGTTGATTAACAAATAAGACTGAAAGTTGAAGTTGGAAGCTAGAATTCATACATGTGATTAATCATGCAAATGATGTAAATTTAACACCTCCTTTTTACCTGGCCAAGGTAATCAGGAGATGTTATCATCTCGGTTTGCCGAGGCAGTGAAATCCGATTGCAATTAAGAAATATTTTTATAAATAAAGTATTTAATAAATTACATGATGAATAAGTGAGTAATTGAAGAGTAGAAGTCATAACTACTACAACCTTTCTAATGACATTATCTCGTCTAGCATGAGACTATGCTACTCGACCAAGTCCGAAGCTTGTCCCGTCTTCCACGTGACACCAAACCAACCTGTACTCAAACTGCTCCCCATATGATCGGAAATATCATATTGATCAACACAGGCCACTCCGGAAATAGGTGACAATCTACACACAACCAACACACGTCAGTTTCAACAATATAAATATTTAAACATGACACCAATGTGAGAATATGCAATACGACATAAAATGCATGAGAGACAGTGTTACATCTATGACATTATACCATTACCTCACTGATACCAGGGACACACCCACGGTACCACAACCGGTGATGGGACCGCAACAACGCCCACCAAACAGCCTGTTGGGGCTGGTGTCCTCCACAGTTAGTGCAATGACATATAAATCTCTAAAAGGATCAAAGGGTATACTTTTGTATTATTATCAGTTGGTCCACGTTTATCAATAACGGTTGGCTTGCTAGATAAGTTTGACGTTATTGTCATACTGATGGCGGTGATCAACTGGTCCCTAAAAGTCACACCTATAGGATACGTTTGAGAGATGTGACGGTATGAAAATACAGTCATGTTGATGCCTAATTTGACTAAACAGTTAGTCGGAGTTATTGACTAATAATTAGTCAAACGCGATGTTGAGATATTTATTTAATACGGATTAAATAATAATGGCTAAGGCGAATTAAGCGGTTAATTCGTAAATTGAATATAAACGATTATATTTAATTAATGTATATTGAATTAATTAATTATACAATATTGTCATTGTCGGACAAGTATTAATATATCGACTGAGTCATGTTACTGGTTGATATTTTAATAACCGATAACCGATGACGATTTATAATAAAATCACGTCATATACATTTTAGCATTTTGAGTCGGACCACGAGTTTAATAAGGAGGAAGTGGAAAGCCCACTCCCTCCCTAAGCAAACCCACGGCCAACCGAGAGGAACAAAAAGGAGAGCTTCTCTCCTTTTTGACCTAATCTTTTGTCATTTGCACAAAAATTAGGGTTTCGGGGCAATTTTCTCTGAAATTCTAGATCTCACATCGAAAACCTCACAAAACTCTCTCAATATTGCAAGGCAATTAGAGAGTAATTTCTAGCACAAGGAGCATAGTCTCAGACGGTCTTGGGTGCAACGATTAGGAGGAAATCTATATTGATTTCTGTTCTTAGGCCGTATTCACAAAGGACCCGAGGTTGATTCTTATACCTTTATCGTTTCTCTTGTATTTTTCGTTTATGACAATAATCACATGTTAAAGATACGTTATAGTCCTAAAATTTAAGGGAATTTTACGGATATTTCCCTACAAGTGGTATCAGAGCGAGGCCACGTAAATTTTTCATTGTGATTTTCATTAAACGATTTGAATCGATAATCATTTTTGCCTTGAAAACCGTGCGGCTGGATTTTTTTTTGTACGGCTGGTCAAGACATACTTTATAGGTTATCCTAAAGGAACACTTGGTCATTACTTTTATTCGCCAACCGAACAACGTGTATTTGTTGCGGCTAGTGCGACATTCTTAGAGAAGGAATTTCTCGAGAATGCGAAGAGTAATAGAACCTTCGAGCTGTCGGAGATTCTAGAACCAAATACCGAGCAACCGTTGGAGGAACCAGTTCCTTCAATCCCGGCTGCGGTGAATATTCCTGAGGAACCTAGGAGGTCGGGAAGAGTCTCTATTCCTCCGGACAGATACATTGGTATGGTCGAGGAACATGACATAGATGACATTCTACTCTTAACGAGTAGTGAACCCGCAACCTATAAAGGTGCCATGACTAGTTCCGACTCAAAGCTATGGCTTGAGGCCATACAATCCGAGATGAACTCCATGTTTGAGAACAACGTATGGGATCTTGTTGACTTGCCATCTAAGGTTCGTCCTCTTTAATGCAAATGGCTTTACAAGATAAAGCATTCTGTGGAAGGTCAACAAGATATCTATAAAGCACGACTAGTTGCTAAAGGTTTCACCCAAGTGCCAGGTTTGCACTACGATGAAATTTTTGCACCCGTAGTCATGCTGCGTTCCATTCGGATTATCTTAGCGATTGCCGCTTTTCATGACTATGAAATTTGGCAGATGGATGTGAAAATCGCCTTCTTAAACGGTTATTTGGAGGAAGAGTTGTACATGGTACAACCCGAAGGTTTCATCGATCCTGAACATCCTAAGAAAGTGTGCAAGCTTAAGCGTTCCATTTATGGACTTAAGCAAGCTTCTCGGAGTTGAAATCATCGTTTCGACCAAGTGATAAAAGAAAATGGATTTACTCGATCGGTCGAGGAACCATGTCTATATATCAAGTCGAGTGGGAGCAAGATTGTCTTCCTAATATTGTATGTTGATGACATACTCCTGATTGGGAATGACATACCTCTCTTAACTTCGGTAAGAGTATGGTTGAAGAACCATTTCCAGATGAAAGATTTGGGTGAGGCACAAAGAATTTTGGGCATCCGTATCTATCGAGATAGATCACGTCGGATGTTATCTCTCAGTCAGGAGTCTTATATAGACGAGATACTAGAGAGATTCAGCATGACTAACTCCAAAAAGGGGTTTCTTCCTATGGCTCCAGGGGTGCATTTGAGCAAGTCTCAGGCACCAGAGATACCGGAAGAGAAAGAGCGCATGACCCGGATTTCTTATGCTTCGGCTATAGGATCAATCATGTATGCCATGATATGCACACGTCCAGACGTGGCATATGCATTGAGTATGACAAGTCGATTCCAACAACATCCAGGTGAATCACATTGGATGGCTGTCAAGAACATTCTTAAGTACCTACAGAGGACTAAAGATTGGGCATTGACTTATGGAGGCGAACAAAAGCTATGCGCAACCGGTTACGCAGATGCTAGCTTCCAAACGGATCGAGATGACTCGAAATCTCAGTCTGGATTCGTTTTTACTCTTAATGGCGCTGATCACTGGAAGAGTTCCAAACAAAGTGTTACAAAGCAGATTCTACGATCGAGTCCGAGTACTATGCCGCGTCCGAAGGCGCAAAGGAAGCGATATGGATGCGTCAATTCTTACAAGGACTATCTGTAGTGCCTAGTTCGAATGACCCGATCACCATCTATTGCGACAATAGAGGTGCCATCTTCCAGGCTAAGGAGCCTAAGTCTAGCAACAAGTCTAGACATGTACAACGGAAAGCTCATCTAATCCGATATTACGTGGAGCAAAAGGAGGTAGTGATAGAAAAGATTGCTACAGATGATAATATAGCAGATCCTCTCACTAAACCATTACGACAAGATAAGCATGAAGGGCATGTTAATTCCATGGGAATTAAACGTGTTCCTGAGTTGTAGTACTCTTTTATGGATTAGATTCATTTTCTTGTGTACTCTATACGACATCATCATTTTGATATTTATATATTTTGTTTTTCATGTGGAATTGTACGACAATTTTGAACACCACAAAGTGAACTGAACAAACATTATATTTTGGTCCTTAATTGCCCACGTGAGCTGATAACTCTGGCAATTATTTTGTGACGTTGGTTGATGGTGGGTTCAACGAGCCATAAGTCAAACGGTTGACTGACCAATCACAGAGGCGAGTTATACGGATATCTCGTAGGACACAATTGTGACAACGACGTGGAGTCCTAAATGTTTTATAACATTCGGTGTCAGGTCATGGATAGGACCTCCATGGTGATCCTAAGAGTCGATTCTTTTGACTATCGATTGTCTCTTGAGATTAAGGCAGATTTTGGGTGACTTTGGTTTCTTTCTCACGGTCATCCGTAACAGGGGGCCAAGTAGATTTTTTCTGGGTCATTTCATGCTGTGCTTAAATCGGCAGGAGTCGAGTTGAAGGAAATATTCAGCCTTTATCAGGTACTCGATATTTCTCAGGGCCACTCGAGGAGCTGTAACTGAAATGTATGGCCATGCTCGAATGCGGATTCGTTTTATCAGTTAAATTACTCTCTAGTCGGGGAAACCACTCTTGATACAGATCGATTGTAAAATACGACCTTTGCGGATACTGATCTGCAAATTGTTTTACATTGAGTGGGAGAAATTTTAAATGGATATGAGAATCGGTTATCGCACATACACTTGTACGGACAAGTGGGAGTTTGTTGGGGCAGGTGTCCTCCAGTTAGTGCGGATAACGTTATTGCACGTACACTTGTACGGACAAGTGGGAGTTTGTTGGGGCTGGTGTCCTCCACAGTTAGTGTAATGACATATAAATCTCTAAAAGGATCAAAGGGTATACTTTTGTATTATTATCAGTTGGTCCACGTTTATCAATAACGGTTGGCTTGCTAGATAAGTTTGACGTTATTGTCATACTGATGGCGGTGATCAACTGGTCCCTAAAAGTCACACCTATAGGATACGTTTGAGAGATGTGACGGTATGAAAATACAGTCATGTTGATGCCTAATTTGACTAAACAGTTAGTCGGAGTTATTGACTAATAATTAGTCAAACGCGATGTTGAGATATTTATTTAATACGGATTAAATAATAATGGCTAAGGCGAATTAAGCGGTTAATTCGTAAATTGAATATAAATGATTATATTTAATTAATGTATATTGAATTAATTAATTATACAATATTGTCATTGTCGGACAAGTAGTAATATATCGACTGAGTCATGTTACTGGTTGATATTTTAATAACCGATAACCGATGACGATTTATAATAAAATCCCGTCATATACATTTTAGCATTTTGAGTCGGACCACGAGTTTAATAAGGAGGAAGTGGAAAGCCTACTCCCTCCCTAAGCAAACCCACGGCCAACCGAGAGGAACAAAAAGGAGAGCTTCTCTCCTTTTTGACCTAATCTTTTGTCATTTGCACAAAAATTAGGGTTTCGGGGCAATTTTCTCTGAAATTCTAGATCTCACATCGAAAACCTCACAAAACTCTCTCAATATTGCAAGGCAATTAGAGAGTAATTTCTAGCACAAGGGGCATAGTCTCAGACGGTCTTGGGTGCAACGATTAGGAGGAAATCTATATTGATTTCTGTTCTTAGGCCGTATTCACAAAGGACCCGAGGTTGATTCTTATACCTTTATCGTTTCTCTTGTATTTTTCGTTTATGACAATAATCACATGTTAAAGATACGTTATAGTCCTAAAATTTAAGGGAATTTTACGGATATTTCCCTACACAGCCGGACCGCAGCTGTAACAAGGTACTAGGGACACACTCGTGGTACCCGACCCGGGCGCCAACTGGATCCTTGCCAGACATCGTGCTTCAACCACACGAGTCCCTCCATAACTCAAGTCATTAATGTGCACATCCTTCTTGGAGTGGGAAGCTCCAAGAGGCGACCCAAGCGTAAGATGGTCTCCCAACCGCCTTACGTCACCTCAACAATAACCACATCCTCAACATATATAACAATCACAATAATGTAATACGCAACACAATATATATCAAAATACGACTCAATATGAGACACACTTTCCAAACATGCCATGAACATCCATTCCTCAAGTATTCCGACTCCTTAAATCACCACAATCCAATTCCGTACTCATATGCTTTTCCGACAACAACATGTGACTCACAACAATCCCAATATCATAATATGATGCAAATCGACCTATACCATGGAAACATGAATGATGAACACAAAACAAATATTCATATTATTAAAACCAAGTAGGATAAACCTACCTTTTAGCATACTCCATAAACAATCCAAGACAAGCAAGACTCCGTCTCATAAAACCGTCGCATACTACATAAATTACATAATAACTATTACAATATATCCTATACTATTATAAAACACAAAACCCCTTACTATTACCCTTTAGTTATCCATATTACTCATGTTAATCACTAATTAATTATCCATAAGAAAACCCTCAAAAGTTAGGATCCATAAGAAAAGGAACAAGGGTACGTAGATCTTTACTTACAAGGTAAAAAAAAGGATAAGGTGCATAATATTTTAATCCAAGTTTGAATCCCATTGAGAAGTGTTTAGAAGGGTTTTAGAGAGAAGGGAGAATATTTAGAGTGATAAGGAAAAAGAATAAAATGATTTACGGTTATGTGAAAATAAGATCTCGTCATAGGTTTTATTGCCCACTGATGAGCTGCACTCGATCGAGTGCTGAGTCCACTCGACTGAGTGTGATGTGACTCATATTTACGCACAATTAGTCCTATAACTAGTCTCGTTTCATATGCTTTTATGTGATTATTAGGGCCGTTTCTTGTCTTTAGCTTCCTATTATGCAAATTCTATGAGGTTTGGTGCCTTTTGTAGGAGGAGAACAATAGCCTTGCTTAAATTGAGCATTACGGAGCAAAATTAATTGCATCTAACGACCAAATATCAAACAAGAGACCGAGACTAAAGGCCTTAGTCAATAAAGCAAGTTTCCGGGCAATGAGTAGGAATCCCCACGAGTCCAGATAAGCCCCCACGAGCCGTTACAAAAAAGGGTTGATTTTGTGGAGGTCCGATTGGTATGTATGGTTGTGAGGAGGTATAAGATGGGGATATAGGCGGTGTTTGCTAGTAGTTGGGTACCTATGACGATATGTTTACGTTCGCCGGGTGGTGATAATTGTGCATATAGAAGGATATATTATGAAGGGTATCTGAGTTAAGCTCGGGTGAAGGATATCCATTATCAAGTGGTAACTTACGTGATCAGGATTGGCTAGTTAGATTCGATTATGGGTCCATAATGTGTGTAAATATTTGTGTGAGGTTCTGACCTCACGAGTAATGGTATGGTGTGATAGTTATAAGTCGTTATATGAGTGTTCCGCGTCATATGTTTTACTTGTATGTGTATGTATGATATCTGTAAGTGATAGTGTGAGGTTCCGGCCTCATCAGTAATAGTATGGATGATATTCATAAGGTTATTGGTGAGCGGGTCGTTGTTCACTCTATCAAACACATTTATATTCTCAACAAACAACTAGATAGTGGTTAAGTCGAGGTCGATCCACGGGACGGTGTGCTTTGTGTTCTAAGTCTATCTATCTCAATTTATGCTAGTGTCACAAATATTGGGGGTTGGAGTTGTGTGCTAAACTACAACAAGGAAATGTAAACAATTAAAAAACAAGACGAGTAAAAAGAAATGAGGATGTAAACAAATGATAAAAGGTACTAAGGTGTCATAGGTTCATAGAGGAATCATGGTGGTGATCATACAAACATGTTCACATAGGTGCAAACAATTATTGTTGTAGTGGAATCGATTTAGTTTATATCTTACAATTCCTAGGAAGATTTGGGTCCCGGAGCCAAGTCGGTCAAGACTGTAAAACACCTACAAGTCGACTTAGTTTCTTCCTATTCACTTCTATGCATGGTCTAACAAGACTCAAGCTAGTTTATATCTTACAAGTCTTGTTGAATAGATAAGAGATGTATATATTCAAGGTTTCATAGTCAAGCATTTTATCAAGCATAACATGTGCATAGGTTGACACTACAACAAGAAAGTAATCTTATGATAACATATTAGATTAAGTATGAATATACCCCCATGTTATAGTTCCTTTAATCCCCCACTAATTCTAATTAGGGAACTATTCACTCATTATCATAGAAGACATGTTATCAATGGTGTCAATCATCTTAACAAGCATAAACATGATAAAAGAGTGAAGAAATAAGCAATAAAGAGTAAAGAGTAAAGAGGTTATACCAATATTTAAGATGAACAGATGGAAAGCAAAGACTAATAGAAGAGAACTTGATTGATTGATGAAGAGTTGTCAATTCTCCAATAATAACCCAATAATCTTCAATTACCCAATAATAAATCTTGAACAATAATTAAGGAAAGATTAATGTGTAATTTGTGGAAAGATTAAGTACTAATCTATTCTAATCTACTCCTAATGAGAGCTTAATCCAAACTAAGGAAGCTTTGCCTCTACTAAGAGGGCTTAATCTCTTGATTATTACAAATGGAGTATATATAGTGGTACATCATTAGGTTAAGCAATGGTAGATTAGGAAATAATATGCTTAAGTGTCGAATAGAGCCTTGCAAGTCCATGAGGAGCCCCACGACTCCCCATTGCGAAGACAATTTCGCTACCAAACAATCCGCTCGATCTGGGCAGAAAACGAGCGTCCTGAGTTTCAACCCGAGCGGGTTAAGATTGACCCGAGCGTGTTGAGGCACAACTCGAGCGGGTTGTTCTTGACCCAAGCGGGTTGAGCTGCAGAATCCTTTTTCTTGCTTTTATACCTATGATGCCTTCATATACTCTTTATTCCTATCATCCTTGGTCATAATTCTTGCCACCCCTTCATACTAGTCCATCTAAGATCATCAACAAGCTTCTGAATATGCACGAGAGACGGGAATTGCGCCTCATTATCTTCTTTCCTACAAGACATATAAAATGCACTCGGAAAGCAAATGGGAAGCAAATGACGAATAAAATGGCTATGAAATGCTATATTAGTATGCAAAATGAGGCTTAGTTAGGGGATTAAATGTGCGTAATTATGACTCAAATCAAATATCCCCAAACCGAACCTTTACTCGTCCCAAGTAAAGAGGTGACTAGAACTAGACCTTTATTTAAACTATCCTAATAATAATTTAACCGATGTGAGACAATTAGCGGGTCTCACTCCGCCCCTTCAACTCACAACAAGACATCCATGAGGTAAGATGCTTTCTTGCAAGGCAAGGTGGGGCTTTCCAAAATGGCGATACATCCAAGCATTAAGCACACAAAACAAGTAATGGATGCAGCTACAAAAGAATAGCCACTTTCCTCATCTAAGTAACGGAAATCATCTACAAGGGAAATAATTTAAGGGTACACACTCCATCATAGATATTGGTTCTCCTAGTTACTAAGTCCAAGAGGATACAAACAAGTCACCTCCAAGTTGTGTTAAACTAGGTTACCTTTGTCTATAATTGTTAAATGCTTTTGTCAAGAGCCAAGTCGCTATAGTGTTAGAAAACATTGTAGGATCGCGGAATTTCCCCTCTTGTTTAGACAAGAGGAAGGGTCGTCCCCTCTCCACCATGCAACAAAGAAAGGATCATCAATGGATAAAAGGGTTTCAAAGTGTATGAGATTCATAGTAGTTGTTTGCTTTAGGGTAAACCCCCCCCCCGCGCAATTTTTATAGCATTTGACATTGGAGAACATTTCATGCCATTTTTTTATGTTTGGCATTTTGATACTTGGCAATTTCAATTTTGCATTTTTGATCATTTTTCAAAGTAACCCCATTTGTAGCAAGGGTACTTTTATTAAAGCATAGGGGTCTATTTTTGCTCCTCATTTCATTTGATGCAATTGCAAACTTTTGACATTGATAACTTGAACTCTTGATAACTTGAACTCAATTTGATATTTTTGTTCCCATTCCCTTTTTGTTGACAAAATATGATGATAGAAATGTAAGGACGGTTGCACGGCATCAAGGGTCACCTTGGAATAAACGGTAGACAAGGAGTTATCACACCACAAGGTACTCTTGACTAGGCCTTAGTCCATGGGTAAAAAGATACTAGTATGACATATCCTAGGGTGTCTTGAGGATATTCTAGCAAACAAAGTCTCAAGGAGAAAAATTATCTACAAGGGCCTTATTTACACTTGTCAAGCTTCCTAAATAGGCATTTTCACAAAGTTTTCTAACCATGCAACTATATGCCATGATGCAACTATCATATATACAATCTAATGCATATGCTTCTATCAACTATTATGCCACATAAACTAAATGCAGTCCTAATATCACATAGGTACAAACCGCATCAATAAAAAAGAAGCCACATTGTCATTAACATATAAGAGGAAAAATGAGATTTGGAAAGATCATACCATGCGGTCTTCATATCCCTCATGCCTCGAGTGTGGCGTAGTCGATCCCATGTGATAAGAGTAAACAAACAAACAAACAACATGTATATACCATTCTACACTATAAAGAAAGAATATGTTTTTGAATTTTTGGAATATAAATTCCTATCCCTCATTTTATTTTGGACATTGTCTTCAATGTACATGTAGGAGTAGGAATGAAAGAAAATACATGTTTTTGAATTTTTAAAGTTTTATGGAAATGAAGTACAAATGCAAATGCAATGATATGAATGAATGCATGCTCTAAGTAAATGCAATTCTATATGACATATATAACAAATGAATGCAATATACACTACACTAAATGATGCATGTTCTAAGTAAATGCTTAGGTCACCTATGATCAAACCTTCTCAAACCGATTTAAGCACTATTTCTAGTGTAGGAGAAATGAGGTTTGGTCATTAGTGGCTATACATGAATGCAAATTTAACTATATGTAACTAACTATATGAGATATGTGAGATTTATTACAATGCAAGCTATAGTATATGATGAACTATGATGTATGTTACTTCATGGTTGAACCTACCCAAACCGATTTTAAACACTATTGCTAATTTAGGAAGAAAGGTGTTTAATTATGAGGTAACTATATAAATGCAATTATACATGAGAGATAGGGAAAGAAAGGGTTCTTAAAATCATTGTAGGAGATGAAGATGGTAGATAGGATGCATACATAGCAATGTCACGAGCTAAATGAGAGAAAAAGGTGAATTTCAGGGTCAACCTGCTCGAGTCAAATATAACCCACTTGGGTTCAGCCTCAACCCGCTCGAGTTGATTTCG
The DNA here is from genome assembly GCF_048544455.1 of Silene latifolia. Lineage (NCBI taxonomy): Eukaryota > Viridiplantae > Streptophyta > Magnoliopsida > Caryophyllales > Caryophyllaceae > Silene > Silene latifolia. Next base: position 47,814,566 of record NC_133534.1, read on the forward strand.
ACCCGCTTGGGTTGAAGCTTCGGGACGCGCGTTTTCCCCAGAACTCGCCCAAATTCTTAGGTAGTGAAAAATCCTTCTTTCCTTTGGTTTCAACCTGCACGGGTTGAGGTTGGGCCCCACGAATTGATGCAATTTTTGACCCAACACTCGAATCCTCCATTTTCTTCATTTCTTTGCATTTTCTATCTTCTTATTTTCATCATTTTTCTTCAAAAATGCTCAATCAAAATATGAGACCCATCCTTTTATCTCTCATGCGATGAATGAATGCAAGATTTAACTAAATCAAAGTATATTACAAATGGTGGTTTGAGATAGGACTCCACCAAACTAAGTCAAATGGCAAATTCCTGTATCCATGGAGCTCAATGCTCTCAATAGTTGATCAAAAGCTTGTGAATGTTCCTCAAGTAAGCATGAGTAGGTTTTGAACCATTTCAAGATAGAGTATGGCCAATTCAGAAAGAGCCTCTCTTTAAATTTTTTCCCTTTCTCCTTTGCTTTGTCATGATGGCCTTCCCGACTCTTGTAACTAGCAAACTTAGAATTTTTATCGGGAGGCTTCCATTCTCTCCCGTCCTCCTCAAATATAGAGATGATGATAGCATTTGGATGTATCAATCCTTCAAGAGTAGAAGGAGAATTCTCATAGCATTGATGACGGGCTAGCTTAGGAATTGAGAATGTGGGTGCCAAGTCTCCACAAGTAAGCTCTTTCGTAACTTTGTTCTTGAGCTTTTCCACCAAGTACCTTTTATATGACAATTTGACCTCTTGGAGAAGGTTTACCATATCATCTCCAACAATCATAAGTTCCATGGTGGGTGCGAAAAGGTTATCATAGTCAATAGGAAAGAGACATTCATCTTCTCCATGGAAGCATACCTCAAACTTCCCAAGGATGGGCTCCTCAAGTGAGGCAATCTCACAACTCCCTTCATTCCATAAGTTATTGCAAGACACATATTCTGCATAATCCTCTTCCATAGGCTTGTCATCATCGCTATCTTCATATGAATCATAAATGAGGGTTACACTCCTCTTCATTAACTCTTTCTCTAACACCTCAATGTTCACATCAAATGACACTCTCGTAGCCACAAAGGCTAAGAGTATTTGGCTTACTCAACCTCATGTCTTCTTCATCAAATACCACACTTTAATACTCACAAGAGCTTAAGGAGACTGGCTCTTCCCACTTCACATCTTCTTCATCAAAGGTCATTACCTCAAATTCACATTCATGGTCAATGCTCAAGGATTGGTGGGGAGTGGTTGGTTGGTTTGTTGCTTGGGTTGCCTTAATTTGGGCAATTCGAATTGCCAACTCCTCACCATGGGTAACAATGCTTTGGAGAACATTGTTCGTATTTTGGCTCTCTTCTAGCATTTGTGTGAAGAAATTTTGTTGGTCTTCCATCATTTGGAGAACCATATTTTGAATGTCAAAGATGGGCTCATCTTTTTATTGTGGGTATGTGTGTGTGAAAGTGGTCATATTGTGGCATTTGGAATTGGTTGTAAAGTGAGTTTTGGGTGGGTGGTTGTTGTGTATATTGGATGTGGGAATTTTGGTGGGCAAAGTTGGGGTAGTAGTTAGGATTTTCCTTGTATGAGTAGTAAGGTAGGTTTGTGTTGACTTGCTCCTGTGGACATGGGCCACGCTGCGGCGCGCGCGGACGGCGCTTGAAATAAGCGTGCATTTGTGGAGTCGCCACCAAGTTTTATGGGAAATTGGAACCGTTCGAATACCTCGTGTCATGTCATGACATAAAGTAGTGACATGAACACTAAGAACTCGTTACCCTTAGCACTCTATGTCTAGAATGACTCTCGTGGATGCCAATGAACACCGATGTTCACAGAGATCTGGAGTAAGGGGTGAGGGTACGTATTAGGAATTCCTTTTATTGAACACCTAATCCCGCCCACCTCGATAGTGACCTCTACAAATGATTAGGGAAATCTTTCACAGTCGATATGTCGTTGATTATATGCATGCAATGCAAGAAATAAAAGATTAATCCTAGCATGTGAATTAGACTATGTCGGTTGACACATAATTTAGCAAATAATTGAGTCGAAGTTGATGTTAGATTAATTACATGTGGAAATCAAGTAAATAAATCATACAAGAGCAATAAACAAACCGTAAATAAATTACAATAATTAAAATTACAATGATTACAATGATTTAATTGATTTACGTCAAAAATACACTTGAAACGGAATTTTGAAGATGAAAATAAAGAAAAATGAAAGGGTTAGAATTAAAGCGATAAAGATATGTCAGATTAGGGGCGATATTGGGATTAATAGTTAATTAAACACGTAATTAGAGACTATGTCAAGGCGAAAATGAGTTCAGGGACATAAATCATCTCGGAACAGGCGCAGCATATGATGCGTCCCTTGGAAGAGGCGCAAATCCTCCTGCGTCTGTTCTGGAGTTGAGCTTTGTCTGTGAAGTCAGAAACGCAATCCGTTAATGTTCGTTGGTAAGTATAAGATCGATTATTGATTGGGAACTCAAGTAAAAGTGATTAGCAGGTTATATACATATGGAACCGTCATAAAAGCGATAGAAAAATAAATTAAAACGAAATAGATTTATTTACGATGTCAAAATTAATTTATTAACAAAACTTGGGTTTAAGACAGTGGAAATGTAATACTCCGTATTTATAAGTCTTGGGTACTCTATCGAGTAGCCCTTACTCTGTCGAGTAAGGGTAAGTTGCGAAATAAAATAGTTTCTGACATGTTGGGTACTCGATCGAGTAGCTGGGGTACTCGATCGAGTAAGGGGGTACTCGATCGAGTACCTTGGGTACTCGATCGAGTGTCCGGTTTTACAGGGAGTTTTCTCGGGTTTTGTTAATTATGCGATTAAGGTATTTAAACATAATCGTCATTGTTTTAAATCACTTTTACAAAACCTAAAACCCTGTTTAAGAGAGAAAGCAACCAGTTCACCTTCCTAATCGCATTCTTAGCAATTCCCGGAGTTCAGACGGTCAGTTCTTGTTGTAATTCGTGTCGTTGAGTTCCTTGCGTCGAGGGTAAGAGTTTAATATAATTTTTATAATGTTTTGTTAAGTTTGGTTAAACCCTAATTTAGAGATTGGGGGTTTTTATGGGTAGTATGTGATGTGTAGCCTTTATGTGTTATATGATAGGAGGAGGATTCGTAGAAGAGGCTTTTTGAGACAGATGTTGATACCGTCTGCATCTTGTTGTGCTTTCGGGTAGGATTTCCTACTCGGTATTAGTCCCATAATGGGATATTGGTGATGTGTTGTATTTGGTTGTTTGATATAATGATTGTATTGTGTTTGTGGTTGTGATTCTTTGTTGATGGTTCTCGAGATGCGTTCTCGGTGAGTGGGGTCACTTGCGGGAGTGACTTCACGCCCTAGTTTCGCCCTTCATGGAACCCGCCACGGAAGGGGATGTGCACATTAATGGGACGGGGTTATCGCTCGGTATGATGAGCGGGGCTTAGGTGGGAACGGCTGCGGTCCCCCCAGCGAGAGGGCTGGTCCAGTGGACGTCAAGATATTGAGATGATGGGAATGGTGTGTGTGTGTGTGTGTGTGTGTGTGTGTGTGATTCAATTTGTCGGTTTATCTTGTTATTGTTGTCTATATTGATTGTGTGATTAGTATCGACCCGGTGTTGTTTTGTAAACTGCGGTGATCCATTCGGGGATGGTGAGCAGATATTGAGCAGGTATTGAGATGAGTCTTGGGATAGCCGGGATGCCACGACATGATGATAGGAGTCTTCTCGTAGCCTTTAGTTTATTTACATTTCAGTTAGACAGTCAGTTTGAATAATGTATCGTACTTTGGTTTGGTTTTGAGGATTGTATTTATTCCTTCAACTATTTATAATAAACGTTGTTTCTTTATTGTTGTTTGATTATCATTGCCTCGGGTGACCGAGATGGTAATGTCTTCATACCTGAGTGGTCCTGGTAAGGCACTTGGAGTATGGGGGTGTTACAAAATGGTATCAGAGCGACGATTCTGAAACCTGTAACCAATGAACTTAATGAACATAGGGAGTCAATTAAAATGAACCCGGGGTAAAAGTTGTAGGAGCTAGTGCAAAGGCTTGGGAGACGTCCTAAAGTCGCGGGGGTCGCCCTACAACTTTGAACCGGTCACATGGGGGAAGTGTTTGTCGAGTTGTATGTGTGTTTGGTTAACTTGTTTACAAATGTGATGGAATGTGTTGATTGTTGGATGTTCGAAGTTGGAAGTTGAGAAGGTGAAAGAAAAGTGATGATATATAGAACTGTTGATGAAATGATAACATGTTGAATGTTTTACAACGTGGCAATTAGTAGCATGATGAAATGATCTCGTAGATATAGAAAAAAATGTGTAGCATGATTGTTATGATATAATATGTGATTTGTAAAGTTTAACATGTTAGCATATGACGTAACATGCGGGTAGCCCTTACGAATTAGTGTTACTCGATCGAGTGGGACTGACTCGATTGGGTGGGTTTTTGGCGATTTTGAGTCCAGAATCGAGTTTTGGGGCACTCGATCGAGTATCTAGGGGTACTCGATCGAGGAGGGGGTCACTCGATCGAGTAGCCTGGATACTCGATCGAGTAGGTAAGAGATCGAAGGTCCGTTTGGTTCGGAGTTGGGTACTCGATCGAGTACGTGGGGCACTCGATCGAGTAGCCCGTTACTCGATCGAGTGTGTTTGGGAACTCGATCGAGTGGGTTCTGGGCATCGTGTTTTCGTGTTTTGAGGATTAGTACGTGTGTTTATGTTTACCCTTTCTTATATAGTTTCAAGATGCCGCCCAAGAGAACTGCTTTGTATGCGAGAGCTGAGCTTATGACCGTGGATGACATCGTTAAGATGTTAGAGCACCAGGATGCTCTTACTGAGACCCTGAAGAGAGTGAATGAGGATAAGGATAAGGGTAAGGAAAAGGAGGTTGATCATTCTAAAATCAGCCTCTATATTGCGAGGTTTAACCCGAAAGAGTACAAGGGAGTTGGGGAGCCTAATCTGCTTGATAGTTGGCTGAGAGAGATGGAGAACATCTTAGACCTGGTTCATTGTCCTGATGAGATGAGGGTGGAACAGGCTGCGTTCTATCTGAGGGAGGCAGCAGGCAAGTGGTGGGATTCAGTGAAGGTGAGTGCTAAGGAGATATACACCAACCAAGGCTTACCTGCTATACCTTGGGAGGAGTTTCGTAGGGCTGTGAGGAAGGAGTTCGTACCGGAGCATGTGAGGAGTAAGTTGAGGGAAGAGTTTGATAAGTTTAAGATGACCGCTGAGATGTCGGTAGCCGAGTACTACGATGACAGTTCAATGAGAAGTCCGGTATCCGAGGATATGGGTTTGAGTGAGGAGAACCCGGCATTGAGGTTTGAAAGAGGGTTGACTACCACGATTATGGATAAGTTACCCGTGGGGATCCTGACTGATGTCAAGGAAGCTTATGAGAGGGCTGGGAGAGCGGAGAGGTTGGTGGAGATGGCTCAGGAGAGGTCTGGTGGTGAGAAGAGGAAATCTGAGAGCGAGGGTGGTGGCCAATCTAATTACAAGAAAGGTAACCACAATCAGTCTAAGGGGTTTTCTTCCGGGTCGGGTTGATCTTTGGGCTTCCTTTGGGCGTGGCCGTGGGAGTGTGAGTAATAGCCGGGAGTGACTGCTTTGGTTGTGGTGGTGTAGGCCACAAGAGACATGAGTGCACGAGTGCACCGGGATCTTTCGAGACTCGCACGAGCTTCGCGAGCAACGGACCGGCTGGATCATGGCCAAACCGGGAAGTCGAGTTACCAGAGTGGAGGCAACCGCAACGGCGGTAATTCTTATCGAAAACACCGACGAACAACAACAACAATCAAGGGTCGGGTGCTAAGCCGACCGCATCGGCCCAAGATCTTGTCAGGGAAGTGGGCGGAAGACCGTGCGGCAAGTTATTCATGATGGAGAAGAAAGCGGTGAGGAAGATGCGCATGTTATCAAGTACATTTCTTGTTAATGGTGTTCCTACCTTTGTTTTGTTTGATTCGGGGGCTTCTCAGTCGTTTGTGTCTTCGAGTCATGTAAAACAGTTGGGTTTGAGAGAATATGAATATGTTAGTGAGCAAGTTTTCATACCTTCGGGTGAGTCTGTATCGTGTGGGAGGTTGTTTAGAGATGTATCTTTGATAGTTGGGCAAGTTGATTTCCCTGTAGACTTGCTAGAGTTTCCTTTTAACGGTTTTGAGATGATAGTTGGGATGGATTGGTTAGGAAAGTATAAAGCTAAGATAGACTGTCATCAAAAGAAAGTGTCCTTAAGAGGTCCAAAGGGTGTTAGTGTGTCTTACCTTGGGTTTCTAGTCAAACCCAAAGTTAAGTTGATTGCAGCTGTTACCTTGAAGTCTTATCTGAGGAAGGGATGTCCTTTGATCCTGTGCCATGTGAGAGATGACCGGATAGAGATTCCGACAGTTGATGAGATACCAGTGGTGGGCGAGTTTGCAGATGTTTTTCCAGAGGAGATTCCGGGGTTGCCACCGAAGAGAGAGATAGACTTCACCGTTGAGTTGAAGCCAGGGACGGGGCCAATCTCTAAGGCACCGTACCGTATGGGTCCTAAGGAGATGGAGGAGCTTAGGAAGCAGTTGGATGATTTGATAGAGAAGGGATACATTAGACCAAGTGTATCGCCTTGGGGAGCACCAGTTCTTTTCGTGAAGAAGAAAGATGGGAGCTTGAGGCTGTGTATAGATTACAGGGAGCTGAACCGTGTGACGATAAAGAACAAGTATCCTTTGCCAAGGATAGATGACCTGTTTGATCAGTTGAGCGGTGCAACAGTCTTTTCTAAGATTGATTTGAGGTCGGGGTACCATCAGGTGAAGATTAGAGAGGTGGACATACCAAAGACAGCTTTCACGTCGAGGTATGGCCATTATGAGTATGTGGTGATGCCGTTTGGTTTGTCTAATGCGCCGGCAGTGTTTATGGATTTGATGAACAGAATCTTCAGACAGTTCTTGGACCAGTTTGTAGTAGTGTTTATCGATGATATCTTGGTCTACTCTAAGACTAAGGAGGAGCATGAGGAGCACCTGAGGATCGTGTTGCAGACTTTGAGGGATCATGAGTTATATGCTAAGCTGTCCAAGTGTGAGTTCTGGTTAGAGAAAGTTGCTTTTCTGGGGCATGTGATCTCTAAAGATGGGGTAGCTGTGGATCCGGCGAAGATCGAGACAGTGACAAAGTGGGAAGCACCGAAGAATGTTGCTGAGGTTAGGAGTTTCTTGGGTTTAGCTGGATACTACAGACGGTTCGTGAAAGATTTCTCCAAGATAGCTAGACCGATGACAGCGTTGATGAGGAAAGAGAACAGGTTTCGTTGGGATGAGAGTTGTGAGACGGCGTTCCAAACATTAAAGGAGCGTTTGACCACAACTCCTGTCCTCGCATTGCCTGAAGGGAGCGAGAATTTTGAGGTTTATACAGATGCCTCGAAGAATGGGCTGGGATGTGTGTTGATGCAGAATGGTAAAGTGATTGCCTATGCTTCTAGGCAGTTGAAGCCTTATGAGGAGAATTACCCTACTCATGATCTGGAGTTGGGTGCAGTGGTGTTTGCTCTCAAGATTTGGAGACATTACCTTTATGGAGCAATCTTTAAGGTATTTTCTGATCACAAGAGTCTTAAGTACATCTTCACGCAGAAGGAGTTGAACATGAGACAGAGGAGGTGGATGGAGTTGATTGGCGATTACGACATGGAAATCATCTACCATGAAGGGAAGGCCAATGTTGTTACTGATGCTTTGAGTAGGAAGAGTGTACATTCCTTGTGTATAGCTCTATCTTTGATGAGGCTGAGGGATGAGGTAGCGAGCTTTGGGATACATATGATGCAGAAAGGAGATGCCATGGGTGATATGACAAGACATCCGGAGTTTTATGATGATATTCGGGATAAGCGGGCTTTGGATCCTAAGATAGTTGAGTGGGAGAGTCGGAGTAAAGAAAGGGACAGTATCCGGTTTTCTATTCATACGAGATGGTAGTTTGAGGTTTGATGGTAGGTGGTGTGTTCCTAATGATGAGGAGTTGAAAAAGACGATCATGACAGAGGCGCATTGCACACCATATTCAGTTCATCCAGGTGGAGACAAGCTATACAAGGATTTGAAGAAAACGTTTTGGTGGCCTGGGATGAAGAAAGAGACAGCTGAGTTTGTGTCCCGTTGTTTGACATGCCAGAGAGTTAAAGGGGAACATAGAAGACCACAAGGTAAGATTCAGTCTTTAGAGGTGCCTGAGTGGAAGTGGGAATCCATTTCCATGGATTTCATTGTGGGTTTGCCTAAGAGTCAACAAGGTAACAACATGATTTGGGTGATAGTGGATCGTCTGACCAAGTCAGCTCACTTTGTTCCAATGAAAGATACATGGACTAAGGCACAATTGGCTATGGCCTATCGAAAGAACGTGCTTAAGTTACATGGAGTCCCTAAGGACATAGTGTCTGACAGAGATGCGAGGTTTATATCGAGGTTTTGGAAGGAGTTGCAGGAATCGTTGGGAACAACTTTGAAGATGAGTACAACATTTCATCCTGCGACAGACGGGCAGACTGAGAGAACAATCAAGACTCTTGAGGATATGTTGCGAGCTTGTGTGATGGATTTTGGTGGTAGCTGGGAGCAGAGGTTGGACTTGATAGAGTTTTCTTACAACAACAACTATCACACCAGTATTGGTATGGCACCGTTTGAGGCTTTGTATGGGAGGAGATGTAGGAGTCCAATCTGTTGGGACGACAGTGCTGAGGCAGTGGTTTTAGGACCAGAGATGGTGCATGAGATGGTGGAACAGATTAAGATGATCAGGGAACGGATGAGAGCAGCCCAGGATCGACAAAAGAGTTATGCAGATCTACATCGTCGGGACATAGAGTTTCAAGTTGGGGACAAGGTTCTTCTGAAAGTGTCTCCAATGCGTGGAGTTATGAGATTTGGGAAGAAAGGCAAGTTAAGTCAGAAGTTTATAGGACCTTATGAGATCTTAGAGCGAGTTGGGGAAGTTGCTTATCGTCTGGCTTTACCAGCTGCGTTAGAGAGAGTGCATAATATGTTTCACGTATCGCAGCTGCGGAAGTATGTGAGTGACCCGTCACATGTGTTGGAGGCAGAGAGCTTAGAGCTAGATGAGTCTTTATCATATCTGGAGGTGCCTAAGCAGATTCTAGACCGAAAGGTTAGAAAGACTAGGAGTGGTGAGACGGTTTTGCTTAAGATCCTTTGGTCTAACCACGAGACTGAGGAAGCTACATGGGAGGCAGAGGATATCATGAAAGAGCGTTACCCTTTTCTCTTTGATCAGATATGTATGGTTACGAGGACGTAACCTTGTTTCTTTTAGGGGGGTAGGAGATGATCGCGAGCAGTTTTTACGAGTTTTATACCCCTTTTATATGTTGTGTCGGTATGTTTGTCGGGATGAGTTGGGTTAGTATCATGTTTTACGTTGAATTTTGTTTGACCTTCGAGTCGGGAAGCTTATGGGAGTACCTTTGTTTAGTAGTGGTTTGAACTTCGGGGACGAAGTTCCTTTTAAGGAGGGAAGACTGTAATACTCCGTATTTATAAGTCTTGGGGTACTCTATCGAGTAGCCCTTACTCTGTCGAGTAAGGGTAAGTTGCGAAATAAAATAGTTTCTGACCTGTTGGGTACTCGATCGAGTAGCTGGGGTACTCGATCGAGTAAGGGGGTACTCGATCGAGTACCTTGGGTACTCGATCGAGTGTCCGGTTTTACGGGGAGTTTTCTCGGGTTTTGTTAATTATGCGATTAAGGTATTTAAACATAATCGTCATTGTTTTAAATCACTTTTACAAAACCTAAAACCCTGTTTAAGAGAGAAAGCAACCAGTTCACCTTCCTAATCGCATTCTTAGCAATTCCCGGAGTTCAGACGGTCAGTTCTTGTCGTAATTCGTGTCGTTGAGTTCCTTGCGTCGAGGGTAAGCTTTTAATATACTTTTTATAATGTTTTGTTAAGTTTGGTTAAACCCTAATTTAGAGATTGAGGGTTTTTATGGGTAGTATGTGATGTGTAGCCTTTATGTGTTATATGATAGGAGGAGGATTCGTAGAAGAGGCTTTTGAGACAATTTGTTGATACCGTCTGCATCTTGTTGTGCTTTCCGGTAGGATTTCCTACTCGTATTAGTCCCATAATGGGATATTGGTGATGTGTTGTATTTGGTTGTTTGATATGATGATTGTATTGTGTTTGTGGTTGTGATTGCTGTTGATGGTTCTCGAGATGCGTTCTCGGCTGAGTGGGGTCACTTGCGGGAGTGACTTCACGCCCTAGTTTCGCCCTTCGCGGAACCCGCCACGGAAGGGGATGTGCACATTAATGGGACAGGGTTATCGCTCGGTATGATGAGCGGGGCTTAGGTGGGAACGGCTGCGGTCCCCCACTGGCAGGGCTGGTCCAGTGGACAGTCAGTATTGAGATGATGGGAATTGGTGTGTGTGTGTGTGTGTGTGTGATTCGGTTCAAATTTGTCTGTTTATCTTGTTATTGTTGTCTATATTGATTGTGTGATTAGATCGACCCGGTGTTGTTTTGTAAACCTGCGGTGATCCATTCGGGGATGGTGAGCAGATATTGAGCAGGTATTGAGATGAGTACTGGGATAGCTGGGATGCCACGACATGATGATAGGAGTCTTCCGCTGTAGCCTTTAGTTTATTTACATTTCAGTTAGACAGTCAGTTTGAATAATGTATCGTACTTTGGTTTGGTTTTGAGGATTGTATTTATTCCTTAAACTATTTATAATAAACGTTGTTTCTTTATTGTTGTTTGATTATCATTGCCTCGGGTGACCGAGATGGTAATGTCTTCATACCTGAGTGGTCCTGGTAAGGCACTTGGAGTATGGGGGTGTTACAGGAAAACAAACAGAACAAAATATAAAAAAGGTATGTACAAAATACGAATCCCAGAAACTTGATATGGACAAATCGAGTTCCTAAAATCCAGGTTTGATTTAGTGACGAAAACCCGCAAATATCAAATTATAAGGGATTTAAGTCTAAATAAAACGTTATAATTAAAAAGAAATTATTAAAATATGTTTATGTACCGAAAGATAAAAGAAAATAAGAAAATAAGACGAAAAAAGGGGCAAAACAATGGAAACCCGAGGAAGAAGAAGAAGAGCAGCAAGCAGCCTCTGGAAGAGGCGCAGCATACACTGCGACTCTTTGAAGAGGTGCAGCTGCTGCTGCGTTTCTTCTTAACATCCGATCTCCGCTGTTTTGTAAAAAACGATTTTACAAAAGGGTTTTGAAAATTGGTTTTGAGTATACTTTTGACGTAAACCTTACATTAATTGGTACAAAAATAAAAACATAAATTTAAAGTGGGATTTACACCCTCAGGCTTACATGTTTGACGGAACGAGATTAACTAAGTTAACGTTAGTGATTGCTCGACTCGAATGTATGTAGAAAGTGCCCTCGGTTGAGGATTTTAGATTAATTGATTGATGTGTAGTGGTCAAATTGGTCGGTCATGCAACATGACTGGTACTCAGAATGATCTCAGCTTACGTGGTCCACTGATGTGTAGGCGTTGAAAGCTTAGAGCAAGGTCTAGAATGCAAAGGGAGAAGAGAAGGGTGGACACTCGCGTGAAAAATATGGAGACCAGAGGTCTCTATTTATACCAAAAAATGTGAAGAGTTTTGGAATGACACAAACTTTGGGAAGAAATCACGGAAACATTCCGTAAACAGCCAAAGAAGGCTAGGGAAGAGGCGCAGCAGCTGCTGCGGTTTTTCCAAGAGGGGCAGCATCTGCTGCGTCATTTCCCCAGAGGTTTCCTCCTCCGGACGAAAGATTTCCACGTTTCTGTTATGGAATTGCGGTAGATCTATACTTCTTTATTCCGTAAAATATAATATATAGAAGATATTTTACCAAAAGATATAAAATTTGATTTGCGAATAAATATCTAGAATATTCTAGAACATTCCGACTCGGCATTGTAAACGGTTTCTTAGAAAATGAATCGGTTTTTGACCCGAACTCCAAATGAACTCTCATTACTGTCAAAACGACCGTATCGGTGCGTAGATGACGACCATGAGGTTGACTCGAGTGTTTGAGCTACCACCTGACGATAAACTTATGAACTGCCATAAATCGTTCCGCGTACCAAACATGCGGCCCAATCATCTTTGGGTGGTTGGCGGAAGGTGTAGAAATGAGGTATCTACAGAGCCCCCACCTTGAATGAGTCTTGGACAAGGTGAAAGTCAAAGTATAGCCATCAGGTCAATCTAAGATTACAAACTGACGGCTATGGCGACGCAAGGCGGCTCAAGGGGTCTGAACCAAGGACCTGTCGTCGGGAACATTTTAGAGTATGTCGACTATCAGGGAGGGTCGTTAAATTCCATTAGACTACGTAAGGAAGCTCTCCAACCATAAGAATAAACCATACCTGAGGTACTCCTGGGTGAAATGGGACTGAAGGCGTTTCGGCAAAACTCTTGGTCTGAAGATAACTTGAGGTCTGAAGAAATTTCTTGACATTTCTGAAGGCTAAGTCTGAAGGTAGTAGGACGTTGGGAGAAACTGCTTGCGTCTGTCTCAAGCAAACTCTTCTTCTGAGAAATTCGTGGGCTGTGAATGGCAATGAAATCTCGCTTGGGGGAAACATATATAGCCTTGATTGTCAACAGCAACACTGCAAAATATCGCTGGAGAGGTATATATACTGACGACTAGGAACATCTTGATCGTCACGAGCAAAACTGCGAAATATTGCTAGGGAAATATATGGATGACTCTGTCTAGGTTGAATCATTCCTGGGGGAATCTGCTTGTGTTTGCTTCCAAACAAACTCCGCTTCTCGAGAAGTACACTGGCTATAATGAACTCTCGCTGGGAATACAAAGGTATTGATAAAGGTGTGTTCTAAACACCGCAGGAAATCTGCTCGGTTGTTGCAAGCAAAATACCGATGATAAAAAAAATGAGCTAGTGAACTATGTTAAAAGGATCCTTGCTAGGAATATAAAAATATTGTGACAGTTTTGCAGTCTGTCAAAACGCAGGCCTGGACAGAAAGAATGCCCAAGAGAGCTAAGCATATGATATAAGATGTCGGAGAAGGGGCGTACAAATCTTGGGCCCACAAATAACAAACTTATAACGAACTTTTAAATTTGAGCTGTGGAGTCGCTGGGGAACAGGCGCAGCAAAAGCTGCGGCTTTTGGAAGAGGCGCAGCAAGTGCTGCGTCCTTTCTTGGGCTTGTCCCTGTCTGGGTAAAAACCTGTTTAAGCCGTGTTTTATTTCATAAACACAAAACACATTTCTTCTTAAACTCTCTCAAATTTCAACAAAAATCCATCAAAACTTGATCAATTCGTGCCATAAACCACGACTAATCGAGGTATGTGTCTTACTCTTGCTTTAATTTGCGCTTTTGCTTGAATTTTGGCCAAAAAAATTAGGGTTTCCCCTCCCTTCATTTGGAAAATCTGGAGGTTTTGCTTCAAATGAATTTGTCTTGCAAAATTGACATTAGAAATGGATAATTGGTAATGTTAGGAACATAACCGTGTACTCTTTTTGAATTTTCGTCGAGTATTGAGCATTTGGGCGAAAAATAAGACGATCTCTTGCTGTTTCGAAAACCGCTTCGAAAATGACCTTAGGATTGTCCATTTTTGATGAAATTTGGTGTTTTGGAACCCTTGTGTAATGGATAAACTTGTTATCATGTCGAATTTTCGATTTGTGAGAACTCTTTCAGGACACTTTTAGGGCATAATCGCTATTACAGCGAAATGCTGCCGAAATTTTGACTCAAACCCGCAACTAGGCTTGAACTTAGACTTTAATTGCCTCAACCTACCATATGTGTGGTCGAGTTTTGAAAGAAATGGCCAAATATGGCGAGAAAAGCCACTTTTCATGTTCGAAAATGCTTGAAACGGCCTCAAAGAGGTCTGTCATGGCATGACATGGCCTTGTTTGTTTTGACTTTGCAGGTGACGTGCCTTCTACATAGGGGAGAGACCCCATAGACGTAGACTTTGACTCTTCTCGTGCTCTCGTGGAGGGAGAGAGACAGGAGGAGGAGTTGGAGGTGGAGGTTGAGGAGGTCCCGTGGAGGGCCAACGTGGGGCCAGGCGGTCGTCAGCTTGTGGATGCACCCGAGTGGGCCAAGAAATGGGATGGCAGAGATCTCATTTGGGCGGCAGAGAGCCACCTGTTTTACAGGATCGCGAGAAGTTTGGTAAGTTTCGAGCTTATCATTTCCTATTACTTCTCCTACTTATTTGCCATTTCATTACTTATTTGTCTTCTTATTTGTCTTATGCTAAAGATACCTTTCTTTTTGAATCATTGCAGGATGCCGGGAATTTGAGGTCCTTTTCCGGCTACACGACGATGATGGATGCCTTTGGGAGGCTGTCGGAGGAGGAGAATGCCATCATCGAGCTGGGAGCCTTCGGGGCTTTGGTAGGAGCTTGAAGGGCGATTAGGGAAAAGAAGATTTGGGCTAACCTTTGCTTGATTCGAGCTTTCCTTGATCGGTACTGGGACACGACCTTGACTTTCCATATGCCTTTTGGAGAGGTCCAGGGCACTTTGGAGGACTACGTCATGATCTCGGGTCTGCCGTGTAGAGAGGAGACCTTGGTGTGGCCGTCGACGGCCATAAGAATAGACTCGGCCGAGGCGAGGAGGTTGATCAGCTAGAACCTGGCGACGAGTGCTGCCAGCATTCCTCGGTTGGTGCCGAGTTCTTACGTTAGGGACTACTTTCCAGGTAGGGTCCCGACGAGGGTGAGAATGGATGGGCGGATGGTGCCTCCACCACCTTGCACTGCTGCGCAGAGGGGTCGTCTGTGGCTGTGGTAGTTCTTGTCTTCGATTTACCTCGGAGACAAGGGGGAGAGGCTGTCGATGAAGCTTCTTACCTTCCTTTCTGACTTGAGTAGCCTGGGTCGTTGGGACTGGGTTACTCCCGGCTTCGCGGTCTTCACTCGTTACATAAGGGCCATGGTACGTCTGGAGCTGATGGAGAAGGGGACTTCTCCTGCCACCATTGGTCGTGGACTCTTATTGGAGGTATGAACCTTTCTTTTGAATTATGAAAGATTATTATTTCTTCATTTCTTTGTTGCTATTATTGTAGAAAATAATCATTGTTCTGTCTGCAGGCGTGGGTGTACTCCAACTTCCCTAGCTTTGCACTCAAGAGGACGGAGCCTGAGCCAAGGGCGTACCCTGTTGTGAGGGAATGGGTGATGTGCCGTAGGAAGAGCCAGCGTTCTTCTTACGACGTTTGTCGGAGGGGCGTTAATGCTCTGACATTGGACAGCGTAAGTACCTTTGATCCTTATTTGATTACTTTTCCTTTTCTGTCTTTCTGTTTAGAAGTTATCATAGGAATGACCCCTTCCCTTCCAGAGCCGATCATAGGAATGACCCCTCGTTTTCTTATTTTAGTAGGTGCCTCGACCTTGGAAGGATTACCCTGAGGCTCCTGCTTTTTTGGCTGAGGTCCTTCGTCCTCGGAGCTCGAGTCGGTTACTGCTGACGATGCCCATGAGACCTGTGTGGTACTTGGGCGAGCGTTTGACTCGACAGTGCTCTCGTGACACCTTTACGATCTCCATTGATCCTCCACGGACGATGTTTAGGGAGCCTTCTGCGGCTGAGAGAGAGGCTGACTTGGCCGACGCGAGTGGTGACGCCCTCCTTCTTCCTGGCGAGGAGTACTCTAAGTTCGTCCATCAGAGGCTGGCGTACTGGCCGATCGTGGTAAGAATTTTTTACTTTGTTATTCGTTTTTGAATTGTTTTGACAAATGACGAACGATCGTTAAATAAGAGTTATTCGAACTTTGCAGGAGATCGAGGTGGCAGGCGTCGAGCTCCGTGCTTAACCAGAGACACTGGAGTACACTGACGCGGCGGGCATGACGACGAACTCGAAGATCCGCGACTTCGGCGAGGAGGTGACGAACGCTGGTTTGGAGGAGTGACAGCACCTTGTGAGGAGGGTAAGCCCCCAGCTGAACCGCTTTGCATTTGAATGCAGGTGGCACCGTCCAGGTACATAGAGCTGTGGAGGATGGCCAACCGTCTGCGAGCTACGGCCATCGAGGCCCTTGCTGGTGGCCGGGGACGACAGGTATGAACCTCTCTTTCCTTTTCTTATTTGCTTTTTGACATATTGAATTTTGTTGCAACGAAATGTTACTTCATCTTATTGAAATGAGGCATTTCTTCATTTTTATGTAGAGAGAGCGTGTCCCGGAGAGCGAGCTGGCGTAGTCCCGGGAGGAGACGGCTCGTTTGTTGAGAGCGCTTGAGGTGAGGGACGCCAAGGTTGCTGCTCTTGAGGTGACCGTAGCTGAGCTAAGGGGTCACCAGGACTAGTTGTTGTTTTGTTTTGATGTTTTGTAAATAGTTTGGACCTTTCGGACTTTGTTTTGGGCGAGAGCCCCCAGTTTGATGTATATAATGTTTTTTGGTTGTGTATATAATGGCCTGAGTGCCTTTGTTGCTAGGTGTTTGTTGTTCCTGCAGGTTAACTAAAAAAAACCAGGTTTGGCAAGTGACGGTTTGTGCCGTCATGCTGCCGAAATTTACATACAAATTACAAGTAAAATACACGGTTATATATGTGGCTTAAATTGGCACAAAATGAAAACGAGCAAAAAAAAAAGTGCCTGAATGCACGAAAACGATAAAAAATGCCCAGAAAATGAGCAAAATGACCGGACAATAGGGAGGGCAACCCCTTAAAAAAGAAAATTAAAAGAAATGTATAAGTCTTAAATGTATTGAAAAGAGGAGTGAAATGATTCCCTCCAAAAAAAAAGAAGAAATGAAAATGAGTAAGTGTGCGCGTTTTGGCGATAATGTCGACTTTGCCTCGAAAAGCGAACCCGAAGAGGATTAGGAAACATAAAACTTGGTAATTTAATCAAAATTACCAAATTAAGTTCCTATAGGAATATGAAACTATGCTAAAGAAAAATAGGAAAGATCCGTGGCTGAAAACACGGAAAGAGGACTTGTGGAAGCGGCGCAGGAAATGTTGCGTCATTTCTCCGAGTTGTCAATCGTCGACAGAAATTAGGAAACAGCGAATAGTATAAATAGTGACTTCGGTTAAGCTTTTATTCACATAATTCCTTCTTCTTTTCTTCCGTCTACTACATAGAACTCACATATTCTCTTAAAAAAAAATTCCAAAAATTATGGATGCATTTGAAAACCGTCCGAGGGAATGGACGAATGAGTTTACCAATGTTGAGAAACATGATATGAGTGCTTTTAATTTAGGATAATCATAAGTCTCAAGTTAGTGAAAGTAGTGAAGCCATTTTTGGATGCTTGTCTTGATTATTGGGACCCAAATTTTCACATATTTGCCTTTCCGGGAGGCGAAATTTGTCCTTTCCCTGAAGAAATAGCTGCTATTGGAGGATGGGACCCAGAAATTGTACCGGCTATACCCCCTAGCTCTCAAGGCTATAAGAATAAATTCAGGGATTTGCTTGGATTGACCAAGGCTGAGGTGGACCGTCTTGAATTCAAAAGGTGTCTGCATGTTTGACTTTGTTGGCCGATTTATAAATAGGGAGGACCCTAACATTTCCTATGCTGCGAGGCGTAGGGCTTTCGGATTTTGTCTACTTCATTGCTATGTCTTTCATGGGCATGTTGATAAGGAGATGAGGGGCGATTCTCGTTTTCTGAGCATAATATAGCAAATGGAGCTGCATAGGAGCTCAACATGCCTAGTCTTAGGGGAGACCATTCTTGGTTTGGATAATATGAAGGCCAACCACGAGCTTCCTTATCTGGGAAGTCCCGTCATTCTGCAGGTAAGAATTCGACCGTTTTTTTTTTTCGTTCGTCGTTTTTTGTTTTTTTTTCTTTCATCGTTTTTTTTTTCATTCTTCGTTTTTTTTATCGACATATGGCTATTAATTCTCGTCCCTTTTTTGTAGGTTTGGCTAATGGAACGGCTGTGGCTGATCGAGCCCCCAGTTAATGTGCAAGGATATCATGCTCAGTCAATTGTAATGAGAACCAGGCTATACATGGTAAACTTCACTCGGGTATGCAACTACTGGGAAAATAAGTTGAAGAGCGAAGGTGGCCCCTTGATCCGATGGATTTTGCCATGGTGGCACATCAGGTCAGTTACTGGAGTCTCATCTTTGGATCTGACATGGTCAGTTCGTGTCCCTGGCTTGGAATTCATGGTTTGCATTTTTCTTGAGAGATTGATGAGGCAAGTGGGCCTTAAGTAGAAAATTCCAAAGCTGGATACCGTTCCTCAAACTGCTGTTGCATATACTTCGGAGTCTTGTAGAGAATGGGTACATAGGTGGATCCAGAGGAACATGTGGTTCATACCAGTTCCTGTTAGCTCCTTATGGGTATCTGACTCATATTTGCAATGGAGAAAAGCTGGTACTCCTGAAGAGTGTGAGAAGCTGAGAAAGCACCAGCCCGTGGACTATAAGATCCGTGAAGTAGCAAGGGAGAACCAAAAGTACTTGACTGAAGAGGAAGACGAAGCCGGATTCCGAGTCGTTTGTCCGTTGAAGAAACCGAAAACCGCCTCTGCCGAGAAGATGGTGATAGATCGAAATGGTAAGGCTAGACCACGAGAACAACCGTTGGTGATCAGATCGGAGATAATGCAAGAGCGTCCTGCTCGTGGTCGAGACAAGAAGTATGATAAGGGTGACAAAGGCAAAGGGAAGATGGAAGAATAGCCTTAGTCATTTATTATAATATTATTTATTATTATTTGGGTTGTAATAAACGGCGGGGTTTTAGAACCTAGGCTAGCATTTATTGTCAGCATTTTATTTTATATGTATTTGGTATATTATTACTATTTATGGAACAAAAATGAATAAAAGATTTATCAGTTAAGAAACTGTTATGATTTTCTTTTATTATTCTTGTGGAATTTCAAATGCAAATGCAAATGTTTTTCTATTTACATTTTTAAAATAATAGCTTTTATCCTGTGAAGGATTGCCTACGTTTTCTTTAGAAAAAATGAAATCAAACCCTGTGCGTAGTTCGAGTAAATATAAAAGAATAATTGTTCGAAGCAAGAGCTTGTAATGAACATTAGAAAAATAAGCAGGTGCTTTACTTACTCCTAAAGAAGTGCAATTTAATTTTGATGATGTGAGGATGACAAAATGTCGAAATGCAAGAGCGAGATGACATAAGATTTTATTCAGCTGGCCGAGGGCCATTTTTATTTCGTGTCGCAAGAGCGACACATGAGTGTTACACGAGGCATGTTTTTGTCATATGCTAAGGGTAGTATCTTTTCAGTTGGTCTACGTTGGTTGGGTTAGCAAATTCGTTCCAATCTAGGTCTGTAATCCTAACCGCACCCCCTGAGAGTATGGACTTGACTAAGAATGGTCCGGCCCAGTTAGGTTTAAACTTTACTCGTGGATCGACAGGTAGGAGAGCTCTGACTGATTTGAGCACCAAATCTCCTTCCTTGATGTTCCTGGGTTTAACCCATTTATTAAAGGCTCGTTTGATACGCGCCTGATATGTTTACACATTATGTAATGCGCGCATCCTTCATTCATCCAAGAGGATAAGTTCCTTATATCTATTCTCTTCCAATCAGCTTCTGGAATTTGACTTTCTAATAGAATGCGTAGAGACGGGATCTATAGCTCCACTGGTTTTACAGCTTCCATGCCATAAGTCAAATAGAAAGGAGTAGCCCCAGTGGACGTCCTAACTGATGTGCGTTATCCCCATAATGCAAAGGGTATTTTGCTAGGCCAATCGCGATAATTGTCGATCATTTTCTTGAGGATTGTGACGACATTTTTGTTTGCTGCTTCTATTGTGCCATTAGTTTGAGGTCTATACAGCGAGGAATGGTGATGCTTGATCTTATATTTGGCTAGCAATTGCGCAGTCTTGGCCTGGAAATGTGATCTATTGTCACTGATGATTTCATGTGGGCAACCATGTCGACAGATGATATTGGTTTGTATGAACTTTGCCATATTTTTAGCTGAAAGACTAGTGTAAGATGTTGCTTCGACCCATTTGGTAAAATAGTCGATAGCTACCAAAATGAAACAGTGACCCCGTGTCCCAGCTGGAGTGATTTTCCCAATGATGTCTATTCCCCAAGCGGAAAATGGCCAGGGAGATGTCATGGTGTAAAGCATTGAAGGAGGGACATGTTGCACATTTCCGAAGATCTGGCAATTATGGCAATGTCTGACGTATTTAATACAATCCGACTCCATTGTTGTCCAGTAATATCCTAGACGCGTGATTTTCTTTGCCATCATGGGTCCACTCATGTGAGGGTCACATTCTCCATCGTGAACTTCTTCCATTACTTTATGTGCCTATGAATGATCAAGGCAACACAAGACGACACCAAGAGGTGTTGTTTTGTATAATTCTCCTTGCATAAGGAGGTATTGAGAGGCGAGTAACGTATGGCGCGTTGTCCCCTCTTGTCCATATCTGGTGGGTATGTACCATTGAGCTTGAAGTTTAGAATGGCTTGGAACCAAGGTTCCTCTGGGCTTTCTTCTTCATCTGTAAAGAGGTGTACGTAGGCCGGTTCTGACCGTCGTTCGATTCATAAAGGCATTTCAATCATGTTGTCTGGTATATTGATCAAAGATGCAAGTTTTCCAAGAGCATCTGCAAATTGATTCTCTTCACGAGGTAGGTGTAGATAAGTGACCTGATCGAAGAATTGGGCGACTTGATCTATCCTAGCCTGATAGGGTGATATACTTTCACTTTGGATTTTCCAAGATCCTCTAACTTGGTTATTGATCAAGGATGAGTCTCCGTGAACTTGAAGATTCTTAATGCCTAAACTTACTGCTGCTTGTAGACCAATGAGGCAAGCTTCATACTCTGCTGCATTATTTGTCACCTCGAAGTCGAGTTTGACAAAAAGTGGTGTATGCTCGCCTTCAGGAGAAATGAGCAACACTCATATTCCAAATCCTCTTAAGTTCGGTGCCCCATCAAAATAAAGATCTCAAGAGTCTACACTGGTTTGTAGGATGTCCTCGTCTGGGAATGACCATGTGTCTATTTCTTGGGTGTCGTTGATAGGATTATCTGCGAATAACTCAGCAACGGCGCGTCCCTTGATGACTTTTAAGGGTACGTATTTGAGATCGAACTCTGAAAGCATTAAGGTCCATCTTGCTAAATGTCCGTTGAGGATGGGTTTTTCGAAGAGGTATTTGACTGGATCCATTTTAGAATACACCTTGACATAGTAGCTAAGCATGTAGTGGCGTAGCTTTTTTGTTGCCCGCACAGGAGCGAGGCATGTCTTTTCGAGAGGTGTATATTTACACTCATACTCCAAGAACTTCTTACTAAGGTAGTAGATATCTCTTTCTTCTTTTCAAACAGTTTGTGCGAGCATAGCCCCCATGGCCGTTTCGGTGACTGTGAGATACAAACCAAGAGGTTGATCTCGTTGGGGAGGCATTAGTACTGGTGGTTTGGCCAATATCTCCTTGAGCTTGTCAAACGCCTTTTGGCAGTGGTCGTCCCATATGGTATGATCTGTTTTCTTTAGCTTTTTGAAAATAGGTTCGCAGATCATTGTGAGCTTTGATATGAATCGACTTATATATTGCACTTTGCCTAGAAATCCTCTAACCTCTTTTTCTGTTTGGGGTTGTGGCATTTCTATTAAAGCTTTGATCTTGGATGGATCAATTTTTATCCCTGTCTGGCTGACTACATATCCTTGAAGCTTGCCTGATGTGACTCCGAATGCGCATTTCTGAGGATTGAGCCTCATGTTGTACTTGCGCAATCTCAGGAAGAATTTGCGAAGGTTATCGATGTGCCCTTTTCTATCCTTGGATTTGACAATCATATCATCTACATATACTTCCACTTCTTTATGCATCATGTCATGTAGTAAAGTGGTCGCAGTGCCTTGGTATGTAGCTCCAACATTAGTTAGCCCAAATGGCATAACAGTATAACAATATGTGCCCCATTGAGTGGTGAAGGCTATCTTATGCATATCTTCTATGGCCATTTTGATCTGGTTATACCCTGCATACCCGTCCATGAAGGATAACAATGCGTGATCTGCTGTATTATCTACCAATATGTCGATGTATGGTAGAGGGAAGTCGTCCTTGGGACTCGCTTTGTTCAAGTCTCTGAAATCAACACAAACCCGGATTCACCCAATCTTTTTTGGTACGGGGAGTATGTTAGCCACCAGTCTGAATACTCGGAAACTTTAATGAAACCGGCTTTGAATTGCTTATCGACTTCTTCTTTGGTTTTAAGAGCCCACTCGGTCCTCATCCGACGGAGCTTCTGTTTTACAGGTTTGAAACCTGGTTTGATTGGAATGCGATGTTCTGCAATATCCCTGTCGATCCCTGGCATGTCCTTGTAAGACCAAACGAAAACGTCTTTGAACTCGTGTAGGAGGTCGATGAAATTGGCCCTTTCAGTTGGGTCTAAGGTCGTCCCTATCCTAAGTTTTTGGGGTTCTAGTTCGGTCCCTATTTTGATGGGTTCGGTGTTTTCTATAACTGATGCCCCTTCCCCCTCTTATAGTATCTCTTTGATTATATAGGGAGGTAAATCGACTGAGTCTAGGTCAGGTTCATCCTCATTATCATCGTAAATAGAATTGCATTCAGAAAAACACAAGGAGTAAGCAGAATCAGA
The DNA here is from genome assembly GCF_048544455.1 of Silene latifolia. Lineage (NCBI taxonomy): Eukaryota > Viridiplantae > Streptophyta > Magnoliopsida > Caryophyllales > Caryophyllaceae > Silene > Silene latifolia. The sequence continues at coordinate 47,837,376 of NC_133534.1, forward strand.
TTTATTCATATTAAATTGTGAAAAGATCTGAAACAGAGAAGCCATCTGTTCAGTAGTCAGTGGCGGTAAAGGGACAGCTGCTGGGACATTTCCCAAGCTGCTGTTACTATGTGATGCTAAGCTAGGAGAAACAATGGGATGAGGAGTGACGACAGAGGAAGACTCTCCAGCGACTTCTCTAGACTCTGACTCAGACTCTGACTCAGACTCAGACTCAGACTCGAATTCATTGTCTTCAGGTTCTCCTTTAAACATCTCTCCTTCTCCAGTAGTGACCTTGAAGAGCTTCCCTTGGTTGTTTGTCCATTTGATTGACTTTCTCCATCCTTTCTGCTGATTTGAGCTGGTGTCAGTGATCAATGCTGTGGGGTTGAAATGCTCATCTTGAAGTATCATGGTAATGTTCTCATCCTGCGCAGTTCTGACGAATCGATCTTCTCTGAATAGAAGGCTAACGACCTGTTCGTCGAGATAAGGTGTTTAACGAGTTCTGACGGTAAGAACCGTTTCTGAAGGAATGAAATAGCAATCATGGAAGACCTCGATTCCGGCTAGTTTTATCCCTTTATAATGCCTAGGTTCTGGAAATCCATGAAAGTATTTATGGCTCCCCTCCCTGACGAAGTATCCATTTAGGGTAGGGAGATAGGATCACATCTGGATTCCTTTGTCTTTACGGGCTTGGAATTGAGTAAGCATTTCTAAGGCTTCTGCTTTCGTGGGTCTGTATCCCAAACCTAATGGTATCCTTTGAGAATTTCCTCCCTTATAAGGTGCAAAGGTATTCTTCTTGGAAGGGTTTAGTGGCATCCCTGGGAAGTATCCCTGGGACTTGAGTATGGGTTGAAGTATAAAGGTGCCAGCTCGCTCTCTATAAGATTTATAATTTGAAATCTCCCAAGCTCGTATACTGGGTCTGTGGCTACTTGGTTGCTTGACATTTTCTCTATCACGGCCTTGATAGGTGACGAAGTGATCGTCACTACTTTACCATCTAGAGGAATCTTGATCTTCTGATGCAAGGTGGATGTTACCGCTTTGGAAGTGTGAATCCAGGGCCTACCTAGAAGTATATTGAAGGATGCCTCGATGTCCACTATCTGAAAATTAACCTTTCGCTCTATCGGCCTTGTGGCTATAGTAAGGTTAATTAGCCCTACTACTTTACGTCGTGTTCCATTGTATGCTCGAACACCCTGGTTGGTAGGAGTCCAATCTGATTCTTTCATGCCCAATTTATATGTTGTCTTTAGTGGTATGACATTCCCTGTGGAGCCATCATCCACCAAAGTCATTGGTACGTTGTTCTTTAAGCATGTGACTGTAATGTATAGAGCGAGGTTATGACTGGCGCCGAAAGGAGGCAAATCCTCATCTGAAAAAGTAACTGGGTTACTTAGCTTGACTGAGTCTTGGAAGACTAGGTGGACTACGTCGTCAGGTGTAGAATCGTGCGCTACGTTCAGCTTAGCCAATGCTTGTAGTAAAGCTTGACGATGGGGAAATGAACTCGCGACTAATTGCCAGACTGAAAGATCAGCCTTTGTCTTTTGTAGTTGTTTTAGTAAATGGTCAGCATATGTATCCTCGCCATCATTTGGTGTGAGGACATTGGTGTTAGTAGCTGGACCATTAACAGTAGGACCGTTTTGAGAGATATTTTAATATGGACGTCCTGAGCGAGTAAGGTGGTCTATATCTTGAACTTTGCTAGCCTTGACTATATCCTCACTGACCTTGACTAGATAGTGTTTCGTGAGGTGTTCGTCTTCATCGTCGTCTGCCCATACTCCGTTGACGGTACTGAGCTCTCTCAACCTGATGATTTCAACTTCTAGATTGATTATTTGCTCGTCTAGATTATCGACTATTACGATTACCTCTTGCATCGTAGATTCTTGAGATAGAGTTGAGGCTAGTGACACGTTTTCCTGAGGTATAGTGCTTGGATTGCGTAGGGACGCCACTACGGCCTATAGCTCTGAAACTTGCTTATTTACACTCTTTGCCCATACGATAAAATCAGTAATGGTAGGAGAGATGGTGGAGTAACCTTCCTCATTTTCTAATGCATGAATCTCGTCCTCGACTGGAGAGATGAGGTGTGACCAATCCAAGGTGGATTCTTCATCTGTGATTGTCAGAATTCCAAGAGGATTCTGAGTATTGTTAGGCTTGCTTCCGGGAGGTATGGGTAAACGAGCATCTTTAATCATATCCTGAATTACATGTTTCAATTTGAGCATTTCTCTGTATCGTGTCCTTTGCCTCTGTGATATTCGCAATATGCTTTCTCATCCCAAAATTTTGACTTCTTCTCTAGGTCAGGTGTAGGTCCTATGGGTTGGAGCTTACCTTGCTTTATCAATCTTTTCAGAGCGTTGGAATATGAATCACAAATTTTTGTGAACTTCCTTTACGGGGTATTCTTCTTAGATGATTCGACAAGGTTAACCTCATCGGTCTTGCTAGTGGAGCCATAAGAACGACTCGTGGAACCCTGATATCCGCGACCTACCGTTTTGGACAAGAGTCCTTTACGGAAGTCGTCTTTAATTCTCGTTCCCAGCACAGTCAAGTCTTTGAAAGATTTTATGTTTTGGTACCTCAAATGGTTCGCATAAACAGGTCTCAGATTATCCACGAACTTTTCCACAAGAGTGGCTTTGTCTGGGCGTTCAACCAGTTGTGTGCTAGTCTTTCTCCACCTACTTAGGAAGTCGGTTAAGCCTTCTTTCTCATTTTGGGTAAGAACCTCTAGAGTGCGCATATTGACTTGGATTTCAGCATTATCTGCGTACTGTTTGGTGAACTCAATTGCTGCATCATCCCAGGTAGCAATTTTCTTATGTTCCAAAGAGTAGAACCATTGTTTAGGGATAGTATCGAGAGATGAAGGAAAGATCCTTAAGAACATCTCTGGTTTAATGCCTTTGATAGACATGTAATCTTTGAAGGCACGAATGTGGTTCAAAGGGTTTTCGTGTTGGAGTTAGTGTCCTCCATAATAGTGCGTTTTCATAATAAATCTCATTAAAGGAATATCATCAGATATTTAATTCTTTGATCCTCGTCAGTTGATTAACGTAAATCGATAACGGTTGGCTAACCAGAGTTTGACGTTATTGACATGAGACGGCGGTGATCAACTGACCCCTTTCGGTCACACCTATAGGAACGAACCCCAATTGATAACTAGTTAATTGTATGAGATACAATTTATTTAGTCCCTTGATTTGTAGACTAAAAGGTTAGTCGATTATTTTAGAGAGATTTCGAGTTGCGAACTCGAGGTACGGCAGTTATTATTTAATTATGCGATAATTGAATAATAAATTATGGGAGACGGGTTTTAGTTAATTAATTGTTAATTCACTAAAATTGTACTAATTGATTAATGTGATTAATATTAGTACGTAAAATAATATGTCTAGCGGTACAAGTATATTTACGGAGTGAGTTGGACGAAATTAATTGAAAGCATTTAAACATGAAACGATGTTTAAATAAAATTTACACGTATTTGTGCGACAAATATAAGAACCAAAATGGACTCGTAAATGGGACATTGGACAGTGTAAATGGAGTGTAATGGATGATCATGATCATTATACTTTGCTTATTTTTCTTCCATAATTGTCATGTGATCATTATGTGGGTCATAATGTGTTGGACAATAAAATAAGGAAAATGAATCCTACACTCCACTACTACACACTCCAACCGCCACTTCCTCCTATATACTCCAAGTTTTGTTAATTTTTACACTACTTCACTTGTACACTATTTTACATGTGAATAAAACTTGTTGGTATTTCTCTCTAAAATTATTATACATCATTTACTAAGAAGTTATTAATCAAAATATTATTACTAAGAGTGTTAGTAATGTTACAAATATTATCAAGGTTAAGTTTTACAAATATCTACTTAATATTTGTAAGATTATTTGGGTGATTTGTTCTTGGGTGCAACTTGAAGGAGACTTTCTTTTTGAAAGTTTTTCTAGGATGATCATCCTTTTGTTTTAAGCTCAAGAACAATCAAGATAGGAGATCTTGATTGTGCTCATATTACCAGAAATATCAATGTAAGGAAATTGTTTTTCCTTAATCTTTAATTTTATGCTTTTATATTTGCATGCATGTTACATAGATCACTAAATGAACATATTATGAGATAATTTATTTTTAATTAGAGAGTCTAATTAGGGTCTATGATCTTTGAAGTGGTATCAGAGCTTAGGTTTGTAATTTGCATGTTGATTTTAAGCATATTAATAAATTATGAGATAATTTATAAAAACTCAAAAATTGTGTTAGATGCGGTTTTAGCACGAAATTTTTGGGGCATACACACCTACTGATCTCAAAAGATTTGTGGTAACGTTTGGTGATTTATGAAGTAATTTTGCTATTTTTAATGATTTTTAGTAGAAAACCGAGTCAAAATGTCGTATTTTAGTTATAAATTGACTAAAAATAGTTAAAAGTTGATTCGGGTCATGCAATTTTTATGGTGTTTAATGCATGTTTTCTAATGATTTTATGCAAAATGTTGAAGGTTTGTTTGAAGTTTTGCATGTTTATTGATTTTATGAGATAAAAGTCGATAAAAGTGATATAAATTAATCATAATTTTGAAATGGTTAATTCTGCCCTTGATAAATTTATGTACATTTGAAAATATAATTTAAAAGTTAAAAGGGAAATTTAAAATGTGGTTTCACCTTATTTTGATGTTTATTGGTTTTAGTGGTTAAAAACCGATAAATATCGATCTTTTTCTTCATAAATTTTATCCGATTTTTTGGGTTAATTTTTCTGATATTTTGGTGTTTTTGGGAGTATTCCAGAATACTTAATTTTTTTTTTAATTTTTTGGGTAATTTTTCAATTATTTTGGATTTTTACTTAAAAATTATGATTTTACCGGTTAAATTAGCAAAATATCACCAAATCAAACTAATTCTTCATCATAAAATTAGTGAGGACTAATTTTGAGGTCCAAAACAGTTTGGACAATTATTTTGGACTTAAATGAGATTTAAGAGTTGATTATTGATTTTTACAAGTTTAAAAATCAATTAAATCCACAAAAACCGAGATGGGTACCAACGATTGATAGATAGGGTGATTTTGGCATCATTTTGCAGCATTTTAAGCATATTTATTTAAGTTTAATGAATGATTGTCATTTGTTTAATGTATTTATCTTGTGGTACCTAGTATGGCCTAGTTTATTTTAATCGTTATTACCCGAAATGAATGAGAATATCGATTTGTTTGTAATTAAATACGATCTCGTATCGTCGATTTGTAATTAATTTATAGTTTTATTTATTTTATTAATTAATGTATAATAGGAATAGCTATGTAATTCAATTGTAATAGTTGTTCGTACCGGCGTTTCCAAAAGACGGATTACATCGAGACGGAGCCTATTTTTGGAAGGTGTTCCAAATCCCACAAGAAGGAGCCACTTTTGGAATGAAGAGGCAAGGGACCAAGGAGTTGGTTTCCGATATGTAATAGACTAGTTTTTATTAACTAGGTGGCCATACTAGGATTTATTCATATGCTTACTTGTTTGCTTGTTTTTATTTTTCGCGCATGCCAAAATCGCCATTCACATGCATTTTATTTTCGCGGTTGTCAATTCACGTCATTTACATTCACCGACTTAGTTCACTTATAGGGAATTTATAACTAAATTGACAAGATCTCTCACATAACTAAAATTGAGATTAGCCTTACCAATTAGTAACACCTATGAATCTCTTGTTCATTAGAGCCACGCTCGCCCAAGCGGGGTGTTCTCTTTTTACCTTGAGTAAGTAGGGTGGTAAGCGGTTATCACACGCCAAAATTGGTTGGACTCAACGGGATATAAGGCGGTCTTATGTTCCGGGGCTAGTAAATGGATTTAAGGAAATCCGTCGACCAAGAGTTCTAGAAGTAGAATTAGTCAACGTGACTTACCGAATTTATACAATTATGGGATGTTTCGCCCAAACGATGCTCATTTTTGTTTAATATTTGGGTCTTGGAATCATTTATATAATTTAGTGGGAGATCATTATATAAATGTTAAAAATTGTTAAAGATGTTTCACAAGTAAAATTAAAACATGGAATGTTAATTTTTCCTATTTTTCGTTCATTCTCATAGATTTATGACATCGCGCACTTCATCCTCCTTTCTCTATTTATTGTTATACTTGTTTCATTCTTTCGTAGAAAGCGGTTTCTTTGAAGGAATTAATGATTGGTAACATGATTTACCAATTCACCTACATAAGCTTACAACGATTTTTGCGGTTATTATACAACTTAATTAACGTCCATACATGTTAAAAAAAAGTGGTTTCATGTTGCAAACTCATATTACGAGTTTAAAAGGAAGTCACATTTTATCAAGACAGTCTTGATTTGGGAAGTGACACCTCCGTCATGATGATGACATATTAGTCTTAATTACTCAAGTGTAATTCAAACGTTTGCGAAAAGAGTTTTCAAAAACACTTATAATACTCCAATATGATATCGTCAAATGGCTCACTTCGAGAAACGCCAAATCGATTGTTTATGTGCTAAAGAGTTTAGGCATATGATAACAATTAAACGGTTAGGTAGTCCAATTTCGCAAGAAGTTGAGATTTTGCCACATGTTACACTCACTTTATAGTAATTCACTCTTACTAAGTGTATAAAATATCACGAATGACATGAAGAGAGGTCTTCATGAGATTCATTTTTGCTTGATTGAAGCAAAGAGGAATATGAAAGTGAGTGGGAGTTAAGAAGTATCAGCCCTAGATGTATGCGATAGAACAAAGTTGAAAGAGACATCTACTCAATGGATAGGCTAGTTCCACTATCTTGGTATGAGATACCAAGTACGGGTCATTTCTTTGTAAAGAAGTTTACATGAATTGATAAAACGTAAGACGTTTAGCATAGGACATTTTTGTATTGAAGTGGTGCTAGAGTAGCAATGATTTCGATAAGGACAAATGTACCTAAATTTGGTTTTAAAATAATGTAATTATCTATGTTTATACACAGAAGGCATCACTCATGTGATTTAAAACAAAATGTTGTACCTACTCCTATGATAAGTTGGTGGTTGGTTTAGAACACTTAAGTTAGAGGAATTTTACATTCTTCACGAAAACTAAATGTTATACTATCTTGTAGATTTTAAAGTTTCTAATCTGGTGAACCCAATTGATCAAACCTCAAGTAAATTCGTTTCAAATGAGTAAACGAAAAGCACATTGAACAACCATTTGATTGTGAGTCTTATGGTATGTGTGCATGTATTATGTGTTTTCTTTTGCAGAAAAGAAACACAATAGTGAGGTGATTGACCATATACATACGGATGCTTAAGGCCGATAGTTGGTTATATATATATACTTCGTTACTTTTACCGTAATGTTAAGTAGATATGAAAACCTCATATCTATTTAATAAGACATAAAAGTGATTTTTGAAACGTGGAATATTTTCAAAATGAAGTAGTAAACCAAAAGCACGTCAAGATCAAGATGTTGATCGGAAGTTTCAAAGTAATGACTTTGAAGATCAAATGGGTAATATCAAGTAATGACCTTGATAATCACTAAGAAGATTGTGAACCAGTTCACATAATACCTTCTCCTTGGGACACCATAGAGTATGGTGTAGTCAAGTATATAAACCAAACATTATGAGATATAGTTTGAGGTTTTTCGCAATTTTTGTAAGCTATTTTCTCACTAAAAGTTTAAAACCCGACTATAATTGTAACACCCCCATACTCCAAGTGCCTTACCAGGACCACTCAGGTATGAAGCCATTACCATCTCGGTTACCCGAGGCAATGATAATCAAATAAACAATGAAGAAACAACGTTTAAATATAAATACTTAGTGAAGAGTTACAATTCTCAAAACCAAACCAAAAGTGTAATACATGTTCTCAAACTGACTGTTCTAACTGAAATGTAAATAACTAATAAGCTACAGCGGAAGACTCCTATAATCATGTCGTGGCAATCCCAGCTATCCCAGTACTCATCTCATACCTGCTCAATATCTGCTCACCATCCCCGAATGGATCACCGCAGGTTTACAAAACAACAACCGGGGTCAGTACTAATCACACAACTCAATATACATATATCAACAATAAAATAAACAGACAGCTTAACTGTCACACACACACAACCAACCAATTCCAATCATCTCAATCACTGACTGTCCACTGGACCAGCCCTGCCAGTGGGGGACCGCAGCCGTACCCACTAAATCCCCGCTCCACATAGTGAGCAATAACCCTGTCCATTAATGTGCACATCCCTTCTGTGGCGGGTTCCACAGAAGGCGAAACTAGGGCGTGAAGCCATTCCCGCAAGTGACCCCACCCAGCCGAGGACACGCCTCAAGAACCACAGACAACAATCATAATCACAATCACAATCACGACCGTCACAATACAATTACTATATCAAACAATCAATCTCAACACATCAACAATTATCCTATTATGGGACTAATACTGAGTAGGAAATCCTACCTGGAAAGCACACAATCAGACGGTCTCTACTGCTGTATCAAAAAGCTTCCTCTACGAAACCTCCTCCTATCATACAACATACAAATGCTACCAAATCACATACTACTCAAAAACCCCCAAATTCCTATATTAGGGTTTAACCAAATCAAAGGAAAGACAATAAAAAGGGTACATAGATCTTACCCTCGACACAAGGAACTCAACGGTATAACCAACGATGAGAACCGACCTCCCAAACTCCAGGAATTGCTAACAATGCGATTAAGATGGTGAACTTGCTTGCTTTCTCTCTTAAACAGTAAATTAGGTTTTGCAAAAGTGATTTGGAAACAATGACGGAAGGTTATATATCTTAATCGCATAATTAACAAAACCCGAGAAAACTCTCCGTAAAACCGGCTACTCGATCGAGTACCCAAGGTACTCGATCGAATACCCCCTTACTCGATCGAGTGCCCCAGCTACTCGATCGAATACCCAACAGGTCAGAAACTTTTCTAAAACGCAACTTACCCTTACTCGACAGAGTAAGGCCTACTCGATAGAGTACCCAAAGACTCATAAATACGGAGTATTACAGTCTTCCCTCCTTAAAAAGAACTTCGTCCCCGAAGTTCAAACCACCACTAAACAAAGGTACTCCCATAACACTCCCGACTCAACAGCCAAAACAAAATTCAACATAAAACATGTTACTAACCCAACTCATCCCGACAAACATACCGACACAAAATACAAAAAGGGGTATAAAAACTCTTAAAAACTGCTCGCGATCATCTCCTACCCCCCTAAAAGAAACAAGGTTACGTCCCCGTAACCATACATACCTGATCAAAAAGGAAAGGGTAACGCTCTTTCATAGCTTCCTCTGGCTCCCATGTAGCTTCCTCGGTCTCGTGGTTAGACTAAAGGATCTTAAGCAAAACTGTCTCACCACTCCTAGTCTTTCTAACCTTTCGGTCAAGAATCTGCTTAGGCACCTCGAGATATGATAAGGACTCATCTAGCTCTAAGCTCTCTGCCTCTAACACATGTGACGGGTCACTCACATACTTCCGCAGCTGCGATACATGAAACACATTATGCACTCTCTCTAATGCAAATTTGGTAAAGCCAGACGATATGCAACTTCCCCAACTCGCTCTAAGATCTCATAAGGCCCTATAAACTTCTGACTTAGCTTGCCTTTCTTCCCAAATCTCATAACCCCACGCATAGGAGACACTTTCAAAAGAATCTTGTCCCCAACTTGAAACTCTATGTCTCGGCGATGTAGATCTGCATAACTCTTTTGCCTATCCTGAGCTGCTCTCATCCGTTCCCTGATCATCTTAATCTGTTCCACCATCTCATGCACCATCTCTGGTCCTAAAACCACTTTGCCTCAAAGACTATCGTCCCAACAGATTGGACTCCTACATCTCCTCCCATACAAAGCCTCAAACGGTGCCATACCAATACTAGTGTGATAGCTGTTATTGTAAGAAAATTCTATCAAGTCCAGCCTATGTTCCCAGCTACCACCAAAATCCATCACACAAGCTCGCAACATATCCTCAAGAGTCTTGATTGTTCTCTCACTCTGCCCGTCTATCGTAGGATGAAATGCTGTACTCATCTTCAAAGTTGTTCCCAACGATTCCTGCAATTCTTTCCAAAACCTCGATATAAATCTCGCATCTCTGTCAGACACTATGTCCTTAGGGACTCCATGTAACTTAAACACGTTCTTTCGATAGGCCATAGCCAATTGTGCCTTAGTCCATGTATCTTTCATTGGAACAAAGTGAGCTGACTTGGTCAGTCGATCCACTATTACCCAAATCATGTTGTTACCTTGCTGACTCTTTGGCAAACCCACAATGAAATCCATGGAAATGGATTCCCACTTCCACTCAGGTACCTCTAAAGACTGAATCTTACCTTGTGGTCGTCGCTGTTCCCCTTTAACTCTCTGGCATGTCAAACAACGGGACACAAACTCAGCTGTCTCTTTCTTCATCCCAGGCCACCAAAACGTTTTCTTCAAATCCTTGTATAGCTTGTCACCACCCGGATGTACTGAGTATGGTGTACAATGCGCCTCTGTCATGATTGTCTTTTTCAACTACTCATCATTAGGAACACACCACCTACCATCAAACCTCAAACTACCATCTGTATGAATAGAAAATCGGGACACCGTCCCTTTCTCTACTCCAGCTCTCCACTCCACTAGGATCCAACGCCTGCTTACCTCGAATGTCATCATAAAACTCAAGCTGTAGTGTCATATCACCCATGGCATCCCCTTTCTGCATCATATGTATCCCAAACCTCGCTACCTCATCTCTCAGCCTCATCAAGGATAGAGCTGTACACAGAGAATGTACACTCTTCCTACTCAAAGCATCAGCAACAACATTGGCCTTCCCTTCATGGTAGATGATTTCCATGTCATAATCGCCAATCAGCTCCATCCACCTCCTCTGTCTCATGTTCAACTCCTTTTAAGTGAAGATGTACTTGAGACTCTTGTGATCAGAAAATACCTTAAAGATTGCTCCATAAAGGTAATGTCTCCAAATCTTGAGAGCAAACACCACCGCACCCAACTCCAGATCATGAGTAGGGTAGTTCTCCTCATAAGGCTTCAATTGCCTAGAAGCATAGGCAATCACTTTACCATTCTGCATCAACCCACATCCCAACCCATTCTTTGAGGCATCTGTATAAACATCAAAGTTCTCGCTCCCTTCAGGCAATGCTAAGACAGGAGCTGTGGTCAAACGCTCCTTTAATGTTTGGAACGCCGTCTCACAACTCTCATCCCAACGAAACCTGTTCTCTTTTCTCATCAACGCTGTCATAGGTCTAGCTATCTTGGAGAAATATTTCACGAACCGTCTGTAGTATCCAGCTAAACCCAAGAAACTCCTAATTTCAGCAACATTCTTTGGTGCTTCCCACTTTGTCACTGCTTCAATCTTCGCCGGATCCACAGCCACTCCCTCCTTAGAGATCACATGCCCCAGAAAAGCAACTTTCTCTAACCAGAACTCACACTTGGACAGCTTAGCATACAGCTCATGCTCCCTCAACGTTTGCAACACGATCCTCAGATGCTCCTCATGTTCCTCCTTAGTCTTAGAATAGACTAAGATATCATCGATAAATACCACTACAAACTGGTCCAAGAACTGTCTGAAGATCCTATTCATCAAATCCATAAACACTGCCGGCGCATTAGACAACCCAAACGGCATCACCACATACTCATAATGGCCATACCTCGACGTGAAAGCTGTCTTCGGTATGTCCACCTCTCTAATCTTCACCTGATGGTACCCCGACCTCAAATCAATCTTAGAAAAGACTGATGCACCACTCAATTGATTAAACAGGTCATCTATCCTTGGCAAAGGATACTTGTTCTTTATCGTCACTCGGTTCAGCTCCCTGTAATCTATGCACAACCTCAAACTCCCATCTTTCTTCTTCACAAAAAGAACTGGTGCTCCCCACGGCGATACACTAGGTCTAATGTATCCCTTCTCTATCAAATCATCCAACTGCTTCTTAAGCTCCTCCATCTCCTTAGGACCCATACGAAACGGTGCCTTAGAGATTGGCCCCGTCCCTGGTTTCAACTCAACGGTGAAATCTATCTCCCTCTTTGGTGGCAACCCCGGAATCTCATCAGGAAAAACATCGCAAACTCTCCCACCACCGGTATCGATCTCTTGTCGGACTCTCTATCCGGTCATCTCTCACATGGCACAAGATCAAAGGACATCCCTTCCTCAGATAAGACTTCAAGGTGACAGCTGCAATCAACTTAACTTTGGGTTTGACTAGAAACCCACAATAAGACACACTAACACCCTTAGGACCTCTTAAAGACACTTTCTTTTGATGACAGTCTATCTTAGCTTTATACTTTCCTAACCAATCCATCCCGACTATCATCTCAAAACCGTCAAAAGGAAACTCTAGCAAGTCTACAGGTAGATCAACTTGCCCAACTATCATAGATACATCTCTAAACAACCTCCCACATGATACAGACTCACCCGAAGGTATAAAAACTTGCTCACTAACAGACTCATATACCCTCAAACCCAACCGTTTAACATGACTTGAAGATACAAACGACTGAGAAGCCCCCGAATCAAACAAAACAAAGGTATGAATACCATTAACAAGGAAAGTACCGGTGATAACGTGTGCATCCTCCTCAGCTGCTTTCTTCTCCATCATGAATAACTTTCCACTGGTCTTCTGTCCACCTCCCTGGACAGTACTAGCTGAAGTGGTCGGCTTAGCACCCGACCCTTGATTGTTGTTGTTGTTCGTTGGTGGTTTCCGATAAGAATTACCGCCGTTGCGGTTGCCTCCACTGTGGTAACTCTAACTTCCCCGGTTTGGCCATGACCCAGCCGGTCTGTTGCTCGCATAGCTCTGCGCTGGTCTCTGGAAAGATCCCGGTGCACTTGTGCACTCATGTCTCTTGTGGCCTACACCACCACAGCTATAGCAGGTCACTCCCCAACTACCACTAACACTTCCACGGCCACGCCCAAAGGAAGCCCCAAAGATCGAACCCGACCTTAGAAGAAAACCCCTTAGACTGATTGTGGTTGCCTTTCTTGTGATTAGACTGGCCACCACCCTCGCTCTCAGACTTCCTCTTCTCACCCCCTGACCTCTCCTGAGCCTTCTCCACCAACCTCTCAGCTCTCCAAGTCCTCTCATAAGCTTCCTTAACATCAGTAAGGATTCCCATGGGTAACTTATCCATAATCTTAGGGGTCAACCCCCTCTCAAACCTCAACGCCAGATTCTCCTCACTCAAACCCATATCCTCAGCATACCTAGACTTCTCATTGAACTGCCTGTAGTACTCAGTTAAAACTGTCAAACTCTTCCCTCAACTTACTCCTCACATGCTCCGGTACAAACTCCTTTCTCACAGCCCTACGAAACTCCTCCCAAGGTATAGCAGGTAGACCTTGGTTTGTATATATCTCCTTAGCACTCACTTTCACTGTATCCCACCACTTGCCAGCTGCCTCCCTCAGATAGAACGCAGCTTGTTCCACTCTCATCTCATCAGGACAGTGAACCAAATCTAATATGTTCTCCATCTCTCTCAGCCAACTATCAAGAAGGTTAGGCTCCCCAACTCCCTTATACTCTTTCGGGTTAAACCTCGCTATATAGAGGCTGATTTTAGAATGATCAACCTCCTTCTCTTTATCCTTATCCTTATCTTTCCCCACAGTCTTTAAAGCCTCAGTAAGAGCATCCTGATGCTCCAACATCTTAACGATGTCATCCATGGTCATAAGCTCAGCTCTCGCATACAAAGCATTCTTCTTGGGCGGCATCTTGAAACTATATATAAGAAAGGGTAGACATAAACATACGTACTAAACCTCAAAACATGAAAACACGCTGCCCAGAACCTACTCGATCGAGTGCCCAAACATACTCGATCGAGTAACGGGCTACTCGATCGAGTGCCCTCCATACTCGATCGAGTTCCCCAACATCAGACCCCAAACAGACCTTCTGATCTCTAACATACTCGACCGAGTAGCTAGGCTACTCGATCGAGTGACCCCCTACTCGATCGAGTGGCCCAGGTACTCGATCGAGTGCCCAAAAACACGATTCTAGACTCGAAATCATCAAAAACCCACCCGATCAAGTCAGTCCCACTCGATCGAGTCATGCTAACTCAGAAACGCTACCCGCATGCTATATCATATGCTAACATGATAAAAACTTTATAAAACCACATATTATATCATAACTAAACATAATATGCCACGCATCTTTTCATACGATCTACGAGATCATTATATCATGTTATTAAACGCCACCTTGTAAACATCCAACATGTTATCATTCCAACCACAAATTTCCATATATCACCAACCTTTCTGATGCGTGTCTTTTATATGATGTTTTACATCCCATTTTACACGCATTTCAGAGCTCATTCATGTAGTTTATACTACATCTCTCCCTATTTTCGTCTACTTCCGTATTTTTGTACATTATTGCAGAAATGTGAAGAATCCAGAGGAAATCGAGCTAAATCCGTCCCCGAGTATCCTGCATTGCATGTGACGAGAAGTATTTGCTTAAGGAACGAGCTTGGTGCGCATTTCAAGGCCCAAAAGACAAGTCCACGAGTTTATAGAAGTCAAGTAGCAGCTCAAGCAGTCGATCGACCACCTCCTTTAGTCGATCGACCAACTATCGGGTTACAGAAGCTACTGTTCATTGCTATCCCAGTCGATCGACCACCTACCTTAGTCGATCGACCACACTGCTGTTCCAGACGTGAATTAAAAGTCCGAGGAACTTGAAGCCCATTAATTTTAGGTTTTGGAATAATTGTTACGTATACTTTCTATATAACGTAACTGAGAATATCTAGTCTTGGATCGAAGCTTTATTATCAGAATTTTACATTGAGTTTTAGTTTATTAATTAGGGTTTGGGATATTATTTTGCATTGGATTTTCGTTGTGCTTTCAATCACTCCGTTACATTCCTTCTGCGAAATTCGGTATTCTTTCTGTTCTAATTTCCAGATTATTATTTATTTCGTCATTAGTATAGAATTGCTAGTTAATTCCCGTAGCCAATTTATTGTTTATGTTAATTGTTTTCTTTGTCGTTTCAAGCATGAATCCATTAGTTAATTTCATTATTTAAGTTATTGTTTTTACCCTTAGCATGAGTAGCTAAATAGTTTGTGCTAGGATGTAGGCGAATTTTAGCGTAGGCGGCAAAGTATTGAACACGGCCTGATTCGCGTGTCAGTCGATCGACTGGCATTCTCGATCGATCGACTGACCTCGTGAGGTTACCCTTCGTTTTAATTGATTTTAATGTTGTATTTAACGAATCGAATGCATGCGACCAGTTAGATGCTTATTTTATGACAAACCCATTAGATCGAAAGATAGGGAGAGTTATTTGACCATCAATTAAACCGACTAAATTGTGCTGAGATCGAAAGATAGGTATAGTTTAGACCGTTAGTCACTTTTCAGGACGAGAATCAGTATTAGTGATATTAGGGACTTATAGCGAGATCGAAAGATGCTATCTGTTAAGAGTGGACCGAGAGGACCTCTTGTTTCCCGCCTCACTTGTGTTCGATTTAGACTTGTTTAATATGCTGCCGCCGAAGCTTTAATGAACCGATCATCCTAGTACCCCTTCTTTATCTGTTTAAGCCATCTTTTTAGTTTACTGTTTTTACTCTTAGCTTTAGACCAAATCATCTCAACCCCCACACTTGTTACCTTAGACTAAATTTAGACAACTAGAATTACATCTGCCTCTCCGTGGTTCGACCCGACTGCCACTTGCTATAGTTGTAGTTGGAAATTATAAATCTTATTTTTGACACCTCACGACGGGTATCACTTTCTTTCACATTCTCAAATTTCTACTTCAAACATCCAACAATTGCACACACTTCATCACATTCACACATAAGTTATCCAAACAACACATACGACTTGACAAACACTCCCCCCATGTGACCAGTTCAAAGCTGTAGGGCAAGTTCGCGACTTTAGGACGTCTCCCAAGCCTTTGCATTAGCTCCTACATTTACCCCGGGTTCATTTTAATTGACTCCCTATGTACATTAGGTTCATTGGTTACAGGTTTCAGGATCGTCGCTCTGATACCATTTGTAACACCCCCATACTCCAAGTGCCTTACCAGGACCACTCAGGTATGAAGCCATTACCATCTCGGTTACCCGAGGCAATGATAATCAAATAAACAATGAAGAAACAACGTTTAAATATAAATACTTAGTGAAGAGTTAAAATTCTCAAAACCAAACCAAAAGTGTAATACATGTTCTCAAACTGACTGTTCTAACTGAAATGTAAATAACTAATAAGCTACAGCGGAAGACTCCTATCATCATGTCGTGGCAATCCCAGCTATCCCAGTACTCATCTCATACCTGCTCAATATCTGCTCACCATCCCCGAATGGATCACCGCAGGTTTACAAAACAACAACCGGGGTCAGTACTAATCACACAACTCAATATACATATATCAACAATAAAATAAACAGACGACTTAAAAGCGTCACACACACACAACCAACCAATTCCAATCATCTCAATCACCGATCGTCCCTTTGGACCAGCCCTGCCAGTGGGGGACCGCAGCCGTACCCACCAAATCCCCGCTCCACATAGTGAGCGATAACCCTATCCATTAATGTGCACATCCCTTCTGTGGAGGGTTCCACAGAAGGCGAAACTAGGGCGTGAAGCCACTCCCGCAAGTGACCCCACTCAGTCGAGGACACGCCTCAAGAACCACAGACAACAATCATAATCACAATCACAATCACGACCGTCACAATACAATTACTATATCAAACAATCAATCTCAACACATCAACAATCATCCCATTATGGGACTAATAGTGAGTAGGAAATCCTACCTGGAAAGCACACAATCAGACGGTCTCTACTGCTGTATAAAAAAGCTTCCTCTACGAAACCTCCTCCTATCATACAACATACAAATGCTACCAAATCACATACTACTCAAAAACCCCTAAATCCCTATATTAGGGTTTAACCAAATCAAAGGAAAGACAATAAAAAGGGTACATAGATCTTACCCTCGACGCAAGGAACTCAACGGTATAACCAACGATGAGAACCGACCTCCCAAACTCCAGGAATTGCTAACAATGCGATTAAGATGGTGAACTTGCTTGCTTTCTCTCTTAAACAGTAAATTAGGTTTTGCAAAAGTGATTTGGAAACAATGACGGAAGGTTATATATCTTAATCGCATAATTAACAAAACCCGAGAAAACTCCCCGTAAAACCGGCTACTCGATCGAGTACCCAAGGTACTCGATCGAGTACCCCCTTACTCGATCGAGTGCCCCAGCTACTCGATCGAGTACCCAACAGGTCAGAAACTTTTCTAAAACGCAACTTACCCTTACTCGACAGAGTAAGGCCTACTCGATAGAGTACCCAAAGACTCATAAATACGGAGTATTACAATAATAGCCTAAATGACACCATATGAGATATGGATAAGGAGAGTCCCTAACTTGTCTTTTTATACATTTGGTCAGAACCAATTTGTGTATTTGTGAGGGTTATCCAAAATTGAACCACTTGGTTTTTACTCCTCCAAAACGAGAACAAAGAGTTCGTGGCTCATAATACTGTCTTTCCAGAAAGATTTTCATTTTCTGGAAGACAGAGTGGGAGAAATTTTGAACTTACGGAAGTCCAAGACCCTCTAACTGAGTATAATGCAAGAAGACGTTCTTTATTGTGGCTCAGTGGTTATATGGAGATAATTTTGCGATAAAATTGCGTTACTTTTCAAAAGTGACGAATCTTAAACCCTCATCAAAGGCTTTTCTATAGTATGAACTCTATGTGATGACGTGTCACCATGCAATTCGAATTGATCTCCTTGCACACGATGCGATAAGGAAGGAAACACGAGATGTTTTCGAGACTTGATTTAAGGCGAATACTTTGGTTGGTTACCTTGATCTTGTCGTAAAGGTTACATAAGATGTTTAAAATTTGGGCTTGTTATAGAGAGTTTGTGACAACCCAAATGCCTTTATCAATTCGTATGTTCTTAGCAATATAGCTTCTCATGAGGATGAGATTCGGCAAATAAATAATGAAACTTTCTCCTTGGGAGAAGTTTTGTTGATGTTGTCAATGCTAAGTGATCTATATACGTCAAGAGTTAGAACTTTGGGTTCTATCATGTAGTCTATCAAAACGGTATCATTCTAGTGTCGAGATAACATGATGATACATGGAGTTTAATGGGAGCTAAAGTGAGTTTCTTAGTCTAAAATATGTGCTTGACATATTAGTGACTAGAAATGTAGCTAAGGTAATATTTCTTAGTCTAAAATATGTGTTTGACATATTAGTGACTAGAAATATTCTCGGGTAAATACTTGAGAGTATCATGGCGCATCTTAAATGTCCGGATCTAATGAGATAGATCTCCATGGATACTAGCATCTTAGTCAAGAGACTTATGTGATAAGATTCTTGACTCGTTCAAGTTGTTGAACAAATTAATATGATCTTTTTGCTTCCGCTGCAGGATCTATTAAATATGCTAAAAGCTGCTCTCGTCGGGACTTATCATATTGAGAATATGAGAAGTCATTACCAATCATTTCCTAGTGAGTGTCACTAGATAATTATCAAGAGCAACCTTGAGTACTTGAGAAGCACTGAGGATTTACTCTTGTAGTTTGGAGGAATTTGTGAATTTTGTGTAAAAGGATTATACGGAAACATTCCTATGCTTATAAGATGTTATGGGCCTCGTTAAGGAATGGTTAGCATGTAAGAATGCTATGTGCATAAAGAATAAAATGTATAAGAAGTTATACATATGTATATAAGAAGTTATACATGTATAAAGCAAACATGTATGAGGAGTCATACATAAAAGATATCATATGAAGGATGTGTATGTATAAGTGTTATACGTACAAATCATGAACGAAAGCTAAGTACATTACAACATCCGATGTTGTAAGAGAGATAGTTGATAACCGGAATTTAATGGGACTAGAGTAGTTCTGTTAGCCGAATATTTTGTATCCCAAGAGACTGTGAAAACAGTGGGAGTGTTTGACTGGCTTTAGAACCAGAGTCTAAAAACTTGTTTAGACGTGTACTTAGAAATGCTCTATGTGATGAAAAGATTGCATAGAACAAAGGAAAATAGCAATGGAAATTAGAGTGATGCAACTGATGCTTATCCTCTAACCAAAGCCGTAGACATGATGGTTATGTCATCTCAATGTGAATTGAGGAGTATACCTTAATTACTAAAGATCGTTATGTAAATATTGGATAGAGTATTGATATTTACATAAGTGATGATCGCATTCATTGTTAGAGTTTCTTTAAGAACTCAATTATTCAGTTTGACTCAAAACATTTAATACCTTGTTTATCTGAATAAGTTGTGGAGACAATGTTGAACACTATTCAAGTGAACAAGATGAACAATGTATTTTGTCCCTAGTCACTTAATGAGGTGACGTCTCGGAGTGACTAGATTGTAAGTCGATTGATGGTTGTTCAACACCATAAGGTCATACGTGATGACTAGTCGATTACATAGGCAGAGTGTGTGACACTTTGCCGGACAGTGACCATTTAGAGAGTCCCTAAGTTCTATTATAGACGCCTGGTCGTGGCGGGGATCTCTAAGATGTTCTAATGAGTCGATTCTTTTGACTGGATACTATTATCTGAGCAAGTGAAGTTTCCGAGTGACTTTGGTTTTTATCCTAGGTCGTGTCGTGAAAGGAGGCCAAAAGGGCATTTACTAGATCATGGTGATCTGTATTGTGCAATAGGATAGATAGGGCATACAAGAATTGTCCACCCACGTTGGGTAAACTATATCTCAAGGCCACTTGAGGAGTTAATGACTACAAATGCGTGGCCACGCTCGGAAGTAATCCGTGCGAGATTTTCCCGGTCAGGTAGTCACACTCCCGATCGAGAAAATCACTCGCGATATGTTCATGTGCAAGGGCGACCTGAAAGACACCTTGCATTGAGTGAGAGATTAAAACGGACAAGATAATTGGTAGCGCACACCTTGTGTCGGACAAGTGGGAGATTGTTGGAGTTAGTGTCCTCCACAGTAGTGCGTTTACATAATAAATCTAATTAAAGGAATATCATCAGATATTTAATTATTTAATCCTCGTCAGTTGATTAACGTAAATCGATAACGGTTGGCTGACTAGAGTTTGACGTTATTATCATGAGACGACGGTGATAAACTGACCCCTTTCGGTCACACCTATAGGAACGAACCCCAATTGATAACTAATTAATTGTATGAGATACAATTTATTTAGTCCCTTGATTTGTAGACTAAAAGGTTAGTCAATTATTTTAGAGAGATTTCGAATTGCGAACTCGAGGCACGGCAGTTATTATTTAATTATGCGATAATTGAATAATAAATTATGGGAGACGGGTTTTAGTTAATTAATTGTTAATTCACTAAAATTGTACTAATTGATTAATGTGATTAATATTAGTATATAAAATAATATGTGCAGCGGTATACGTATATTTACGGAGTGATTTGGACGAAATTAATTGGAAACATTTAAACATGAAACGATGTTTAAATAAAATTTACACGTATTTGTGCGACAAATATAAGAACCAAAATGGACCCGTAAATGGGACATTGGACAGTGTAAATGGAGTGTAATGGATGATCATGATCATTACACTTTGCTTATTTTTCTTCCATAATTGTTATGTGATCATTATGTGTGTCATGATGTATTGGACAATAAAATAAGGAAAATGAATCCTACACTCCACTACTACACCCTCCACTCGCCACTTCCTCCTATATACTCCAAGTTTTGTTAATTTTTA
Source organism: Silene latifolia (assembly GCF_048544455.1). Classification (NCBI taxonomy): domain Eukaryota; kingdom Viridiplantae; phylum Streptophyta; class Magnoliopsida; order Caryophyllales; family Caryophyllaceae; genus Silene; species Silene latifolia. Next base: position 47,858,409 of record NC_133534.1, read on the forward strand.
CACTACTTCACTTGTACACTATTTTGCATGTGAATAAAACTTGTTGGTATTTCTCTCTAAAATTATTATACATCATTTACTAAGAAGTTAGTAATCAAAATATTATTACTAAGAGTGTTAGTAATATTACAAATATTTTCAAGGTTAAGGTTTACAAATATCTAGTTATTATTTGTAAGATTATTTGGGTGATTTGTTCTTGGGTGCAACTTGAAGGAGACTTTCTTTTTGAAAGTTTTTCTGGAGGATCATCCTTTTGTTTTAAGCTCAAGAACAATTAAGATAGGAGATCTTGATTGTGCCCATATTACCATAAATATCAATGTAAGGAAATTGTTTTTCCTTAATCTTTAATTTTATGCTTTTATATTTGCATGCATGTTACATAGATCACTAATTGAACATATTATGAGATAATTTATTTTTAATTAGAGAGTCTAATTAGGATATATGATTTTTCATTTCATGCCCCTTGAACTTTGGGATATCAGTCATGTTGAAGTTAGTTGGCAATTGAGCATTTACCGCCTCATACTTGCGATTATTTTCCCTATAGATGTCATCTCCCTTGAGGTACATTAATTGCTCCTCCAAGTATTGGAGTCGCTTTTCAGCTTCAGTAGGGCCTGGAGGAGGATTAACTTCTGGTTGTCCAACAAAGGGTGGGAGGTTATCATGCACGAGCATGTCGGGAACGTCATTCTCTGCAGGAGGGAGTCTAGTTTCTACAGCAACAATCCGACTTTCAATAGCATTAAGACGAGCATACGCTTGGTCTTGACTCATTTGGAGACGAATGAGTGCAGCTAGGATTTGTTCATTACCATTTTCGGGTTGACCATTAACGCTTCCGTGACAAGTTCCTGCCATTTTGGAACTGAGATAAGAAATCGACGACGAATCAAGACACGATCGACCATTTTCGTACACTTACTGAAGAAAAGATTTGACTCATGAAGTGGGTGTGTGCCACTGTGTCAAGTGAGGTTTGAAAAGGACAAATTTTAAAATGTTGGTCCTAGACAACTGTAGTGTAGTTGTAGGATTGCTGACTTAAAGTGAAGTTTGAAATGGGTTTGAGGCCCGCATTTTGACTCGACATTTGGATAGAGTTTTAGCTTATTTCGCACTATTTTAGGCCATCTCGAAAATGTTTACATTTTCAAAGGATTTTATTTTACAAAACTTTGTCATGGTTTTATTTATAAATGGTGATCACGTACATACATACAGGCATTATAACGGTATGCTGAGTGCATTTAAAGGGTTTTGGCTTAAAAGGTAGGTTGCTATACCAAGCAATCAAACCCTGGTCTGTGGGGAGGTCCGTGCCCAACAAGAGTACGGTTGGTTCCTAGTCCATTTCCTCGAGTAGTGAAAGCTCTTGATACAAACATAAGTAAGCATCACGGTATGGTTGACGTAAATTGCTATCCATATTTAGGCCTAGATAGGAATTTAGGCCGTCCAGACAGGACGATTGGTCTAATGGGTTGGGTTAAGCATAGGAAGGCCGAATGAAATGACCTAAGAAGGTCGAGTAATGAAAACCGACAACTGTCTCGTATAAATTATTCCCTAACCTCGTTCAAGTTTCGCCCTGGGTAACACGTAAGTGTATCATCCCCAGCGGAGTCGCCAAATTGTGGACATGGTCCACGCCGCGGCGCGCGCGGACGGCTCTTGAAATAAGCGTGCATTTGTGGAGTCGCCACCAATTTTTATGGGAAATTGGAACCGTTAGAATACCTCGTGTCATGTCAAGACACAAAGTTGTTACATGAACACTAAGAACTCGTTAACCTTAGCATTCTATATCTTGAATGACTCTCGTGGATGTCAATGAACATGGATGTTGACAAAGATCTGGAGTAAGGAGTGAGAGTACGTATTAGGAAGTCCTTTTACTGAACACCTAATCCCGCCTGCCTCGATAGCGGCTTATACTAATGATTAGAGAAATCGTTCACAATCGATATGTCGTTGATTATATCCATGCAATGCAACAAACAAAGGATTAATCCTAGCATGTGAATTAGACTATGTCGGTTGACACATAATTTAGCAAACAATTGAGTCGAAGTTGATGTTAGATTAATTACATGTGGAAATCAAGTAAATAAATCATACAAGAGCGATAAACAAAAGGTAAATAAATTAAAATAATTAAAATTACAATGATTACAATGGTTTAATTGATTTACGTCAAAAATACACTTGAAACGGAATTTTGAAGATGAAAATAAAGAAAAATGAAAGGGTTAGAAATAAAGCGATAAAAATAGGTCACATTAGGGACGATATTACGCTTAATAGTTAATTAAACACGTAATTAGAGACTATGTCAAGGAGAAAACGAGTTCTGGGACAGAAATCATCTCGGAACAGGCGCAGCATATGCTGCGTCCCTTGGAAGAGGCGCAACTCCTCCTGCTTCTATTCTGGAGTTGAGCTCTGTCTGTGAAGTCAGAACCGCAATCCGTTAATGTTCGTTGGTAAGTTTAAGATCGATTATTGATTGGGAACTCGAGTAAAAGTGATTTAGCAGGTTATATACATATGGAACCGTCATAAAAGCGATAGAAAAACAGATTAAAATGAAATAGATTTATTTACGATGTCGGAATTAATTTATTAACCAAACTTGGGTTTAAGACAGTAGAAAACAAATAGAACAAAATATAAAAAGGGTATGTACAAAATACGAATCCCAGAAATTTGATATGGACAAATCGAGTTCCTAAAATCCGGGTTTGACTTAGTGACGAAAACCCGCAAATATCAAATTATAAGGGATTTAAGTCTAAATAAAACGTTATAATTTAAAAGGAATTATTAAAATATGTTTATGTACTGAAAGATAAAAGAAAATAAGAAAATAAGACGAAAAAGGGGCAAAACAATGGAAAGCCGAGGAAGAAGAAGAAGAGCAGGAGCAGCAAGCAGCCTCTAGAAGAGGCGCAGCATATACCGCGACTCTTTGAAGAGGCGCAGCTGCTGCTGCATTTCTTCTTAAAGTCTGATCTCTGCTATTTTGTAAAAAACGGTTTTACAAAAGGGTTTTGAAAATTGGTTTTGAGTATACTTTTGACGTAAACCTTACATTTATTGGTACAAAAATAAAAACATAAATTAAAAGTAAGATTTACACCCTCAGACTTAAATGTTTGACAGAACGAGATTAACTAAGTTAACGTTAGTGATTGCTCGACTCGAATGTATGTAGAAAGTGCCTTCGTTGGAGGATTTAAGATTAATTGCTTGATGTGTAGTGGTCAAATTGGTCGGTCATGCAACGTGACTGGTACTCAGAATGATCTGAGCTTACGTGGTTGACTGATCAAGCACGTAGGCGTCGAAAGCTTAGAGCAAGGTCTAGAATGCAAAGGGAGAAGAGAAGGGCGAACACTCGCATGAAAAATATGGAGACCGGAGGTCTCTATTTATACCAGAAAAATGTGAAGAGTTTTGGAATGACACAAACATTGGAAATAAATCACGGAAATATTCCGTAAACAGCCAAATAGGGCTGGGGAAGTGGCGCAACAGCTGCTAGGGTTTTTCAAAGAGGCGCAGCATCTGCTGCATCATTTCCCCAGAGGTTTCCTCCTCCGGAAGAAAGATTTCCGCATTTCTGTTATGGAATTGCGGTAGATCTATACTTCCTTATTCCGTAAAATATAATATACGGAAGATATTTTACCAAAAGATATAAAATTTGATTTGGGAATAAATATTTAGAATATTCTAGAACATTCCGACTCGAAATTTGAAACGGTTTCTTAGAAAATGAAGAGGTTTTTGACCCGGACTCCAAATGAACTCTAATTACTGTCAAAACGACCGTATCGGTGCGTAGATGACGACCATGAGGTTGAATCGAATGTTTGAGCTATCACCTGACAATAAACTTACGAACTGCCATAAATTATTCCGCGTACCAAACATTCGGCCCAATCATCACTGGGTGGTTGGCGGAAGGTGTAGAAATGAGGTATCTACAGCTCCTCAAACTCCCCATACCTAATATAATCATACTCAAAAGATCCACCACATAATCCATGTACCAAGTCTTGGGTCATCATTATAGCCAAGATAAAGATACAACTACAAGCATGGAAACTACACAAAAACGGTAAGAATTAAAGAAAAACTAAAATAGATAAACAAACAAGAACTTAATCACAAAACACCATCCCCGGCAACGGCACCATTTTGATGGTGAGCGAGATTCTCAACAAACAACTAGATAGTGGTTAAATCGAGGTCGATCCACGGGACGGTGTGCTTTGGGTTCTAAGTCTATCTATCTTAATTTATGCTAGTGTCACAAATATTGGGGGTTGGAGTTGTGTGCTAAAGTACAACAAGAAAATGTAAACAATTGAAAAACAAGACGAGTAAAAAGAAATGTGTATGTAAACAAATGATAAAAGGTACTAGGGTGTCATGGGTTCATAGGGAAACCATGGTGGTGATCATACAAACATGTTCACATAGTTGCAAGCGATTATTGTTGTAGTGGAATCGAGTTAGTTTATGTCTACAATTCGTAGGAAGATTTGGGTCCCGGAGCCGAGTCGGTCAAGACTTTACAACACCTACAAATCGACTTAGTTTCTTCCTATACATTTTTATGCATGGTCTAACAAGACTCGAGTTAGCTTATATCTTACAAGTCTTGTTGAATAGATAAGAGATGTATATATCTAAGGTATCATAGTCAAGCATTTTATCAAGCATAACATGTGCATTTATTGACACTACAACAAGCAAGCAATCTTAAGATAACATATTAGATTAAGTATGAATCTAACCCCATGTTATAGTTCCCCTAATCCCCCACTAATCCTAGTTAGGGAGCTACTCACTCATTATCATGGAAGACATGCTATCAATGGTGTCAATCATCTTAACAAGCATAAACATGATAAAAGAGTGAAGAAATAAGCAATAAAGAGTAAAGAGTAAAGAGATTATACCAATATTTAAGATTAACAAATGAAAAGAAAAGAATAATAGAAGAGAACTTAATTGATTGATGAAGAGTTGTCAATTCTCCAATAATAACCTAATAATCTTCAATTACGCAATAATAAATCTTGAACAATAATTAAGGAAAGATTATTGTGTAATTTGTGGAAAGATTAAGTGCTAATATATTCTAATCTACTCCTAATGAGAGCTTAATCTAAACTAAGGAAGCTTTGCCTCTACTAAGAGGCCTTAATCTCTTAATTATTACAAATGGAGTATATATAGTGGTACATCATTAGCTTAAGCAAGGGTAGATTAGGAAATAATATGCTTAAGTGTCCAATAGAGCCTTGCAAGTCCTAGGAGGAGCCTCATGACTCCCCAATGCAAAAACAATCTCACTGCTAAACAATCCGCTTGATCTGGGCTGAAAACGAGCGACCTGAGCTTCAACCCGAGCGAGTTGAGATTGACCCGAGCGTGTTGAGGCATAACTCGAGCGGGTTGTTCTTGACCCGAGCGGGTTGAGCTGCAGAATCTTTTTTGTTGCTTTTATGCCTATGATGCCTTCATATACTCTTTATTGCTATCATCCTTGGTCATCAATTTTGCCTCCCCTTCATACTAGTCCATCTAAGATTATCAACAAGCTTTCGAATCTGCACGAGAGATGGGAATTCTGCCTCATTATCTTCTTTCCTACAAGACATATAAAATGCACTAGGAAAGCAAATGAGAAGCAAATGACGTATAAAATGGCTATGACATGCTATATTAGTATGAAAAATGAGGCTTAGTTAGGGGACTAAATGTGCGTAATTATGATCACATCAGTTATTATCTGTTATTTCATGTAATATGTTGCGTTGTGATCCAGTAAAGCGGTTTTAAGGAAGTCTTCTTGTCAAGGAAGTTGTACTGAGTCAGTGTCTATGGGATTGTATAAGTTGCGATGACCATCAATGTGGTTGTTATGCCTCGGGTGGCGATCCGGGCATGGTTCTTCGTGTTGTGATACAAGTATTTTCGCGTTGCGTTGCGGTGCGGCTGTTGGTGGCAGTGTTGCGATGCTGTCATCGGTTGTGGTGGAGTAGACGGGATACTTAGAGGTGAGTTTTCGAAAGTATATATCAGTTATATAGATTGTTGTTTGTTTACTACTGTTTCCTGTCAGCGTCGGTCTGGCCATATAGATTGTTGTTTTGTTTATTAATATTTCTTACCAGTTTCGACTTGGGAGTGAGGGTAGAGTATGATATGGAAGAAAGTTGCGTATGATTCCGTTGTTGTCATGGTATATTGATATTCTGTTTATTGGACATAGTGGTGAGAAGTTGTTAGGGTACTTTCGATCTTGTTTTAGATGAGGCATTGGTTGACATAGTTTTGGCAAGAGCTTTGTGGAATGTGTGCGCGCAGAGCTGGAAGCAGCAAGTGGATCGTAATCTTTATTGGGAACTAGTATTATGTTATGTTATGGATGAGTTTTACGATAATAAACAGGAGAAATTGAGGATCTATTGTGAGTGTGTGTAATAATTGTGGATCGTTAGTTGTGATTGTGGAAATAAGTGCATGTATAAAGGAATATGTCTTTTGGCGGTAATGTTGAAGAGATGGAGTTGTGGTTATATTGAGGATTTTATGATATAGGTTAGATGAAGGGCAGAATAATTGGAGGCACGAGACCTGTTAGAGAGAGAGAGCCTTTGATATGGGATGGTTGTCGGTGTTGAAATTATAGTCGGTGATAGGTGATATAAGATGAGTATAGGGGGAATAATACAGCTAAGGATCTAGTATTAGTGAGTTTCGAGGACGTAACATTTATCTTAAGAGGGGTAGGATGCGACAAAGAGAGTTTGATGGTTGTACATGTTGTGGTATAATTGGATGTTTGAGCGTTGGTGTAGAATAAAGGATGGATTTGTGTTGTGGTTGATTTTATTATAGGTAATGGCAGTGCTTGTAGTAGTATGATGTTTATGAGTGTGATCATTAAACTTCGAGGACGAAGTTCATTTTAAGGGTGGTAGAATGTACCATTCCGTTTTGGTGTTGATCTTGTTTGGTGGATTATTTTGGTATTGAGTTGCTAGTAAGCGTTATGGAAGTAAGACAGAGTTGGCAACACTTATGTTGAGGGTATTTGATAGTATTATGGAGTTAGTATCGAGAGGCTATGCTGGAGTTGAGACGATATCGTGAGCCATGTTGTGGAAGTAAGCATGGTTGGTGGAGTTAGTGTTAGGTGTTCATGTTTTATAGGTAAGCTTGGAACTTCGGGGACGAAGTTCTTTTTAAGGAGGGAAGACTGTAATACTACGGTTTTCTAAGTTGGTTACTCGGCCGAATATGGCATACTCGGCCGAGTAAGTGTGTCGTGTGTTTCTGGTCAGACTACTGTCCAGGAATACTCGGCCGAGTATGGGAATACTCGACTGAGTAGAGGATACTCGGCCGAGTATACTCTATACTCGACCGAGTATCCGGCCTGACAGGTATTATTTCTGCGGTTTGATTTAGAGATGATTAGAATTATATAAACGTGTATTTCAGTTTCTTAATCACTCTTAACAAAACCTAAACTCTCAACGTAACTCTAATCATCTCCAAATCTCTCTCAAGTGCATGGATCTTCGTGAGTCTTGTTCATCCTTCCTTGTGTCGATTGTGTCGGTAAGCCTCTGATTATATGAATTTCATCAGTTTGTCTTTTAGGATTTTGCCCTAGTTTATGATTTGGGGGAAAGGGGGGTTTTGGCATATTGTAATTGGAATTATGTGATTGTTGTTAGGTGGAGACTTCGTAGAGGAGCCATTTTAGCCTGCTTGATTGTCTCATTTCAGTTTGTGCTAAGGTAGGATTCCCATACTCGGTTTACTGTTTAATGGATTTAAGATTATGTGGTAATTGTTTGTACGATTGATATTGTGATTATCTGTTGTTGTTGGATTAGAGTTGGTGTTGGTGTTATGATGGTTGTTGGTGATGTTCGCGAGGCGCGTCCTCGACTGAGTAGAGTCACTTGCGGGAGTGGCTTGACGCTCTAGTTTTGCCTTCTATGGAACCCGCCACAGGAGGGAATGTGCACATTAATGAACAGCGTTATTGCTCATCGATGAGCAGGGATTTGGTGGGCAAGGCTGCGGTCCCCCACTGGGAGGGCTACACACTTTAGTGTGTAGTCAGTTACATGATGTGATTGGGAGTTGGAGGTGGATTGTGAACAGCTATTTATCTTATCGTACTTTGTCTTATTTTTATTCTGCATTGAACTGACCCCGTTGTTGTTTTGTAAAATCTGTGGTGATCTATTCGGGGATGGTGAGCAGATTATGACAGGTGATGATGGTCTTTAGCTTTGGGGACGACATGGGGTGTCATCACTTCGAGTCTAGCTTCCGTTATCATGAGATTTGCTGCTTTAGTTTCAGTTGTTGAGTACTAGCGAACATTTGCTTTGGATTTGGTTTTCGATCATGTAATCGTTAACTCTTTATACTTTAATAAATATTGTTTTGGAATGGTAACTTTGATATACTAGCCTCGGGAAACCGAGATGGTGACAGTCTCTCATGCTAGGGTGGTCCTGGTAAGGCACCTTGGTATGTGGGGGTGTTACAAAACCGTCATGGTAAAGGGAACCAAAGGTGGATATAATTCATGGTTAAAAATGCTCATCATAAAAAATGATTTGAAATATTTAAAATGGTAAAAAACCGATTGCAAATAAGAAATGAAAATTGAGGAAAAATGAACTCAAAAACGTTTTTCTTGCTGGGTAGGCCTAAAGAGGCGCGAGGATGGTAGTGGTGACTACCAGCCTCTGTTTCCAGTCAAAACTCAGTTTTGGCTCAATCAATCCGTATTTTGGATAATGTTATGCATGTTTTATCATGTTAAAGTCATAAAAACAGACAAAAAGAACATGAAAGAAGAGGATTAGTTACACCCTCATACTTACATGCTAGGTTGCTTGACGAGGAATCGACAAAGTGTAGAACTTGTGAGTCGAAAAAACTCGATTTAAAACCATTTTTGTAAAGTATGGAGTGTTGCTTTGCTTTTGTGATGGTGTAGTTGGTTGAAGTGGTAAGTCAAGTGATTTAATGCATGATGACGGTACCAAACAATGTGTAAGGCTTGTATTTTCAATCGGTAGGTCGAAAATATGCGTCGGTTGTTGACTTGAGAAGTCGAGGTCTAGAATTTTAAGGGAGAAAAGAAGGGGCAGACTCTTACGTGCCTTTAAATGGTGGCATTTGAGAGGTATTTATAGAGGATTGTGTGTTGGTGTGCGTTTTGGGCGACGTGGCCATATAGGTTGCTTGAAGATGCGCGAGCATGTCCGCGGGGTTTTGAGTTGTCTTGTCACTATCACACAGTTAGATTTGTGGTTTGTTCTATCCTAGGATTTGTAGGATATGATTGTTGTACTTGACCATCAAGTATACTGTGTATACTTAGCATGGAAGCATTGTGAGGTTTGTTTTTTGTGTTTGACTCAGTTTGACTCGTTGTTGGAGTCGGGATTTGAATTTTGATTCGGTTTTGGTCCGGTGTCGGTTTTGACTCTAGTTAGTGTCATTGCTACCCCGTCGTCGTGCATAAAACATTCCAGGTATTTTTGAAATGTTTTGAAAACGTTTTCATTTTCGAAATCGTTTTTTGAGTTTTCCGATGCGTAATTAGACAAACTGTCGATCAAACGTAGCGATTCCTAAGCATGTTGTAGTCCGATAATCATCGGGTGTTTGTTGGGAATTTTGCAGATACCGGGCATCTACAATACTAAATTAGCATGATAACACATATATCCAGATACCAAATCACTATAACTTAGCCTTACACTTACTAGTAGTAATAACCAGCATGATAACACATAACTTTGGAAAAAAAAAACCTATAATCTAACATATGGATTAAAAACATGTTGTCACAAAATGAGTGACAACAATAACAAACATGAGTTTCAAAAATTCCACATTTGCATATATATATACCAGTATGCGCCTACTTATAAAATAAATATACCTTGTAGTGGTTTCTACCACTTCCAAAACAAAGTTATATTGATTCACCTAATTAAACCTTCAAGAACAAAATTTATTACAAAAAATGGTACACATCAATAATGGTTTATAAAAGAGCGAGATCGAGGGAAAAGATGCGATGGTTTATGATGTAACATTTACGTAAAATTTACCTGATAAGGGCGGCGACGAGAGGGAGGGGTTGCGAGAAAGAGGGTTTGTGTCCAAGGGTTACTAGGAATAATTGAGTTGAAGGGGTTTTTATAAGCGTATATATATATGAGGGTGAAATATTACAACCGTTCTTCTAATAACCGTTATCGTTTGCCACACCTTTTACAACGGTTCTTGAATAACCGTTGTCTATTATCATTTAAAATGGTTATTCTAATAACCGTTGTCTTTTGTCACACTTTTTACAAAGGTTCTTGCATAACCGTTGTCTTATGTCACACTTTTTACAACGGTTCTTGAATAACCATTGTCTTTTGTCCCACTTTTAATAACGGTTTTTGCATAACCATTGTCTTTTGTCACACTTTTAACAACGATTCTTGCATAACCGTTGTCTTTTGTCACACTTTTAACAATGGTTATGCCAAGAACCGTTATCTTTTTTCATTTACAACGATACTTCTAATAATCGTTATCGTTTGTCACATTTTTTACAAAAGTTCTTCTAACAATCGTTGTTAAAACGATGAATAAGTTTGGCGCCTAGTTTTCCGCTAAAATTTGACAACGGTACTCTTAATACCGTTATTATATGCAATAAACCATTGGGTTTTGTTCATTGTTAATGCTCATTTTAGCGTAGTGTGAGTTCTTAAAAGGACCACCACGACCTCGACCAAGACCATAACTACATCCACGTCCACGACCACGAACACAATTGAAACTACGTCCCCGACCCATGCTTCTGGCATGATCTTTGTGAGCTGTCACATTCGCTTCAGGGAATGGGGTTGAACTAGTTGAACCAAAGAGGCGCGAGCCCTGGGGCGACATAAGGGCCTTCCCCTGTTTTCCTCAAAAAGACACGAGAAGCAGTAGCTCCTCATACGCCATTTTCATCTTCGACAAAATCACAAAAGTTCTCAAAATTGCCATTATTGATCTTGTTTTCTTGCTTGGATTTGTGCCATTGCCATCATGTCATATCAAGGTATGTAAATCCTCTTGATTCCACTTGAATTTGTTTGCCATTTTGTTGATTTAATTGGAACGAAACCCTAATTTATTTGAAATCGATTTGGGCGTTTTTTATTTGCCCATTTTTGAGTGAAATTGATGCTTGCATTAGGTTAGAAACCTGTTTAGGAGTATAGGGCTGCTTTTAGTTTGATTTTGGTCCCAGTTCTCGTTCCCTAGGTGCGAAAAACGCGAATGAAGTGTAAAACCGTCTTCTTTTGCAATGTCGTGCTTGTTTGATTAACCTGTGTGCCCCACTAGGTTGAGATTTAGTCAGGGAAGGCCATCTTTTCTATGTTAAATCTGGGGCGTGATTTTAGCCATATTGTTTAGAATAAACCTTAACGGTAATTTAGGTCATTCTGGGGCGTGATCGAGTCACGTTGCATTGTTGTGGCCGTGATTTGAATTTTCGACCCTTTTGCACTCAATTGGGCGTAAAATTGCCTATGCATCAGTGGTGACAATGGTATATCATTTATGGATGGCACGAAATATTTGCAAGGTGGAGAATAGAGTTCCTGCTCCTTGGTGCCTTGTCAATGAGATTAAATGTTTCATTCAGGGTGTGTATAGGAGTAGAGTATGGTCTACTAAATACAAGCAGTTGGAAGGCCTATCTGATTGTTAGATTGTTTAGAATGTACGTGCTAGATTGTATATGTATGAGTAAACAATGATGATGTACTGGTTTGGAGTTAATTAATATATATATTCACATTCCATCCAAAAAAAAAATTGCCTTTTGAGCTTTGTAAAATGCTCGGTTGTGACAGGCGATATTTTTTGTTTATTTTTTTTTGCAGGCCTTCTGTTCGCCCGAGGGTGGTTGATTGTCTTTGATTTTGTTTTTTTTGGTGTTGTTGTTTTGACTCGTCTTTTGCGTGAAAAGAAGGGTGAGTCGTCTTTTTTGTGAGCTTTTTTGTGTTGGATGGGATTGAGGGGGTTTGCCTGCGCTGTTGTTTGCTTTTGTTTGTATTTGCAGGTGATTTTTATTTTTGGGGTTTTGTCTGTTTTGTGTCGTACAAATGTAGAAATTTCCACTGACGTTTTTTTCTTTTGGTTTCAGGTGAGTGCTCGGGGTCTGCTAGTGTGGACGTGGGCCACAGGCCGGCCTGCGGGCGCGATGCCGCCTGTCGGTCCGTAGTCACGGGCCACCTGCACGCCAAGCCAAATTGTGGACGTGTAGCGGTCTTTTGAAAGTCACGCTCGGTGGCATAGGAATGCTTTCGACCGGATCGCTTTAGATCGGTCGGTTTCGTCTCGACAAAGGTCTCGAAACGATGCAGAGATGTTCGGAGTCGCCACCAAGCATTTGTGGGATAATTGGAACCCGTTCGAATCCACTTTATACCTCGGTCAAACGAAGCACAAAGCAGTGTTTGACATAGGTACTAAAGATTAGGACTCGTCCCCCTTTTAGCATTCTATGCCTAAAATGACTCTCGTACGCCCTGGATAAGGCCATCCACTATCTAAAGGTTCTGAGTAAGGGGTGAGGGTACGTATTGGGAAGCTCTTTAATCGGACACCCAATCCAGCCCGCGTTAGCGGCCTATACTGATCGATCGTGGTTGTTTAAGTGCAAGAGTTGATAAAACGGTTCAAATGCATGAATGCGCATCCAAAAGCTTAACCTAACATGTGAATATTTCCTAAGTCGGTTGTTTATGCATGTGCCAAGAAATTGGTGTCAAAGTTGGATTTAGATTGATTTGCATGTGAAAACGGAAATTAAACATCCATTTATCAAATTCGAATTATGATGCTTAACACGATCCATTTATTGAAAAGGGGTGTTTAAAGGATAAAACATAAACTTGTCAATCTGATCCGTCATGTATTCGGTTAACCGTAATCGGGATCATCCTAGACAAATGCTAAAACGAAATAGAACAGTGCCAGGCAGCCCCATTGGGGCGCGAGCCTATTGGCGAGGGAAGGGGCTCTGCCCAAGTTTTAAAATATGAAAACGGATGGCCTCTTGGGGCGCGAGTCAGACGACGACCCAAGGGGCGTCTCTTGATTATTAAAAAAGGTTGTTTAAAACCGTTTTTTGTTATTAATGATTTGCAAGTATGATTAGCATGACTCAGAATAATTACCATTATGTTAGTAATATTCGTTGTCGTATTTGCAAGTTTGAAAGGCATATAGTAAAATGTGAAAAAGGAAAATGTTTGATTTGAACTAATTATGTTAAGTTCAATTATTTGTACTTAGTTAAGTTTGTCATCATACTCGGATTAAACCGACATGATATAAAGAACCAAGGATGATTATGAATTATGACTAATATGTTTGCAAATGTAAATAAATGAGAAACATGCTAAGTAAAATAAAAGAGGGGTTAAAACACCCTTTAATTTGTAATTAACTAAGAATATCATCGAGTCACGGAATGAATCGTCATGGTATAAAGAACCAAGGATGATTTTTATAATGGTCAAAATATGTTTATCATAAAAATGAATTAAAATGGTAAATAAAAGAAAAGAAATTCCTTTAAAATGTAACTAACCAATTAACATCATCGAGTCACGGATTAGACCGTCATGGTATATGGAACCAAGGGTGATTATAATTTATGGCTAAAAAGTTTGTCATAAAAAATGATTTGAAGCATTTGAAATGGTAAAAACCGATTGCAAATAAGAAAGAAATAAAGTGGAAAGACGAGAACAAACACGGATGAATCTAACCTGATAACCCATATGAGGCGCGAGCCTCTTTGCATAGCAAAGGGCTTCTGTCTCGGGCCAAAACTCGGTTTTGGCTCGTCTAACCTATATTTGAATCGTGTTATGTATTGTTCATGCATATAAACTCATAAAAACAGTAAAGACATAAAATAAATGAGTTATTTACACACTCAAACTTACGTAGTTTGATGTTTGCGACGTAGACGACTTTAGAGACGGTTTTCTCGTAGCGACTACTTACGATCAAAGATGTTTAAAAGAGTGCCTTAAAAAAGGATTTTGTTTTGAAAATGAATTGAAAATATGTTAATTAAAACATGTTGATTGATGAATTGAGTTGGTCAAATGGGTCGGTCAAATGCACGGCGAAGGTACCCAACAAAATGTGTAAGGCTTGTGTTTACGATCGGTAGGTCGTAAACACGTGTCAATTTTGTGACTTAGGAAGTCGGGTCTATAAGTTTAAGGGAGAAGGAGGGGCGGAATCTCACGTGAGTTTTTTGGTGTGTGAAGGGTGGTATTTATAGAGAAATGTGGGGAGGTATGTCGGTTGAGTTTGCGTAGAGGCTAAGCAGACACCTGCTTTAGGCGCGAGCTACCTTGTGATACAAATGGGTGTATTGTCCTTTTCGCAAATTTGGATTTTCCATTTGTTCTAACCAATGTTTTGTTGGTTGTGATTTGTGGTCTTTGATGGTTGCTTAGCCGTGTAATCTTCCTCTTGGGTGATATTTGGGGTAGGTATTTTGTGTCTTTGACTCGGGTTTGACCCGTGTGAGTCGGGATTTGAATTTCGAGTCGGTTTTTGGCTCGGTGTCGGTTTTGACTCTAATTAAGGTCATTTTAATGGAAATGACATGATAAAGATATTCATGGCATTATTTTCGACATTCGAGATTTGGTTTGACTCGGTTTGACTCAGGTTGACTCAAGTTGCGGGTTTCTAAGTCGATTTTTGGCCCGGTGTCGGTTTTGACTCTAATTAGGGTCATTTTAATGGAAATGACATGATGAAGACAATCATGGCATTATTTTTGACATTCGAGATTTGGGTTGACTCGGGTTGACTCGAGTTGCGGGTTTCTGAGTCGATTTTGGGTCCGAAGACGGTTTTAACTCTAAATAGTGTTATTTTAATGCAAATGAAATTTGAAAACTTTTGAAATCATTTATCATATCCGAGTAGTGCATTAAACTGTCTCATGTATAGCCAATCCACGCACGCATATCAAAAACACGTTACAGTTCGATCATCATCGGGTGGTTTTTGGAAGGTGCAGATACTGGGTATCTACAGCTAGGCCTGCTGGGTCCGAGGCTGAGGCCTTGTAGGAGGAGGAGGAAGAGGAGGAGGAGGAGGAGGAGGTCGAGGTCTTGAGGATAAGCTGCTAGCTTGAGCTCTCCTTGTTTTTATTTTGCCATGCACTGCGTGTTGCTTTTTTGCTAAAAGGTTTTGCTTTGTTGTGTAGGTGTCGATCGTTAGTCATCAGGCTTTGTGGCAGATGGCTGACCGATGGAGGGTGCTTACTGGTGACCTGGCTGCGAGGTAGTCTCGACTTCTGCAGGTGGCTTTTGTTGGTTATTTTTGTATCTTTTTGTGTTGTATTTCATGGTTAGATCTTAACGATCTATGTTGCGTTTTGCAGAGTACTGCGGATCCGTCTGTAATACCCTATAAAATCTAGTGCAAAACAGTGGCAGAATCACTGTCGAATGAGATTAAATACACAATGATAAACTAAAAACTCAAACTTGAATTATTAAATATAATCCAAGGGAACATTCCTAAAACGGTAAGTCAATACAACAGCCACTTTTGCTAAAAAGGGTTAAAAATTTAAAACCTCAAAAGTGTTTAACAAATCCAACATAAATAAAATAAAAGAGTAGGATCTACTACTCGCTAGCTCTCACTTGAACCCCGGCAAAAACCAACACCTGTCATGTTATATACATAATAGCCACAATCAAAGGGGAGTAACTCAGGCGTTCTCCCAGCCACATTTCATTAAGTTGAATAAGCAATGCTAATATATCAAAGTAATTATAAATTTAAAACAATAATATATCGACATAAGTTAAAACATAACTAAATAATAATAAGTATTTCAAACTCATAATCAAAAGGTAGAGTAAGTAGAGTGAAACAATATCTCAATTCTTCTTATGGAAATTAGCTTAGTGACTTAGTTTAGATTTTCACTCGGGATATACTAAAGTACCGAAGTACCAAACTAGCTTTGAGAACTCAGTGTTATGCCGTCGGTGACCAACTCCAAGTTTTCGAGGCTTAGTGTCACGGTGTCGGTAACCAACTCCAAGTTCTCTAACTAGGCTACTCAACTATAGTAGAAGGTCGTCTTACCACGTAGTGCGGAGTTCTAGTCTACCCTATGTACATATCTCCTGGAATTATCTTTACACCAAGTTCAACCACTAATCCAACCAAAAGTAAATCAGTTCTATAGCTGATGGCAAAACCGTATATCTAAGCTTATTATTTTAAACCTTTTACCTTACTTATTCCATAAGTTATTTAAATCTATTTCAAATGATATTCATTATTCAAATTCCTTAAAAGGAAACTTCCCAAAAATAGTAACTTCCAAATATAGTAACTTTCCAAAAATAGAAACGTTCTTAAAGTAGAAACTCCATAAATATAGTAACATTCTAAAAATAGCGACTTACTAAATATAGATGGTTACTAAAAGTAGTACTATATTAAAATAGTAATCGTTTTAAAATAGTAATTGTTAAAATTAAGTATTATATAAAAATAGCTATTACCGGCTCGAGACTAACTTAACAACTTTAATAAAGGACAATTTGCTAATACTTTTCATTTGCTTACACAATAATAACGTCGTACTAGTTAGTTTTAGAAAGAGTATAAAATAGTATATCGGGTTTGTATTCAAATCGGGTAATCCGGTCTTTATGCTTAATCGTTTATTATCCCAATAAAATCATTTATGACAATAATTTTATACAAATTAGGTTTTATAAACATTCTGGAAAAATATGTAAAATCACCAAAATACCCCTGTTCAAAAATCAGATTTTATTATTAATATTATTATTACGCGGTTTTATTAAATAATCTAAAAATAATATAAAATCAATATTAAGTCTAAAAATCACGAAAAAATATATTTGTACTTTTAATATTAATCTCTAACCTCATACAAAATTTCGTAAATATATCATTTAAAAATATATTAAAAACGTAATAAAAACCGTAATTGCTCGAAACCGATAAAACGCGATTTAAACAACTAAAATTAGTTTCTGCCCGAATCAAGTTACACGAAATTTTGTATCATTTATAAATGTATTATAAGAGCCAAAAATATAATTATTTTAGCATAAAAGTCAAAACTCATATTTATAATAAAGACAACACTAAATTGGCTAAAACAATGAAATAAGGTTAATAATTATTAAATAAAATATATGAACGGGTTTATCTTCATCTAAAGTCATATAATATGTCACAGGACCATATTATAAAGATAAAAATAAAATTTATAATTGTTTATCAATTTGGTTTATTATTTTAATTAAACCCGTCTCTAATTAAGTTTTAGTTCGATTTCTAAAATGGACCGACTACGACTCAGATGTGATCTCAAATATCACAATATGAATGTAATTTTAGCTTGACGAGCAAGCATATACACCTAAAATATCAAGGTGTTGTAGCATATTACCATTGCTTATTCAACTTAATGAAATGTGGCTGGGAGAACGCGTGAATTACTCCCCACTGATTGTGGCTGTTATGTATATAACATGACAGGTGTTTATTTTTGCCGGGGTTCAAGTGAGAGCTAGCGAGTAGTAGATCCTACTCTTTTATTTTATTTATGTTGGATTTATTAAACATATTTACGATTTTAAATTTTTAGCCCTTTTTAGCAAAAGTGGCAATTGTATTGACTTATAGTTTTGGGAATGTTCCCTTGAATTATATTTATAATAATTCAAGTTTGAGTTTTAAGTTTATTATTGTGTATTTAATCCCGTTCGACAGTGATTCCGCCACTATTTTGCACTAGATTTTATTGGGGGATTACAATTGGTATCAGAGCAACCCTGCGACCGTCTGGTGAGCCTGTGGTCTGGAGTACCCGGGTCACCAACCTAACGGTGGAGGATTCTGGGTTTGGTTCGACTGCGGTCAGATGCTGCCAGGCGCAACGAGGACGTTGCGTTCTTCAAGTGGGGGTGTGTAATATTCCACTGAACCGAAGACGTTATTCGGGTGGGGTAACCCCTTGAAGAGGTCCAATGATTGGCTTAAAATCTGACTAGTGCTTAAATGGATTGAAAGTACTAGTCATATCAACAAAGTACACTTTCTTTTCAGGTTATCCATGCGAAATAACTCCACAGTTAAGTGGGCTTGACTGAGAGTAGTCTTAGGATGGGTGACCTCCTGGGAAGATTTCCAGGATGCGCATGAGTGAGGACAAAATGCGCTGGAAAGGTCCCGTGTTGATTTATGGGCCATGTACAGAGTCTGGCGAGCTATCGTGAGTGACCGCTCCCTACCCATGGTTTGGAACGAGGTGTTACACTATCGGAGCATGCTCAGGTCCGTGCTGAGTTGGACAAGGCGAGATCGATGATCCAGGCACAGGAGCTCGGACTCACCGCTCGACACCAAGAGTTGAGGCATCGCGAGGAGGAGTTGTTGAGCCGGGACGCTGCGATTGCTTCTCTTAGGGCTCAGTTGGCCGAGGCATAGGAGCTTCGTGTCACGATGGAGTGGGAGACGCTAGAGAGTTCTCCTGAGAGGATGCCAGAGCAGGAGGTGGTGTCTGCTTTGCCCGCGACTCTTAGCGGGACCGAGGCTAGCCCGCCGTGAGGCGTCGAGTAGTTTGTAGTTGCTTGCCCGTGTTTTGGACTTTGGTTTGTATGTGTGTATATTTCACTTGAGGCGGTTTGTATAAGTGTTTTTGGTTTGTAGTTTGTTTGTGCTTGGCTTTTTTGTGTTGTGTTTCAGAGAAGAGCGGTCAACGGCTGATTTCTCATTTGCTTTGTCATTTGCACCTGCATCGTTAGTGTAGAAAACAGGCAATAGGTAGCACATACGCGTACACGTAAACATACAAAGTATTTGTTGAAAATAAAAATAATCACGATGGCTCGAAGTTAAAATTGAAATTGCTTGTTTGAAAATGAATTTTGAAAACACCGCGACAAAACGTCATGCTTGGATTTTTCAAATGGAAATGTTTTGAAATTTTGAGAAATTAACTCGTGTTTGAATTAAATCGCATAGAATTTTGCCAAATTTGATTTGTACCAAAATAATTAAAACTCAAACCGCCATGAATGAATTTCAAAAGGATTTTTCTGACTGTGTTGTTTTTGATTTTTGCGCGTTTAGGACTCGAATTTGCAAGAGCGATTTGAGAAAATTGATGTCATGTATCAATTTTGCTAAAATGTGAAAAAAATTCGAAATTTTCGACTGTCATGGAAACGATCTGTAGCGGATCGGGGCGATTAGCCCTTCCCCCCTTAAAAAAAGATGAGAAAAACCCGCATGTGTAAAGCTGAGTTATGAAAAACGTGTCGGATTTCGTAAGACGTGAATCCAAGGAAATGTGAGTGTGAGAAAACACAAAAAATCCTGGGTAGGCCTAAAGAGGCGCGAGCTCTAAGGCGAGAAAAGCGAGGTGTCAGAAAGAAACCCAACTTGACAAGGACAAGTCAAGATGCGGATTTTTAGAAGCAGCCCAAAGAGGCGCGAGCTCCTAGTCGATGCAAGGGACCTCTCCCTTTTTTGAGAAAACGGCGCTGATTATTTCGTATAAATAGCGAGGTTTGTGCTTCATTGTTTTTATAATCCGAAACATAAAAACGTCTCCATGAAAACCTTCTCTTCTTCCACAAAGTAATTCATGGATATTTTCGAAGATAGGTTGCGACATTAGTGTCGGGATTTATCGCCTCCCGAGAAGTATCAACTCGTTGTAATGGGATTTGGTCAATTGTTGATGCTTCGTCAAGTCAAGGTGCAATCCTCGTTCCTTGATGTATGCTCTCATTTTTGGGATGCGAAACGTCACGTTTTCGTCTTCCCGAATGGTGATATTTGCCCTCTTGCCGAAGAGGTGGGTGCTATTGGAGGGTGGTGTAGTTGTACTTCGGTGCTTCCTCCTACTCGGTTGTGCTATAGGGAGAAGTTTCGTTCTATCTTAGGCTTATCGACGAGCCAAGTGAACTTCCTTCTTGCTCCTCATAGTGTCGATATGTTGTCTCTTATCAACATCTTTTCCAATCGCTTCGATGCCAATATTTCGGAGGTGGCTAAGAGAAGGGCTATTACCTTTTGCCTAGTACATGCTTACCTCCTTGTTGATGCTTT
Source organism: Silene latifolia (assembly GCF_048544455.1). Taxonomy (NCBI): domain Eukaryota; kingdom Viridiplantae; phylum Streptophyta; class Magnoliopsida; order Caryophyllales; family Caryophyllaceae; genus Silene; species Silene latifolia. The sequence continues at coordinate 47,878,698 of NC_133534.1, forward strand.
AAAGAAGGAGGGGCCAAGGTGGTATGGTAGCATGACCCTCATTCATGTTTTCGAGCAAATGGAGCATGGGTGGGATCCATCTTGGTTAGTGCTCGGTGAGATTGTCCAAGCTTTGGACAAGAAAGGTTCTTATGGAAAGGTCCCTTGGTTTGGATCCCCTAGGATCCTCCAAGTATGGCTTATGGAGAGGCTAAGGTATGTTGAGCCTCCGGTTGATGCTTCTTCTTACTCCTTTCGTCATGTTACCATGCGGAAGAAGTTGTATGTGGATAGCTTTGCATACACCAAGGCCTATTGGACCTCGAAATCGGTGGAGGAGTGCGGTCGATCCTCACATCCATTGGGTAGTTCCGTGGTGGCACTTAAGGTCCTTTAAGGGGTTGTACGCTTCGGCCACTTCTTCTTGCTCTTTTATGGTTGTAGGCTTGAAGGTTACTACATTCGTCTATCCGGAAAGGGTTATGAAGCAAATGGGCCATCAACAAAAGGTGCCCACTCAAGATACTGTCGTCCAAGAGAGTGTATTCGGAAACTCCGAGCTTGTGGATGCTTTTGAGAGGTGGTGGGCCACTTGGCCGATTTGAGAGGTACAAAACCCCTCTTTAACGACACGGGTGACTCCCGCTTATGTCAAATGGTTAAGAGCCTCAACCTTGGAAGAAAGGTCAAAGTTCCGCAAGGATGAAGTCATCGACTTGAAGTATACGGAGGCGGCCAAGGAAAATCGCGCCTACATTGAAGACTTTGGCGATAATGTGAGCCCGGATATGATGAAGCCACCGAAGAAGAGGAGCTTGAGTCCCAAGGAGCCGGTGAGCCGCGTGTGGGCTCGGCTTAGGCTGAGCTTAAGGTCTTGTAAGAGCCTGGGTGCCGTTGCCATTGTGGATCCGTTGAGGATCCATTCTGAGGAGGAAGCCCATGTTAGGCGGGCTAACGAGAATAACAAGGGGAAGATGCATCCCGAAGGCAAAGGCAAGGGTAGAATGGAGGAGTGAAAACCCCCATTACCCGCTTTATTATTATGTTGTATTAGCATTTGTGTGCGTTTTTATTATGTTGTATTAGTTATGTATTGTGTGTTTGTGTGTGAGTTAGTTTTACTATGTAAAATGTCTTAGTCGACACCCTAGCTTGGAAAGTCGTGGAACTGTTTTAGCTTTATTGCTGTCAAGTTTGTAATCCTTCCTATTATTAATTAAATAAGAGGAGTGCTTGTGCTAAAAAAAAATATTGTGAACATTTGTTGTTTCTCCATCCATCTTGTAAAGGTAATACGGTGTGAATTGTCTTAAACATTGCACATGTGAAGGGATTTTTATGGGAAGGGAGAAAGGCCTTTCCTTTTTTGTTTTTTTTTCGTTATGGGGAAAGAGGATGGCTTTTTTAAAAAATTTCATGGGTTGTTGTTTTTGCAGTGGGGATGGTTGTCTCCTTCTTGTGTAAAAAAGGACTGCCTACGTATTCACATGAAGAGGTGAAATCAAACCATGCTCGTAGTTCAAGTGTTTTGTTTAAGTTGGGGTGTGCATTTTTGTTTGGGTGTAGTGGTTGTATCCTTCTTGCGTAAGAACGGACTGCCTACGTATTCACCTAAAGAGGCGAAATCAAACCATACTCGTAGTTCAGGTGTTTCGTTTGAGTGTGCAAATGGATGGTGCCTTTGACAATTCAAAGGCTCCTGGAAACATGGCAAGGTGCAGTAACTTAGACTCGATTAAACATGCAATTTCAAATCAGAACTTTCGAAGAATTGACTTGAAGGGGGGATTGCGGTCTATAGTCGCCAAACTAGGGAAAGGTCGTTGGTTGCTGGTGCTAAGGTTCAAGGGTAGTATTTCTTTAGTTGGTCTAGGTTGGTTGGGTTTGTGAAGTCTTCTCTGTCTAGGTCACTGAATCTCACTACGCCCACCGAAAGTATTTTCTTTACCACATATGTCCCAGCCCAATTGGGTTTGAATTTCCGCTCGGACCGACGGGTGTCGGTGCTCGAACCGACTTGAGGACCAAGTCGCCTTGTTTGATGTTTCTTGGCTTAACATTTTTTGTTGAATGCCTGTTGTATACGTTGTTGGTATAGCTGGACGTTGTGCAAGGCGTTGAGTCACCGTTCATCTAGGAGGGTTAGTTGCCCGAACCTTCGACGGGTTCATTCCGCCTCAAAGACTTGACTTTCTAGTAGGATACGTAGAGATGGGACTTCTAACTCCACTGGTTGTACTGCCTCCATACCGCATGCTAGGTAGAAGGGTGTTGCTCCTGTTGGTGTTCGAATGGAGGTTTTGTATCCCTTAAGTGCGAATAGGAGCTTGTTCGACCAATCATGGTAATTATCCTGCATCTTTTTAATGATGGTGACGAGTGTTTTATTTGCTGCATCTACCTCTCCGATGGTTTGGGGACGATAGGGGGATGAACGGTGTCGTTTAATTTTGTATTTGTCCAATAATGCTTGCGTTTCGGCACGGAAGTGGGAGCCTTGATCGCTGATGAATTCATGGGGTACCCCAAATCTGCATATGATGTTGTCTTGGATGAACTTGGCCACTTGTTTGGCAGTCAAAACCGCATAGGATTCTGGTTCTACCCACTCGGTGAAGTAATCGATTGCGACGAGGACAAAGCAATGTCCTTTGGTGCCAATCGGGTTGACTTAGCCGATGATGCCGATGCCGCAGGTCGAGAAAGGCCAAGGTAAAGTCATGGTGTATAAAAGGGATGGCGGTATGTGTTGTAGGTTGGCAAAGATTTGGCAATTGTGGCAATGTTTGATGTAGTTTCTGCAATCGGCTTCCATGGTGGTCCAGTAGTAGCCTAACCGCATGATTTTTCGGGCTAGAATCATCGCGCTCATGTGAGGGCCACATTCTCCGCCGTGGACCTCTTCCATGAATTTCTTGGCTTTGTTGTGGTCAATGCAAAGGAGAAGGATTCCCTGGGGTGCTCTTATGTATAGTTGCTCTTGTCTTATGACGAATTGTGATGCAAGTAAACGAATGGCTCTTTGTCTTCTTGTATCAGAGTTATGAGGGTATTCATTTTTGGTTTTTTAGTTGAGGATGGCTTGGTACCAAGGTTCGACATGGTTTTCCTTGTCATTGATGGCGCAGATGTGAGATGGCTTGCTCCTTTTTTCGACACGCAATGGCATGTCATGTCATCAGGTATATTAACGAGCAGAGCAAGTTTTGCTAGGGCATCACAAATTGGTTTTCTTCCCGTGGGAAGTGGAAGTAGTCGATTTGGTCGAAGATTTCAGCTTCCTGGTTAATTTTTGCTTCGTATGATGCTAGGCTGTCGCTTTGGATCTTCCATGATACGAACACTTGATTGATGATGAGTGAGGAATCGTCGTGGACTCTCAACCTCTTGATGCCAAGTGTTATGGCTCCTTGTAGGCCGATAAGGCATGCTTCGTATTCGGCGGCATTGTTGATGACGGCGAAGTCTAGTTTGACTGATTTCAAAACGTGTCTCCCTTCTGGTGATATTAGAAGGATTCCTACCCCGAAGCCTCTCAGGTTTGATGCAACATCGAGGTATAGGTTCCATGCGTCGGTGTCGGCACAAAGGATGTCTTCATCAGGGAGTGACCATGTGTCGGTCGTTTAATCCTCGTTGACGGGATTTTCTGCTAGGAAGTCGGCGACTGCCCTTCCCTTTATAACCTTGAGGGGTACGAATTTGAGGTCAAATTCGGATAACATGAGCGTCGACCTGGACAACCTTCCGTTTAGCACGGGCTTTTCGAAGATGTATTTGACGGGGTCCATCTTGGAGCAGATGTGAACCGTGTAGCTGAGCATATAATGTCGTAGCTTCTTTGTTGACCAATCCAGGGCGAGACATGTCTTCTCCAATTGGGTATATTTGGTTTCGTATTCAATGAACTTTTTGTTGATGTAGTAGATGGCTCGTTCTTCGCCGGCGACTGTCAGGTATAGGGATAAGGAATTCCCTGCAGAGGTGGGATAAGGACAGGAGGTTTCTATAGGATTTACTTTATCCTTCCAGAGGCTTTTTGGCAATCGTCGTCCCAATTGGTGTGATCGGTAGTGCGGAGCTTCTTGAAAATAGGTTCGCAAATCATTGTGAGTTTGGCTATGAAGCGGCTGATGTATTGGATTTGGCCGAGAAATCCCTGAATCTCATTCTCGTTCTTAGAACTAGGCATTTGTTGGAGAGCTTTGATTTTGGTGGGATTCATTTCGATGCCTCTTTTGTTGACGACGTATCCCAAGAGTTTTCCAGAGGTGACCTCGAATGCGCACTTTTGAGGATTTCGTCTCATGTTGTATTTTCAAAGGCGAGCAAAGAACTTTCGAAGGGTGCTGATGTGGCCGTCTCGCTCCTTTGCTTTGACAATCATGTCATCGACATAGACCTCCACTTCGTGGTGCATCATGTCGTGTAGGAGAGTAGCGGCGGTCCATTGATAGGTTGCTCTGGCGTTGATTAAGACTAAGGGCATGACAGTGTAGCAATATGTGCCCCACTGTGTAGTGAATGCGGTTTTGTGCATATCTTCTTCAGCCATTTTGATTTGGTTGTCCCCAGCCTACCCATCCATGAATGATAATAGGGCGTGCTCGGCGGTGTTCAGGTCAACGTGCGGCAGAGGGAAGTCGTCTTTTGGACTTGCCTTGTTCAGGTCTTTGAAGGCGACGTAAACCCAAATTCTCCCATCTTTCTTGGGTATGGGGACTATGTTAGCCACCCAGTCAGAATATTTGGAAACTTTAATGAATCCGGCTTTAAATTGCTTGTTTACCTCTTCCTTGATTTTCAAGGCCCACTCAGGGCACATGCGCCACAACTTTTGCTTCACGGGCTTAACTCAAGGTTTAATGGGTATCCTGTGCTCTTAAATCTCTCTGTCGATCCCAGGCATGTCTTTGTAGGACCATGCGAATACGTCCTTGTATTCGTGCAAGAGGTCAATGAATTGTTGTCTTTTCGAGGAGTCAAGGGTGGTCCTTATCCTAAGTTCTCGAGGTGCATTGTCGCTCCCTACGTTGATGGGTTCGGTCTCCTTAATGATGGGTGTTCTTTGTTCGCGTTTGTCGAGTTCTTTGGCTAGGTGAGATGGGTAGTCACTCAAGTCAAATTCCTCATTTTCGTTCAGAATTGCATTGCAGTTAAGCTGAGACGAGTCGTAAGCAAACTTAGCATTCATTAAGTCGATCTGATAAAAAAACTCGGATAGGACAGACATATCATGGGGAGTCAGAGATGACGCAGTAGAGAAGGTGTCCCCAGGGACAAGCTCCAGGTTTCTCCCTTCTGCGGGAGTAAGGGTGACTTTAGTTGACTCAGGCTCTGAGACAGCCCCAAGCTTGTGATAAAATAGTGGAATATGGACTTTGATAGGGATGTCGGGAGTGTTAGGACCTAAGACAGACTCTGACTCCGACTTATCATCAGACTCAGACTCAGACTCACACTCAGTCTCGTTTTCACTTCCCTCCTTGAACATGGGGCCTTCTCCAGTTGTGATCTTGAGAATGCGGCCTTGACGATCGGTCCACTTTAAAGTCTTCCTCCAGCCTGGGATAGCTTTCTCTGGGTTAGTGTCAGAGATTAAGGCGGTAGGGTCGAATTGGTTGTCTTTGAGCGCAATGTTTATGATGCCCTCGTAGTTGAGGTGGTTGATGTTGTCTTCTCCGAAAAGGAGGCTCACAGCCTGCCCTTCTAGGCAAGGGGTTGATTCAGATTTGATTGATGCATCATTGGTGTTGTTGTTAGGGATGAAGTAGAAGTCATGAAAGACTTCTATACCCGGATGCTTGACCTTTATTATGGGGTCGTAGATTGGCTCAAGAAAACCGTTGTAAAGTTCGGACTCTCCTTCGAGGGCAAAATATCCCTTTAGAGTCAAGTGATATGAGTGGAGGATAACTCCTTGCTTTTTGCGCTTCCTCGTGAGGAGGCCCATTTTCCAGATGTCTTCATCGGTCGGCTCGTAGCCTAGGCCGAAAGGAGTGTTGAGGACCTCGGCCTATTTTAGGGGAGGCAATGTGCTTTTCAGTGGGTTAAGAGGCATGCCCAGGAAATACCCCTGGCGCATCAAGATGCGGTTGATCGAGACGTTTGAGAACGGATCGCATTCAAAAGGTGTTGGTTTGTCGGTTAGGGCATTCACGGCTTGGAATCCCCACATTTCGTTGTCGATCTCCTCAGTGACTTGAGAGGCTACCCCCTTTTTCATGACAACTTTGATTGGGGATGCAGGAATTGTGATTGTTTTCCCATTGAAAGGGACTCTAATTTTTTGGTGAAGAGTTGATGTGACGGCTTTGGCGGCATGGATCCAAGGGAGCCCTAGAAGCATGTTGAATGATGCGTCGATGTCGACTACTTGGAAATTGGCTTGTCTCTCTAAGGGTCCTGTTGCGATAGTTAGGGTGATGAGACCCGCGACCTTACGACGAGTGTCGTCGTAGGCGCAAACTCCTTGATTGGTTGAGACTAGGTCAGCTATCTTAATCCCTAGTTTATGAGCTATTTTGAGAGGAATGACGTGGACTGCAGATCCGTCGTCCACCAAGACCACGGGTATGTTCTTTTTCAAGCATTGCACGGTGATGTACAGGGCCAAGCTGTGGTTGGCTCCAAAGGGAGGGATATCTTCGTCGGAGAAGATGTTTGGGTTGTTTAGGTCATGGACGTCCCTGGTCATATGAGCTACCACTTCTTCGCTTGAGGAGGTGGAAGGCACTGTCAGCTTCCCCAAGGATTTAAGCAAAGCCTGTCGGTGCTCGAAGGATGTGGCGATTAGTTGCCAAATGGATATGTCGGCCTTAGCCTTCTGGTGTTGCCTGAGAATTGAGTTCTCGGGAACCCTAGGTTGAATGTCAATGATTGGAACGATTTGGTCATTGATCGTTGGCAATTGTTTATTTGGTTTTTTAAGTTCTGGTAAGGGAGTCTAGATCGAGTAAGGTGATCAATCTCTTTTGTTTGCTTGCCCTTTCCCGGGATAATGTAGATGTCATCCACGTCATCTCTCCAGATGTTGTTGATTTCAGGGTCGCGGGTGTACCTTGAAGTGGTATTCGTCGGAGGATAGTTTCTGTGAGGAAAGTTTTTGTGCGGGTAGTTTTTGTGAAGGTGATTATTGTGAGGTTGATTATTGTGATTTTTGTTGTTAGGTGCATGTCGGAACGGTTGCGGAAGTATTCCATTTTGGAATTGGGAGTTTTGGGTGTTTCAGGGACCCCCCCCCTTGGACGCGGTGCAGGTGTTGGTAGGTTGAATATTAGACGGTGGTAAGCATCCTCGAGTCGGGTGATCCTCTGCGAGAGATTAGCTATGGTTTTCTCGACTTGTTGAAACATGGCGAGCATGGACACGGCGCTGAACATGAACATCCCGTCTGGGGTGTCCTTTTCCAAGGCATTGATCTCGTCCTCAACAGGCAATATGAGATGCGAGCAATCCAGAGTTGGCTCATCATCTGAAATAGCGTGAATTCCCAAAGGGTTTGTTTTGTTATTTGGTTTTGCTAGTGAAGGTAGGGGTAATTTTTATAACAACCCGACCTGCCACCATCATAAGACAACCCCAATATGATGGGTGGTGCACCTTTGGGCCCATTATTTGTCCTCACTAAAGCCCAAAAGCACAAGGCCTTGTTACTAAGTGGTCGGTGGAATCCCTTATAAACATATCACAAGCTCCATATTTACCCGATGTGGGACAACTTCCCTCTCATACTCTTGGGGTATTACAAACTCCCCCACTTAAAGAACACAACATCCTCATTGTGCCTCGAACTTGACCGTATCCAAGCCCCATAATCCTCCCCGCTAGGTCGGTGACCCGGGTACTCCTGACCACAGGCTCACCTTACAGTCGTAGGGTTGCTTTGACCATTTATAACAACCCGACCTGCCACCATCGTAACACAACACCAATATGATGGGTGTGCACCTTTGGCCCCATTATTTTTCCACACTTAAGACCAAAAGTACAAGGCCTTGTTACTAAGTGGTCGGTGGAATCCCTTATAAACATATCACAAGCTCCATCTTTTCCCGATGTGGGACAACATCACTCTCATACTCTTGGGGTGATAGAGTTCTCCTTTCTCGATCATGTCCTGGATAGCGTGCTTCAGCTTGAAGCAAGTTTTTGTGTCATGGCATTTGCCTTGGTGATACTGGGAAGAGGCGTTAGGGTTCCAAAAGCGGGTTTTCTTTGCTTCAGGCGGATCCGGAGTGGGCTCGATTGGTTGCAGTTTTCCTTGTTCCATGAGCCTTATCAGGGCGCTAGCGTAGGTCGATCCTAAGTTGGTGAATGTCCTTTGGGGACATTCCGTTTCTTTACAGTTGGCTCAAGGAGGTTGACCTCATCAATTTTGTTTTCTTGATCATAGGGAAGAGATCTAGTTGATATAGGCCCCTGATAGCCTCTACCCGTGGTTTTGGCCAAAACGCCCTTGCGTAAGTCATCCTCAATACGGGTTCCAAGGATCTGCAGATCCTGGAAGGTTTTGATGTTCTAGTACCTTAGCAGGTTGACATAACCCGGACAGAGATTGTTGACGAATTTCTCCACAAAGGTTGATTCGCTCGGTTTGCTGACCAACCGGGTGCTCACAGTTCTCCAGTAGGTTAGGAATTCAGTGAATCCCTCTTTGTCATTTTGGGTTAGGACCTCAAGGGTGAGGGTGTTGGCCTGATGATGCGTGCATTTTATATATCGTTTTTACCCTATATTTGCACGCATTTCTGTGTTATTTATGCGGTGACAAGCTACAAATGCCCCCGAATAGTCTACTTTGGTTTGGCCAGTATTATTTGCAGGTATGAACCGGAAAGGACCAAAATCGAGCCTGAACCTGTCCTAATTGAATGTATTTTGGATTAAGAAGAATCGGAGCTTGGAATCTGTCACTTAGAGATGCGTGACGTGGTTTCGGAAGAAGTTTCAAGTTCATCCACGCTGATCCCGTGCTACTATACTCGATCGACTAACCTGGCTGTTGAATCTGGTCGATCGAGTATTCGTGGATGCTAAAAGACCTTGATCGAGTCCTTTCTTTACTCGATCGAAATGGGTGTTTATTGAGTTCCTTGATCGAGTACTTGTGTTTCTCGATCGAGAGGTTTGTTACTTATTGTCCTCGATCGAGGAGTTTACTACTCGATCGAGAGGTTTAATCAGTTACGCAATCTTTTAGTTAATTCTCAGATATTTATTTTAGGTATCTTAGAATAAAAGAGGGACGACAGTCATATCTCTTTGGCTCTCTCATCTCCTTTTTCAGCACTTTACTCTTGAGACCTAAATTCTCCATTGCTTGGAACTCGCTTGTATTTGGTATTTCTGATCTTTATTTCGATTAATTATTATTGCAATTTCATTCTTGTTTTCATCTCTTCTATTGATTGCTCTTTCTCTTATCTCTTTATTAATTAATTATTATGTTTAATTTTTTCTTTTGCTTGTCATTATTTTCTCAATATATATCATGCATAGCTAATCCCCTCATGCTAGGACATAGGGGAGCCATGGTAATTAAGGGGATTATGAATAGATGATTAGGGTTTGGTACGAGTTGGGTCTGTGTTGTTAATCATTGTATTTAATAGCGATTAGTTGCCTGAGACGACGCATTTAGCTAATTGGTTCGGTACACCTTGACCTAGATCGGGAGATTAGAAAGGGTAAGGCTTGCAATGAACATTAGGGCATTCTAATGAGGGTGAAAGCTAAGTTAGTAATGTTTTAGGGCGAATAGCGGACCGAGAGGACCTTTTCCTTACCCTGCAGACTGAGTTGATGCTAATTGGTTCGGTACACCGATTGTCCTAGCTATTTCTCTCTATATGTTAATCTCTTTAAAGCTTAGTTGTTGTTCCTCTTTTGTTCTCTTTTCCTTATATCTTCATAGTTTAGAACCAAACTAATCAAAACCCCAAGAAACGGTTACTTAGACAGACTTAGTTTGTATACAAAATTCCCATCTCCCTGTGGATTCGATGCCTGACTGCCTCTACTACATTTTATTGGGACCAGTTGGTTTTATTTTTGATAGGGTTGCGACAACCGTGTCAAATTTTGGCGCCGTTGCCGGGGAGGTGGCGTTATTTTGTTGCTTTATTTTATCTTTATCTCTCGTCTCAAGAAATTCATTCCTTGAGACTGATCTAATATTCTTCTCTAGTGCAATAACTGTGTTGCAGGTAATCTGCCCTAGAAGAGGGCACTGTTATATCTACTATTCTTACAACTTCGTTTGCTAAAAATGCCGAATATCGTCAGTCACTCAGAACCTACCGTAGATTCTCTGTCCAAAGGTTTCTTGTTTCCTACTACAGATTCGGGCACCTTTGGAATTCATCCATCCTACATTCAGTTGGTTGAGAGGATTTTCTTCAAGGGGGTAGCTGGCGAAGATCCGTATAAGCATATAGAGTTGTTTACTGAGTATTGCTCCACCATACCTTTAGTTGCTGGGGTGACACAGGATAGGGTCAAGGGAGTTCTTTTTCCTTTTTCTTGACAGATGACGTCCGAGAATGGTTGAGAGATTTAGATAGAGAAGCTGCTGGTGTTACTGACTGCAATTCCCTAGCTTTAGCCTTCTACAGAAGGTATTTTCCACCATAGCGCACCAACGCGCTAAGAGGCCAAGTCACTACTTTTACGCAATTGGCTACTGAAGATTTGAGTGAAGCTTGGACTATGTTCAAGAAGTTTGTTCGCTCTGTACCTCATCACGGTTTCCAATGATGGTTCTTATGCACCCAATTTTACAATGGGTTATATGCCGACCAAAGAGCCATATTGGATAATGCAGCTAAAGGGAGATTCTAGAAAAATATTGAAGATGATAAGGGATGGCATCTGATCCAAGATATGGCCATTCATGTAGCTGAGTATGGGAATCCCATAGGAGGTAGACGAGTGAACGAAAGAGCTGGTGAATTTCTTATAGCTGAGGTGGAAATTCCTAATGAGGGGTGTGTCAATTTGGAGATTCTGCAAATTTCGGGTGAACATGAGCAGGTCCATGCTATGATTGAGCAAGAGGTAATTTGTGGTAGATGTGGTGTGGAAGGACATGATCCTATCACTTGTATGGCAGAGATAGAGCGAGTCCATGCTTATCAACAATACAAGCAGGGAATCTTTTTCTCTCTATTTTATAAAAATGTAGCCGTAGCAAGTACTTCTAATCCTGTTGATCCAAAACCGCAACAAGATGAATCTTCTTCCAAAAGTATAGAAATTGCGGAGCTGAAATCCTTGGTGCTATCTTTAGCACTTCAAGTCCAGAAAAATGCGGAAGAAAATGAGGGATCTATGAAGAAGTTGCAGTATCAATTCACGCGACTTGCATCTGAGCAAAACCAAGCAAGTCAATTACCTCTTTGTGACCCGATTAACGCGATTAATCTTGGAAGCAGTCTTACCCTATTATGGACCAAAAATGCCGGACAATGCTGATTTATCTTTTGATGAAGGTCCGGAGACTGTTTTGGAAGAACAAATTAATGACGTCGCTGTTGAACATCGTCCAAGTCCTCGATCGAGTGATTCTGGTCATCGATCGAGTGGTTTTTCCATAGAAAGTCCTCGTTCGAGTGATCTAGATTCTCGATCGAGGAGTTCCCAAATTGATGATCTTGATCGAGAATTCTGTGTTCCTCGATCGAGCAGTTTCCCATGAAAAAAGCTCTCGATCGAGTGACAATTGCGCTCGATCGAGTACATGAAACAGCGGAGACGCTGTTTCGAAGTCTAAACACGCTGCTGGGTCATCTTCCTCTGCTATGGAGATGCCACGTTTAGACAAAGATAAAGAAAAAGTCGCAGACCCACTTACTGTTACCAGAATTCCTTATCCAGGACGTCTGAAAGATGCTAAGGTTGAGCGACAGTACGGTAAGTTCATGGACGTGGTCAAAAATCTTCAGGTGACTGTTCCTTTTACCGAACTAATTACCCAGGTACCTTCTTATGCAAAATTTATGAAAGATATTTTGACGCGTAAGAGAGAGCTGAGTGAGTTTGAGACTGTTGCATTTATGGAAGAGTCTAGTAACTTAATTCTTAATAAAGCTCCACCTAAAATGAAGGACCTGGGTAGTTTCTCTATTACCTGTATCATAGGTAACGAAGTGATAGATAAGGCTCTATATGATTTAGGAGCCAGTGTCAACATCATGCCCTACTCTGTTTGCAAGAAGCTTAATATGGGTCACCTTAAAATGACTAATATCACCCTCCAGATGGCTAATAGATCGGTTAGATGACCCCTGGGTATTCTGGAAGACGTGCCTGTCAAAGTAGGCAAGTTCGTTATACCAGTAGATTTCATTGTCTGAGACATAGCTGAGGATACCTGAACCCCGATTATATAAGGAAGACCATTCATGTGTACAGCTGGGGCTATTATTGATGTCAAACAAGGGCGTTTGACTCTTGCTGTAGGGGATGACGCTATCAATTTTAGTTTACCTGGTACACTTGCTAGACCAATGATAGAGGATACTTGTTATTCAGTTGATATCATTGATGAGTCTGTCTATGATTTCTGGTCGGAGTCCTTGATTAAGGATCCACTGGAAGCTTTGATGTTGTTAGATGAGTGTGCAGATAAACCGGAAAACAATGACGCTGTGTTGGACCTGCTTGAAGCTGCGATAGATGAGCGTGAACTCACCGACGCCGAAGGAGATAGAATAGAAAAATTGGTAAACACTCTTTGTGCTATGGAGGTAAAGGTACCTGAGCGCAAGCCTCTTCCTTCTCATCTTAAATATGCATTCTTAGATGAAACTGAGCAACATCCACTCATTGTTAGTGCCAATTGGATGATAAACAGCTGACCGCCTTGTTAGCTGTTCTTAAGAAAAACAGGAAAGCAATGGGTTATTCATTGGATGACATTCAGAGCATCAGTCATGATATTTATATGCACAGGATTGAGCTAGAAGAAGATCACAAACCTTGCAGGCAAGGTCAGCACAGGCTGAATCAGAAGATGCAGGATGTTGTGATGGCTGAGGTAATAAAGCTACTCGATGCAGGTATTATCTACTCTGTTGGTAATTCTAAATGGGTGAGTCCAGTCCAGGTGGTTCCTAAGAAATGAGGGACTACTGTGGTTAAGAATGACAAAAATGAGTTGATACCTACTAGAGTCGTAACTGGTTGGAGGATTTGCATAGATTACAGACAGCTGAATGCCGCCACAAAGAAAGATCATTTCCCCCTTCCTTTTATTGATCAGATGGTAGAAAGGTTAGCCTCTCATACGTTTTTCTGTTATTTAGATGCATACTCAGGGTTCTTTCAGATCCCTATTCATCCCGATGATCAGGAAAAGACTACTTTCACTTGTCCTCAAGGTGTTTTTGCTTATCGTAGAATGCCTTTTGCTTTGTGTAATGCCCCTGCCACCTTTCAAAGGTGCATGATGGGGATATTTTCTGAGTATATAGAGTCTATTATGGAGGTCTTTATGGACGATTTCAGCGTCTATGGGAGTGATTTTGATAACTATTTGTCTAACCTTGATAAAGTGTTGCGGCGCTGTATTAAGGTTAATCTTGTGCTTAACTGGGAGAAGTGCCACTTTATGGTCAACGAGGGAGTTGTCTTAGAGCACTTAGTTTCTGATAGGGACATTGAGGTGGATAAGGCAAAGGTGCAAGTGATTCAGCAATTACCTCCTCCTGTTAATGTTAAAGGAGTGAGGAGTTTCTTTGGACATGCTGGCTTTTATCACCGGTTCATCAAAGATTTTTCAAAAATTGCTAAACCACTTACACAGTTGTTACCTAAGGATACCCCCTTTGTTTTTACTGATGAGTGTCTTTCTGCTTTCAACAAGTTGAAACATGCCTTGATTTCAGCACCGATCACCCAGCCTCCTAACTGGGATCTGCCATTTGAGATTATATGTGATGCTAGTGATTATGCACTAGGAGAGGTGGTAGGGAGCGAAAAGACAAAGCTTTGAGCGCGATTTATTATGCGAGCCGAACTCTGGATGAGGCTCAAGTGAAGTATACTACTACTGGGAAGGATTTATTAGCTGTTGTTTATACGCTGAAAAAATTTCGCTCTTATTTGATAGGTTCGAAAGTTACTGTTTTTACGAACCATGCAGCGCTGAGACACCTTCTTGCTAAGAAGGAAGCTAAGCCACGATTTTTGTGGTGGATAATCCTCCTCCAGGAATTTAATCTGAAAATCAAAGATAAGACGGGCGCCGAAAATGTAGTAGCTGATCACTTTTCGCGATTACCACAACAGGAGGGAGAGGATCCTTTACCTATTGATGATTCTTTCCCAGATGATTCTCTATTTGCAGTTGATACCTGTACTAACCAGTACTAACCATGATCCTGGCCTGTCTTATCAGCAGAGGAAGCTATTTCCTTGTAATGCAAAGCAATACTTCTGGGACGACCCTTATTTATTTAAGGAGTGTGCAGACGGTCTCTACAGACGGTGTATTCCACAGTGGGAGACCAAAGCGATCCTAGAAGGCTGTCATTCTTCCTCTTATGGCGGTCACCACGGTCCATCGCGAACCGTGACTAAGGTACTTCAATCTGGTTTTTTCTGGCCTATTTTATCTGCGGATGCTAAAGTGTTTGTTTCAGCTTGTGATACTTGCCAACGCTCGGGAAATATCTCTAAGAAACATGAAATGCCACAAAACGGCATTCTAGAGATTGAGGTTTTGATGTCTGGGGCATTGATTTCCAAGGACCCTTCCCGTCTAGTAAAGGTAACTGGTACATATTGGTAGCTGTGGATAATGTGTCTAAATGGGTGGAACCTATTGCTTCCCCTAACTGTGATGCCAAGACCATGATTAAAATGTTTTAAAAGATTATTTTTCCCCGATTTGGTGTCCCTAGGGTCGTCATTAGTAATGGGGGAATGCATTTTAAAGAAAAGAAACTCATAGCTATTCTGTCTAAAGTCGGTGTCCAACATCGTCACGGTTTGGGGTATCATCCCCAAACTAGTGGGCAGGTTGAGGTCTTGTAATACTCCGTATTTTAATAATAATTTATAAAAATAATTTATGTAATTTAATAATTGATTAAATGACATTTCTAATTATAAATACAAGTAAGACGTTAATCAAATAATAAATTAAGTGTACAAGTCGCGAATTAGGTTTAGCTAATATAATATAGGTCGTGTGCTATTGTTTATTGGACCGAAACTTATTAAGTTGGTATGAGTATAATCGGGATTTATATCGGGAATTAATAATAATATAATATGGGAATAATAATATATAAAGGAAATAATAATTATATCAATAATAATAATAAAGTTATGGCAATAATAAATTAGTAAATATTGTATGAAGAAATGCTATTTATGGTAAGATTAACATATGTAATAATAATAATAATATAATGGCAATTACTAATAATAGTAATTCCTATACTAATTAGAATAAAGTAAGTTATAATAGTTTCTTAATTGACCTTATATTCTCTATAATCCTACATTATAAATACCACCTTAAATCTGAGAAATAAATCACAAATTAAGAAGAGGAGCTTTAGGAAACGGAAGAAGAAGGAATTAACAAAAACCAATTAATCGACTCGAGGTAATTACTCATCCTAAATCGGTTTTATACATGTTTGTACAATCATCTTTAAGATGACCGTATGACCTCTATAGACCACCATAGGACTCGAGATTTGGACCTAGAGCAACCTTGGACTGCCGAGATTCTGACCTGACCTTATTTGACCGATGTGGACCTTGCTAGGGTGGTTTTTGGGGTGGCTAAAGGTGGCTGGTCAGGGGGTGATGCAGGTTAGGTCGTGGGTGATTGTAGTGGGTAATTGAACCCCTAATTAGCTATATCGTGACTTGGGTATAGAGGGGTTTTGTTGGGGTGGTTGAGTCGACCACTTTGGTGGTGTTGGCGTGGCGGCAGGTGGCGGCTGGTGTTGGTGGTGGCGGTAAATAGAGGAAAACAGGGGCGTGTGTGTGACCATCTTAAGACAAGCGTCGTGGCCGAGTTTCCCGACCGTGAGTGAGGGTGGAGGGTACCATTAGAACCATCATGAACCAGGGGTGACAATGGTGGTGGCCATTCGGTGTGAGTGTGGCTGTAGTGGTTGTAGTCGTGGGCTTTATATACGGTGGGGGTGGTGATTTGGTTAGTGATGGCTAGTAGGGAGGGTGGTTAGGACGTGTGTTTGGGGGCTACTTGTGGCGGTTTGGCTGGTGGTTTTGGTCGCTGGTGTCCCTCGTGGTGTGGGCTAGGAGGTGGCAGGATTGGTAGGGGCTGATGGTGGTTAGGAAAGTCGTGAAGGACGGGTTTTGGTGGGGATGTTGAACACGGGTTCGACGTGTTGTGTATGGTGGGTTGTTTCACGTGGTTTGTTATAGGTTTGAGTTGACTTATTTAGTTTTGAAACGGATTTTTACGTAATAATAATTGGAGCGGGAAATAATTAATATAATGATATTACAATTAAGTAAATTAATATAATTGAATAAGGAATAAGTAATTATATTATAATATCTTGTTAGGTGACGATTGTTGAAGGAACTATTATTACTTGGTTCGCGTGCTTGTTATTCGGATTTGTTGAAGGAAGGTTTTGGATTATTATTTCGCTTGCTTGACTCGGATTTTGCTATCGAGGTAGGATAGCTACTCAATTACTTTAATGATTACTTGGATAATGTTATATGATTGTATGAATGAATTGTGTTGGATGAATTATGATTGTTGGATTGTTGGATTGAGATGACTATATTGAAGTTAATTGTTTAATGAATACTTCAGCTTGTGACTGAGATGATTTGATTAATTGACTACCTCAGCTCGTGACTGAGATGATTATATTAATTATTGGATTCCTCAGCTTCGTGTCTGAGATGGTAAGAAATTGTGTTGCTCAATTGTTTGCATATCATATCATGAGCACTTGCATTGGTTTCCCCAGGCTGGTTCTGTAGGACTTGTCTCTGGAATGTTATTAAGATTACCCCGGCCAGGGATTGGCGGGATTAACGGGAGCCTCGGAGGATGATCATGAGCATGCATTTGCATTTAATATTGTCTTGTATTCATTTATTGTTTTTGTTTAGCTATTCCTACTCAACCTTGGGTTGACGTGTATTCGGTAAACACCTGTGACGATCCAATATTTGGGGAGCAGTTTGATTGACAGGTTAAAGATTGGGACGAGTGGACTGACAAGTCAAAGATAGAGACCTTCACAAGTTTTATAGAAGATGTAGTTACATATATTTTCCGCTGCGAGTTTTGTAATTTAAAATATTAATTTATTTATTCAACAAGTTGTAATAAACCATTGAGTTAATTATTTCAACTAAAGAACTTTGGATTGCTATACTTTGTTATTATTGCCTCAGGAAACTGAGATGGTAACGCTCTTATTTATCCTGAAATGTCTAGTTAAGGCTCCTAGATAAATGGGAGTGTTACAGGTCTCTAATAGGGAACTAAAGGAGATTTTAGCTAAAGTTGTCTCTAAATCACGGAAGGATTGGAGTCTTAAATTTAATGACACATTATGGGCATATCGAACTGCCTTTAAAACACCGATTGGTGCATCACCATATCGGTTGGTTTATGGGAAGTCTTGTCATTTACCTGTTGAACTAGAATGCAAGGCTTGGTGGGCTATTCGTGAATTAAATTATGATCCTACGTTGTGTGGTCAGAACCGTTTATTGCTGCTAGATGAGCTGGAAGAGCTTAGGCTAAATGACTATGATAGCTCGCGCATCTACAAAGAGAAAACGAAGAGATGGCACAACAAAAGGATCATACCTCGAGAATTCCATATCGGGCAGAAGGTGTTGCTGTTTAATGCCCGACTGTGCTTGTTTCCTGGTAAGCTGAAGTCCAGGTAGAGTGGCCCTTATACAGTGACTGCTGTCACCAAATTTGGGTCCGTTGAATTAGAGAATTCCGAGGGCGAAAGATTTAAAGTGAATGGTCAATATGTGAAGCATTACTATGACACAAATGACTTGGTTGGCAAGGTTGATATTTTCTACTTCGACAATCCGGACGAGCCAGATAATTGAAGTCAAAAGGATGTGCGGGACTTCTTAAACCTGCGCTATTCGGGAGGCAACCCGGCTTGTAATTTGTTGTACTTTTGTTAAAACTTTTAGTTAATTTTGTGTGCTTTAGTTTTTAGTTCTAGAAACGATAGACTGAACTTTGAACTTGTTTTGTTAGTTCTGTAGGTTATTTGTTGCGTTTTTGCAGGAACCTCACGTGGACTCCTCGATCGAGCACTTCTAGCTCTCGATCGAGTGCTTTTGCTACCCATTTCTCTCAATCGAGTAATTATGTCTCCTCGATTGAGCACCTTGCAATTCCCACCTCTCGATCGAGTACTTCTGACGCCCCAATATCCTCGATCGAGCACTATGTCCCCTCGATCGAGTCCTTCTGCTTTGACTCACGTGCTGCGATGTTAAGGGGCTATTTGTGACCTCCCATGTTGTTGGCTGGTTTGGGGAGGTCCCTACTTCACAATTATCTTATAAGTTTTCGGAAGCTTCATTCTTCTTTTCTCTTCAGTTTGCATTTCCTTTCCCTATTTTTGGTACAATGAGGGCATTGTACGGTTTGGTTTGGGGAGGGTATGCATCCATATCGGTGGCTGCATATTTTTTATTGCATCACGTTTATTTTTTGCATTTAGGTTGAGTCGGAACGTGGGAACTTTTATGCTACTTTGAGTCTTTTACCCTTGCCTTGCACATTCTTAACATTTTTGTTGGCATGGTAATGTGCATAATCTACGAGTTTTTGGTTTAAACTTATCTGAACGAATAAACTTGACTCTAATATTGGCAAGCTATAAATACATTCTAAGGTTTAGAGCTTGATAAACTGGTGACATTCATGACCGGTTTCTTTTAGGATGTGAGTAGTACTCTCTATAAGACATGTAACATCAATTTGCACGAGCATGACATTCTTTTCTTAGTACCTGTATGCATTCGGTTTGTGGTGGTGACACACGTGGAGAGGTAAATTACAACCCTTCTTTCATTACTACCCATATACTTCGCATTAGCCAAATTTGCCTTTTGACTCCCTAACTACATCCAAATTTAGCCTGCCTTGTCAAGCTAGTATGAATTGAAAAAGAAGAAAAATGAAAAGAAAAAGATTGAAAAAGAAATATGGATGAAAAAAACCCATATGGGAAAAGATCGTTGAATAATACTCCCTTGCATATCATTATTTTTCATGGGGAGTCTTTTGTTGGTGTGAGTGATACTTTGCCACAATGGCAGAGTTCTACGTTGTGTATTGAGTAGTGAAGCAGAATGATTTGATTATTTGGTTATGGTTGTACAAGCTTGGCTTTACCTCCACTTATCCAAATTTATTTTGCCCCTTCTTACCCAATTACCTCACCTCACATTATATGTAAGTCCTCGGCGTGTGTCTTGGTCCTGATTGGTTGGAATACATATGTATGGTTGGTAGAAATCGGCATGTTAGCTGCATACATGTTCTTATAGGTCGAGTTAGGTGAGCGTCTTTACTTCTTTCTATCTCATAAATTTATACTCACCCTGTGCCTAATTTGTGTGGTGAGCGACCCATGAGAGTCCAATATATATGTGTAACACCCCCTCATACCAAGGTACCTTACCAAGGACTACCCTAGCATGAAAGACTGTTACCATCTCGATTTCCCGAGGTTAGTATATCAAAGTTACCAATTCCAAACAACCTATGTTAAAGTATAAAGAGTTAGTGATTACATGATTCCAAAACCAAACCAATGTATAACTATGAAGGGTCTAACAACTACAAAGAATGCAAGCTAAGTCTCTTGACGGCGGAAGCTAGACTCGAGTGATGACTCCCCATGACTGTCCCATAGCTAAATATCTGCATTACCTGTCACAATCTGCTCACCATCCCCGAATGAATCACCGTAGGTTTTATAAAACAACAACGACGAGGTCAGTACCGTTCAATCAAGATAAGACAAACAAGTAATGTAACCGGATGATCATCCTCCACGGTAACTGACTACACACCGAAGTGTGCAACCCTACCGGATTACCCATCGCAACAGGTAATCCACTCCGCCGGTGAGGAACCGCAACCCATCCCCACCTAAATCCCGCTCATCAACGAGCGACAATCCTGTCTCTTAATGTGCACATCCCCTCCCGTGACGGGTTCCACGGAGGGCGAACTAGGGTGTGAAGCCACTCTCGCAAGTGACTCCACCACAATCAACACACACATCACAGTACCACAGCATCACAGCTGTCACAACACCACCACCGTCACAACACAACCATATCACCACCGTCACCACACACCTATACTCCGATGATCAGCAGATAACACAATTACAATACAAACACAATATTAAATCAATTAACAGTAACTGAGTAGGGGAAACCTTACCTTTTCGCAATCCTCTATGCTGCAATCAATCATACAATATGCATAATAAATACCACATCGTCACCTACAACAATGATAATCAACAATCACATAACGCAAACACTATATGCAAAACCCCATTTCCCCCAAATTCATAATTAAAGACAAGCCCTAGAATTAATCATGAAGAAACATCGGAATAAAGACTTACTGATGAAAGGGTGAAGGGTTGAATGCGATTTCTGAGATTATCCACACATACAAAGAGGAGAGGTTGGGAGTGATTAGAGCGTCGTACGTTTGATTAGGTTTTGTAAAATGATGTTTAGAAACTGGTTATCGAAATTATATAACCTCTAATTACTCCCGAATCAAACCGCTTAAATATTACTCACCAGACTGGATACTCGGCCGAGTATAGAGTATACTCGGCCGAGTATCCTCTACTCGGTCGAGTGTTCCTCGGCAGTAGCCAAACAGACTACACGACCCACACCACTCGACTGAGTAGGCCATACTCGGTCGAGTACCGGCCTATAAAATCCGTAGTATTACAGTATGAGTCCTGCAAGGCCGACGGTTCGGTAGTTTAAATCATTCATTTAACTCGTTTGCACTTACCCTTTACTACTTTATCAGTTGTTGCATTAAATTGGCTTGGGTGGGCAATCTGTAGCTGGTAATTTGGTCCTATTCCACTAGTTGTCTTTAGTTGCATTTATAGTTTGCTTGGGGACAAGCTAAGGTTTGGTTTGGGGAGATTTGATGCGTGCATTTTATATATGGTTTTTACCCTATATTAGCACGCATTTCTGTGTTATTTATGTGGCGACTAGTTACAAATGCCCTCGAATAGTCTACTTTGGTTTGGCCTGTATTATTTGCTGGTATGAATCGGAAAGGAGCAAAATCGAGCCTGAACCTGTCCCAATTGCATGTATTTTGAATTAAGAAGAATCGGAGCTTGGAATCTGTCACTTAGAGATGCGTAAAGTGGTTTTGGAAGATGTTTCAAGTTCATCCACGCTGATCCCGTGCTACTATACTCGATCGACTAACCTAGCTATTGAATCTTGTCGATCGAGTACCCGTGGATGCTAAAATACCTCGATCGAGTCCTTTCTTTACTCGATCGAGATGGTTGTTTATTGAGTTCCTCGATCGAGTACTTGTGTTACTCGATCGAGAGGTTTGCTACTTATTGTCCTCGATCGAGGAGTTTATTTCTACTCGATCGAGAGGTTTAATCAGTTACGCAATCTTTTAGTTAATTCTCAGATATTTATTTTTGGTATCTTAGAATAAAAGAGGGACGACAGTCATATCTCTTTGGCTCTCTCATCTCCTTTTTCAGCACTTTACTCTTGAGACCTTAATTCTCCATTGCTTGGAACTCTCTTGTATTTGGTATTTCTGATCTTTATTTCGATTAATTATTATTGCAATTTCATTCTTGTTTTTATCTCTTCTATTGATTGCTCTTTCTCTTATCTCTTTATTAATTAATTACTATGTTTAATTTATTTGTTTTGCTTGTCATTATTTCCTCAATATATATCATGCATAGCTAGTCCCTTCATGCTAGGACATAGGGTAGCCATGGTAATTAGGGGGATTATGAATAGATGATTAGGGTTTGGTACGAGTTGGGTCTGTGTTGTTAATCATTGCATTTAATAGCGATTAGTTGCTTGAGTCGACGTATTTAGCTAATTGGTTCGGTACACCTTGAGCTAGATCGAGAGATTGGAAAGGGTAAGGCTTGCAATGAACATTAGGGCATTCTAATGAGGGTGAAAACTAAGTTAATAATGTTTTAGGGTGAATAGCGGACCGAGAGGACCTTTTCCTTACCCTGCAGAGTGAGTTGATGCTGACCTATGACCCTAGATTGGACTCCTAGAAAACCATGGTGAACCGATTGTCCTAGCTATTTCTCTCTATCTGTTAATCTCTTTAAAGCTTAGTTGTTGTTCCTCTTTTCTTCTCTTTCCCTTATATCTTCATAGTTTAGAACCAAACTAATCAAAACCCAAAGAAACGGTTACTTAGACAGACTTAGTTTGTATACAAAATTCCCATCTCCTTGTAGATTCGATACCCGACTGCCTCTACTACATTTTATATGGACCAGTTGGTTTTATTTTTGATAGGGTTGTGACAGCCATGTCACCTGAATTTCGACATTGTCGGCGTATTACTTAGAGAATTCAACGACGACTTTGTCCTAAGTGGTAATGCTCTTTGGGTCAAGGGAATAGTATCATCGACAAGGAATCGGTTCCAAGGACAATGGAAAGATCCGGTTAAAGAGCTCTTGTTTGACCCCTTTGATAGACAGGTAATCCTTGAAGGCAAGGATGTGATTGAGCGGGTCCTCCACTCCTTTGAACTTAGGCACATCCGTTAAGGTGAAGTTATCAAGCAATTGATTCCTAAAGGGCTCGAACCTTCAATACGGGTCTCGACACGGTCCAGAGTGACCTAAGGGATGTGAGCAGGCTGGCTAGCTGAGTAGTTGTGAGATCTCTGTTGTTGTCATCGTTGTTGTTGTAAGACGAAGCTAAATATGGGGCCATGGTTCCGAGGCATAAAACGGCTCGCTTTACATCTCAATTCGACACGGTTTAACGACTAAACAGAGACATCACAAGGACATAAAAACACCTTAGACTCTGCGAGACGAGGGCAACCTTGTGTGGTGCCTCGGAGCTAACTCGATTGATGGTGCGAGGGTGTTGACTAGACTTTGACTCACGTTCAACGTAATGGCGTGATGCCGTTGAACGAGTCTCTAGGTGAGACGACTCATAAGTAAAGACCTATAAGTACGTTTGCTTTGACTTGGTAGACACGAGGCGTAATTGGAGTAGTGGACTGAAATTTTTGAAAATAAATTTTTTCAAAAAGATACATTTGTTGCTTTGGATGGCTTTCCAAGAGTAGGGATCTTCAAAGAGTCGGCTAGTTGAAAAGGGTCGTCTTAGGTTTGTTTTCAAAAGACGGTTTGAGTTAAAGTTGCGGCGGCTTTGAAAACGATGCGTTGTTTCCGAAAACGGTTTTTCTTAAATTCAAAATCGTGTGTTTTGAAAATCGAGATTTGAAAAAGGCTGAAATTATTGTGGTCTCGAGAAAGGTGTGTTGTCCTCGGGATTTGAAAATTCCTTGAAAATGGGGAGTAATTCTTGGGTTTTTAAAGGGCCATTATGTCGGCGCAAAAATCCATTATGTCGGCGCAAAAGTCCACTATGTCGACACAAAACGGCTTAAAATCCGTGTTTCAAAATTGCCATTACGACGGCGTGAAAAGGTGTTTTTAATTTGAAACGGTTGTAAAAACCGGGTTTGAAAGTCGTCATTACGACGGCATGAAAAAGGTTTGCAACGGTCGGCGAAAGACCGAGGTTTGAAAAGACCATTATGACAGCGCAAAAAAAGGTGTTTTTAAAGTGTGAAAATGACACGGAAGGACTTATGATGACATAGCACATAAGCACTCACAATTCATTATATTATGCATCATGCTGACACGGGTTTTGGCTTAATAAGGGTGGTTACAAACGAAGCGATCAATCCCCGATTTTCGAGAGGGATGCTAATCCAAACAAACTATGTAAGGTTGGTGCCCTAGCATCGTGCACGTAGGAAGTGAATGCTCTTTGGCGAAACAAAATGGTGTAATGCCAATGGTATGCTTGACGCAATCGGAATTCAAAACGCGGGGATGAGAAAACTCACGTCAACGGGATGATCTAATTGGTCGATAAAAGTTAGGTTGTGGTCCCGGACAAGGAACCCGAATTATGACCGTAATACCAATTAATGCACTTCAACCAAGACCTCGTTCGAGTTTCACCATCTAGGGTCGCAAAGACATAAGTGTCCTAGTTTCCCCAGCGGAGTCGCCAATATGTGGACATGGGTCACCTTCACGCCAAGCCAATATGCGGACGTGCAACAGTCGAATAGCCCCGCTTGGTGGCGTAGAAATGCTTTTGACCGGATCGGTTGAGATCGGTCGGTTTCGTCTCGGTAAAGGTCTTTAAACGATGCAGAGATATTCGAAGTCATCACCAAGAAATTATGGGATGCCTGAAAATCGTTCCAATCCACTTTGTACCTCGGTCAAACATAGCAAAAAGCGGTGCTTGACATAGGTACTAAAGATAAGGAATCGTCCCTGTTTAGCATCCTATCACTAGAATGACTCTCGTTCGCCCTGGATAAGGTCGTCCACTATCCAAAGTTTCTGAGTAAGAGGTGATGGTACGTATTGGGAAATCCTTTAATCGGACACATAATCCTGCCCGCGGTAGCGGCCTCTACTTATCGATCTTGGTTGGTTAAGTGCAAAAGTTGATAAAATGGGTTATAAATGCATGAATGCGCATCCACAAGTTTAAACCTAACATGTGAAGATTTACTATGGCGATTGTTTATCCAAATATCAAGTGATTGATTTCGAGTTCGATTTAATGTTGATTTGCATGAAAGATGGAAATTAAACATCCATTTACCAAGTTAGGTTTATGGTGCTTAACATGATCCATTTGTCTTAAAAAAGGGTGTTTTAAAATGCAATGTGTAAAATGCAAACTCATCAATCTGATCCATCTTGTATTCGGGTTAACTGGAGTTCATTGCTTTGTAATTAGTCAAATTTTATCATTGTACTCGGGTTAAACCGACATGGTATGTAGAACCAAGGATGATTATCCATGTATGACTAATATGGTTATTACAAATATAAACAAATGAAAAGAGGGATTTAAAATACCCTTTAAAATGTAATTAACCAAGTATTATTACCAAGTCACAGCTAAACCTTCATGGTATAGGGAACCAAGGGTGAATATAGTTCATGGTTAAAAATTCCCATCATAAAAAATGATTTGAAATGTTTAAAATGGTAAAAAACCAATTGCAAATAAGAAATGAAAATAGAGGAAAGGTGAACTCAAACACGTTTGAGTTCTTGCTGGGTGCAGATACCCAGAATCTACACCTTCCAAAAACCACCCGATGATGATCGGACTATAACGTGTTTTTGATATGCGTGCGTGGATTGGCTATACATGAGACAGTTTAATGCATTACTCGGATATGTAAAATGATTTCAAAAATGGTTTTCTAACTTCATTTACATTAAAATAACACTATTTAGAGTTAAAATTGTCTTCGGACCCAAAACCGACTCAGAAACCCGCAACCCGAGTCAATCGGAGTCAACCTGAGTCAACCCGAGTCTCAAATGTCCAAAATAATGCCATGAATGTCTTTATCATGCCATTTGCATTAAAATGACACTAATTAGAGTCAAATTTGACACCGGGCCAAAAACAGACTCAAAATTCAAATCCCGACTCAACACGGGTCAAACCCGAGTCAAGAACACAAAATGCCTACCCCAAATAACACCCAAGATCAAGCTTACACGGCTAAGAAATCACCTATTACCACAAAGCACAACCAACAAAACATTGGTTAGAACAAATGGAAAATCCAAATTTCCGAAAAGAACAGTACACCCCATTGCGTGGCAAGGGAGCTCGCGCCTCTTCAGGCGTCCTCCTTATCCTCCAAGCAAACTCAACCAACCTACCACTTCACATTTCTCTATAAATACCCACCATCACACACCATAATACTCTCGCGAGAGTCCGCCCCCTCACATCTCCCTTAAACTTCTATACTCGACTTCCTAAATCAAAAAATCGACACGTGTTTTCGACCTACCGATCGAAAACACAAGCCTTAAACATTTTGTTTGGTACCGTCGCCGTGAATTCGACCGACCCATTCGACCAACTCAACATTAATCAACATGTTTTTCAACAACATATTTCCAACTCATTTTCAAAACAAAATCCTTTTCTAAGGCACTCTTTTGAAACTTCTTTGATCGCGAGTAGTCACAACGACAAAACCGTCTCTAAAGTCGTCTACCTCGCAAACATCAATACACGTAAGTTTGAGGGTGTAAACAACTCACTTATTTCATATCTTTGCTATTTTTATGAGTTTATAAGCACGAACAATGCATAACACGATCCAAAAATAGGAGAAATGAGCCAAAACCAGATTTTGGCCTGAGACAGGGGCTACTTGCGTAGCAGGGGAGCTCGCGCCTCAATGCCCTCTCAGGCTTTAATCCAGGCATGTTTGTGTTCATCTTTCCGCAACATTTTCCTTTAATTTTCTCTTACGGCTTTTACCGTATTAAATCATCTTTATGACACATATTAACCATAAATCGTAATCACCCTTGGTTCCTTATGCCATGACGGTTTAATCCGTGACTCGATGATATTAATTGGTTAATTAAATTTTAAAAGAAATTCTTTTATTTTATTTACCATTTTTTCTTATTTATTTACACTTGTAAACATATTAGTCATAATTCGTAATCATCATTGGTTCCTTATACCATGTCGGTTTAATCCGGGTACGATGACAAACTTGACTAATTACAAAGAAATGATCTAAACATATTAGTTCATATCAAACATTTCACATATTTATTTGTAAACTGTAGTTTTCAAACATGCAAATACGACAACGAATATTACTAACATAATAGTAAATATTCCGAGTCATGCAAATCATACTTGTAAATCATTTAAACACAAATACGGTTTTAAACAACCATTTTAACAACCAGGAGGCACCTCTTGCCTCGCCCCATGGCTCGTGCCCCAAGAGCCTGCCTATTTCCACCTTTCAAAACCTGTACAGGCCTTGTTCCCTCGCCAATAGGCTCGCGCCCTAACGGGGCTCCCTGGCACTGTTCTGCCTCATTTCAGTGCTTGTCTAGGACGATCCCGATTATGGTTAACCCGAATACGTGACGGATCAGATTGACAAGTTTGTATTTTACACTCTATCCTTTAGACACACTTTTTCAAATAAATGGATCGTGTTAAGCACATTAATTCGAACTTGGTAAATGAATGTTTAATTTTCGTTTCACATGTAAATCATTCTAAATCCAAATTTGACACCAATTTCTTGGTACATGCATAAACAACTGACTTAGTAAATCTTCACATGTTAGGTTAAGACTTTTGGATGCGCATTCATGTATTTAAACTGTTTTATCAAATCTTGCACTTAAACAACCACGATCGATCAGTAGAGGCCGCTAACGCAGACGGAATTTGGTGTTCGATTAAATAGCTTCCCAATATGTACTCTTACCATTTACTCAGAACCTTTGGATAGTGGATGGCCTTATCCAGGGCGTACGAGAGTCATTTTAGCGATACGATGCTAAATGGGGACGAGTCCTTATCTTTAGTACCTATGGCAAGCACCGTTTTTTGCCTTGATTGACCTAGGTATACATTGGATTCGAACGGTTTCCAGGCATCCCATAATTGCTTGGTGGCGACTCCGAACATCTCTACATCGTTTCGAGACCTTTGCCGAGACGAAATCGACCGATCAAAAGCGATCCGGTCGAAAGAAATTTTACACCGCCGAGCGTGGCTTTCAAAAGATCGCTGCATGTCCACAGTTTGGCTTAGCGTGTGAGGTTGGTAGTGGTGACTAGCAACCTCTGTTTCCAATCAAAACTCAGTTTTGGTTCAATCAATCCGTATTTTGGATTATGTTATGTATGTTCTATCATGTTAAAGTCATAAAAATAGATAAAAAGAACATGAAAGAAGAGGATTAATTACACCCACATACTTTCATGCTACGTTGCTTGATGAGGAATCGACAATGTGTAAAAACTTATGAGTCGGAAAACTCGATTTAAAACCGTTTTGGTAAATTATAGAGTGTTGCTTTGCTTTAGTGATGGTGTAGTTGGTCGAAGTGATAAGTCCATTGATTTAATGCACGGTGACGGTACCAAATAATGTGTAAAGCTCGTATTTTCAATCTGTAGGTCGAAAATACGCGTCGGTTGTTGACTCGAGAAGTCAAGGTCTAGAATTTTATGGGAGAAAAGAAGGGGCGTACTCTCACATTCCTTCAAATGGTGGCATTTGAGGGGTATTTATAGAGAATTGTGTGGTGGTGTGCGTTTTGGACGACGTGGACATATAGGCTGCTTCAAGAGGCGCGGGTCTTCTAGTTATCTTATCACTATCACGCACTTGGATTTGTGGTTTGTTCTTTCCTAGGTTTTGTAAGATATGATTGTTATACTTGACCATCAAGTATATCGTGCATACTTAGCATGAAATCATTGTGAGGTTTGTGTTTTGTGTTTGACTCGGTTTGACTCGTTGTTGGAGTCGGGATTTGAATTTTGATTCGGTTTTTGTCCGGTATCGGTTTTGACTCTAGTTAGTGTCATTGAGACCCGGTCGTTATGCATAAAACACTCCAGGTATTTTTGAAATGTTTTGAAAATGTTTTCATTTTCGAAATCATTTTTTGAGTTTCTCGACGCGTAGTTTTACAAACTTTCGATCAAACGTAGCGATTCCTAAGCATGTTGTAGTCCGATAATCATCGGGTGTTTGTTGGGGATTCTGCAGATACCGGGTATCTACAATACTAAATTAGCATGATAACACATACATTCGAATACCACATAACTGTAACTTAGCCTTACACTTACTAGTAGTAGAAACCAACATGATAACACATACCTTTGGAAATAAAAAAAAAACTTATAATCTAACATATGGATTAAAAACATGTTGTCACGAAAGGAGTGACAACAATAACAAACACGAGTTTCAAAAATTCCAGATTTGTATATATATACTAGTATGCGCCTACTTAGAAAATAAAAATACCTTGTAGGGGTTTCTACTACTTCCTAAACAAAGTTATACTGATTCACCCAATTAAACCTTCAAGAACAAAATTTATTGCAAAAAATGGTACACATCAATAATGGTTTATAAAAGAGCAAGATCGAGGGAAAAGAGGCGATGGTTTATGATGTAACATTTAAGTAAAATTTACCAGATAAGGGCGGCGATGAGAGGGAGGGGTTGCGAGAAAGAGGGTTTGTGTCCAAGGGTTATTAGGACTAATTGAGTTGAAGGGGTTTTTATAAGCGTATACATATAGGAGGGTGAAATATTAGAACGGCTCTTCTAATAACCGTTATTGTTTGCCACACCTTTTATAACGGTTCTTGAATAATCGTTGTCTTTTATCATTTACAATAGTTATTCTAATAAACGTTGTCTTTTGTCACACTTTTTACTTGTCTTTTGTCACACTTTTTACAACGGTTCTTGAATAACCATTGTCTTTTGTCCCACTTTTAAAAACGGTTCATGGATAACCATTGTCATTTGTCACACTTTTAACAATAATTCTTGCATAATCGTTGTCTTTTGTCTTACTTTTAACAACGGTTATGCTAACAACCGTTATCTTTTGTCATTTACATTGGTTCTTCTAACAACCGCTATCATTTGTCACATTTTTTTTACAACGGTTCTTCTAACAACCGTTGTAAAAACGATGAGTAAGTTTTGCGCCTAGTTTTTCGCCAAAGTTTGACAACGGTGCTCTTAATACCGTTATTATATGCAATAAATCGTTGTGTTTTGGGCGTTGTTAATGCTCATTTTGACGTAGTGTGAGTTCCTAAAAGGACCACCACGACCTCGACCAAGACCATAACCACATCCACAATTGAATCTACGTCCCCGACCCATGCTTCTGGCATGATCTTTGTGAGCTGCCACATTTACTTTAGGGAATGGGGTTGAACGAGTTGGACGTGATTCATGATTTTTCATTAATAATTCATTATTTTGCTCATCCACAAGAAGACAAAAAATTAATGGCCTTAGTCTTATCCTGACTCGATGTTGTGAAGTAATTTTAAACATCAGTATTTTTCATCAGTATTTTTTCTCTCCGCATAATATTAGTTGTGAAGTAGTTTTAAACATGACTGAGTTTGTGGACGCAGGCCCACGGGGTTCGCTTGGGAAAACAAGCTTTTGCATTTGTGGAGTCGCCACCAATTTATCGTGAAAAATTAGAAACCGTTCGAATACCTCGCGTCTTGTCAGGACACAAAGTAATGACATGAACACTAAGAACTCGTTACCCTTAGCATTTTATGTCTAGAATGACTCTCGTGGATGCCAATGAACACGGATGTTCACAGAGATCTGGAGTAAGGGGTGAGGGTACGTATTAGG
The DNA here is from genome assembly GCF_048544455.1 of Silene latifolia. Lineage (NCBI taxonomy): Eukaryota > Viridiplantae > Streptophyta > Magnoliopsida > Caryophyllales > Caryophyllaceae > Silene > Silene latifolia. Next base: position 47,909,244 of record NC_133534.1, read on the forward strand.
AAGCTCTTTTGATCGAACACCTAATCCCTCTCGCCTCGATAGCGGCCTCTACTAATGATTAGGGAAATCGTCTATATTTGATATGTTGTCGGCTATATGCATGCAATGCAACGTCCATTAGATTAATCCTAGCATGTGAGAATTAACTAAGTCGGTGAACACGTAGTTTAACATGCATTAATGTCGAGGTAGAAATTTAGGTTAATTGCATGTGAAGGCATACAAACAATGAATAATAAAGAATACGATAAAAAACAACAATTGAAATAATTACAATAAATTACAATGTTTTAATTGATTTACGTCGAAAATACATTCAAAACGGATAATTTGAGAAAAGAAAAGAGAAAATAAATAAGCGAACAGATTAATGGTGATAATACGATTAATAGTTAATTAATATGTAAGCTATCGAATTAGGTCAAAGCAACGACGGAAGTTCAGGGGCAGAATTCAACCCGGAACAGGCGCAACAGAGCTGCGTTCTTTGGAAGAGGCGCAGTGCTCACTACGTCTGTTCCTGAGGTGAATTCTGGTTGTGGAGCCGAAATTGCATATCGTTAATATTCATTGGTAATTTAATGCTCGATTAATAGTATTCGACTCGGATAGAAGTGGTTTAACGGATTATTTACATGCAAATTGGTCATAAAACGATAAAACATGAGATGAAACTAATTAGAACAAATTAATTACAATATTAATTATGAGGTTAGTTATAAATTAAAATTATCAAAACAAATTAATTAGGTCATTAATGCTAAACTACTGATGACAACGAACAAACGAAAATATACAAAAGTTGAATATCAGAGACTTGATATTGATGAATCGAATCTCTAGAACCCGGATTGATTTAATGACGAAAACCCGTAAATATGATTTACTTGGGATTTAAGTCGGGAATTTGAAGGTGATAAATTACTAATGAGATTATATGCTAAGATTATCATGCCAATGAAATAAGAAAAAGCAAAGACGAAACAAAAACAAACAAACGAAATAAACAGAAGACGAAGGAAGAAGAAAGAAAGGAGGAACTGCGGCAGCCTCAGGAAGAGGCGCAGCAGGTACTGCGTCCCTTCGAAGAGGCGCAGTAGTTGCTTCGTTCCTTCTCGACATCTGTCTCCTGTTAATCCGTTAAAAGGGTTTGAATAAAGATTTTGTAAGTCGGTTTTGAATATATTTTCGACGTAAATCTTACAATAATGATTACAAAAATAACAACAATAATAAAAGATGGGATTTACACCCTAAGACTTACATGTTTGACGAAACGATATTAGCTAAGTTAACGTTTAGTGATGCTCGACTCGAATGTACGACGAAAGTGCCCTCTAAGAGGAAATTAAACAAAGTTGATTAAGTTGATTGAGTGGAGTTGGTCAAATTGGTCGGTCATGCAAAACGAGGCTGGTACTCAGAGGGATCCGAGTTTACGTGGTCGAAAGTTCAAGCACGTAGACGCTAAAAAGCAAGAGCGTGGTCTTAGAATGCAAAGGGAGAAGAGAAGGGCGGACACTCGCGTGAGAAATATGAGGACCGAAGGTCTCTATTTATAATAATCACACGAAGGAATTAGGGTTTCGGTAAAACTTTGGAAGTAAATCTCGAAAAGATCTTAAAATACGTAGAAAGGAGCTGGGGAAGGGGCGCAGGAACCACTGTGTCTCTTGGAAGAGGCGCAGCACCTGCTGCGTCTTTTCCCCAAGGGTTTCCTCCTGCGGAAGAAAGATTTTCCGCGTTTCTATTATGGAATTGCGGTTGATCTTAATTTCCTTATTATATAAAATATAATTTCGGGATATAATTTACCAAAAGATTAAAAGATTAAAAATATGGAATAGAAATATCTGGAACACTCCAGAACACTCTGACTCGGCATTTTAAACGGTTGTTAGAAAATGAAGACGGTTTTTGACCCGGACTCCAAATATACTGTAATTACTGTCAAAACGACTGTAATGGCGCGTAGATGACGACCAAGGGGTAGACACAAGTATTTGATCTATCACTTGACGAAAAACTTACGAATTGTCATAAATCGTTCCGTGCACCAAATATGCGGCCCAATCATCACCGGGTGGCTTGCGGGAGGTGCAGAAATGAGGTATCTACAGAGTTATACTATTTTCTGGTGGTCGTATCGCTCCTTTAGATTTTTTTAAACCACTTGCGGGTCTTCTTTAACAATCAAAAATTCAACTCCAAATGTGACACCCCCATACTCCAAGTGCCTTACCAGGACCACTTAGGTATAGGAACGTCACCATCTCGGTTACCCGAGGCAATAACAATCATAAGACAACAACGAAACGTACTTTAAAGGTAAATATAGTTTAAGTGATTACATGTCTCAAACCAAAACTGTTAAATCAAATACAATCCAAAACCACAACAGGCTACTAGCAAAACTGATTAACTAAGGACACCGTTTGACACAGCGGAAGACTCTTCTAATATCCAAGTGACGGCTCATCCCAGCTAGCCCAAATGCATCATATCAAACCTGCTCAACAACTGCTCACCATCCCGAATGGATCACCACAGTTTTTAAAACAATTAAACGGGGTCAGTACTAATTACACAACACAAATCACAACAGAACAAATACCAAACGGCTCAATCGTCACATCAACCCCAGTCTTCATAATCTATCTTCACACCACTGACTACACACTAAAGTGTGTAGCCCTGCCAGAGTACCCATCGCAACAGATACTCCCCACCGTCAGTGGGGGACCGCAGCCGTTCCCACCTAAGCCCCGCTCATCTCCATCGAGCGATAAACCAATGTTCATTAATGTGCACATCCCTTCTGTGGCGGGTTCCACAGAAGGCGAATCAAGGGCGTGAAGCCACTCCCGCAAGTGACTCCACTCAGCCAGGGACGCACCCCGAAGTCGACAGACAGATACAACAACAATTAACGATATTAATCAACAATACAACCAACAATATAACCAACAACCGTCACAACCACCAACAATATACTTTAACAATAATCACAATGAAACCACCAAACACATCATGTAATTAATACTGAGTTGGGAAACCCTACCTGGAATACAATCACAAAATCAGACGATCTAGCAGCTGTCTCAAAACCTCTCTTCTACGAACCCTCCTCCTATATATACGTTCATACAATTACTACCTTAACCATACAATCATAAAAACCCCCAAATTTCCAAATTAGGGTTTAATCAACATTAACCAAATGCTATAAAAATGATACGTAAAACTTACCCTTGACTCAAGGATCACAACGGTATAAAGAACAAAGGAAACCGACACCTCTAGCTCCGGGATTTGCCAATAATGCGAATCAAACGAACAACGTAACTTGCAATCTCTCCTTTTTGTGTTTTTAGGTTTGTAAAAGTGTTTAGGAAAAAGAGACGGAGTATTATATATTAATCCGCATTATTAACAAACCCGTCGCAAATCACTCGATAACCAACTTACTCGATCGAGTAAGTCACGTACTCGATCGAGTGCCACTTACTCGATCGAGTGCCAAGGCTACTCGATCGAGTACCCTACAGGCAGACTACTGTTTCAAATACCAAACATACTTACTCGACATAGTAAGCCCCACTCGATAGAGTATCCAAACACTCATAAAACCGTAGTATTACACTAAATTCCTTAGAGAGGTGATGGCAAAGGAATATCATGGCCTTAGCCTTATCCTGACTCAATGTTGTGTTGTTTTCTTTAAGTGTCTCACCAAGATCTTTTGCATCAAGGTGTAATTTAGCATAAGCATCCAAGATAAATATTTTTTCCGATAGTGTCGAGAGCTTCAATTTCTATTTTCGTAAGGTTCGACATAATGACTCTACGAGAAAATAATTATGTATTAGATGAAAACACACGATTAAATGGAAATAAAAATAGAAAATCATGGAACTAAAAAAATAGTAAGAAATTTAAATACTACCATATATGAATAAGAACAATGACCAACCTTTAATAGATAATAATTTCATAAGAGACTAAAAAGCATTAACATAATACATTAATCGTGCTTGATAATGTGTTATAAATGGTAGAGAAGGAAGTGAGTAGTAGAAATGTGTGATGTTCTTATTAGCATAAGGGTATATATACATGAATACATATGAGAGCTAGAATCATACAACAATTAAGGACATTTATACTACAATTATGTACATTCTCAAAGAATTGAATAAAAAAAGACTAAGCGGAAATGAAACCTTCTAATATTGATTATTAGAGAATAGAGATTTAAAAAAAAAAAAACTCAAATTAAATATTAAAAAAAAGAATTTAAATTTGAAAAGGAATTACAAAATAAATTATTAATTGAAAAAAACTGAATGATTAACGATTTTTTTTTTTTTTTTTTGGGAAAGTTAAGATATTGATCACTAAAAAAATTGTATGTTACAACTCAAACATATAGCCAGACAACTTGAAAAACAACCTCTAAAGAATTAAAGAATACATCACATGCCTTGTAACGATACTCTATCCCTATGGTTAAAAGAACGTTTGTTTATCCTATATGCATACGAGTCTTTATATCTGCCAAAGATTTCTGAACAATACTGTTAGGCCATCTTATAAACCAACTACTTCAATCTTGCTTAATTTCTCACTTTTTAAATCCCTACCTTTTAAAAGAGAGAACTTGGTGTGTACTGTAGCAATGAATAGTACACAACCAAGTTCCCTTTCCACCGTTGATTTGCTACTTTTAGATCTCCCCCCTCCATTTTCCTTTCACTTACAGCCATACCTTTTCCTTCTCATCCGTCACTCCTTTTTCGCAACACACGACCTTTGATTCCATAGGATTTCACGATGGCATCATTCCTCTGATCTCCTCTCTCAAGTTGATCAACCCCTTCAGGTTCCTCTCTTTTCCTTCCTTTTTTCTTTTTAATCTCAATTATCCACAATTTGATTCCATATGATTTGTGTTAATTCTTCATTTGATTTTACTTTCTGGGTAGTTTTAATTAGGGTTTCTATTCATATGATTGTTGCGTTGTTTTTTAATTGGAGTTTCGGTTTACTAGGGTGTATACAATTGGGTGGAACTGATTGTTGGGTTGTTTTTAATCGGGTTTTCGATTCGCTGAGGTTTATTGAATTGGCTAACGGTGATGATTATTGATGCGTATTATGTACTCCATATTATTTATTTCTGCCGATGATCAGGATTTGAGCATTTGCTGGTGTTGAAATGTCAATTCCACCCATTTTCATCCAACTCTCATTATCTGCTCATCTTATACTCTCACTCATTTTCTCCTCCATCTCTTTCTCTTCCAGTTTTATCGATTTTCATTGCATTCATTTTCACTTGACTAATTTCCTTTTTTTTTTCCTACTATAGCTACTACTCTAATTTACTCTTATTAATCTTGACTCGTAATCGTTTTACATCTTTTTTGATGTTGATGTTGATGTTATTGTTGTTGTTATTTCTGATGTTAGTATTAGAACTGATTTTTTCCTTTTTTCCGTATAGGCTTTAGGAACTCGATACAGCCTTGTCTTCAAAAGGTATGGCTTCTAATTATCTTTTGATCTGAGAAAATTTTTTTACCTCTTTGTTTGGGCATTTGTAGTGTTATTATTGCTAAATTACTACTTCTGGTGTTATCCTTTCTATTACTATATTTTGCTTATTATATTAGATCTGTTATATGGGTGCTGATTACTATTGTTATTGTGATGCCATCGGATTTCTTGCCCTTCCTTTATTGATGTGGTTTGTCTTTGTTGTGTATGCAGTTTTGTGGGCTGTAGAGGTTAGAAGTACAAAGTTATGACGGCCCCTGATTTGTTAGTGTTGCGTTCTTTGTTAACGAGTAGCGGTAAAGAGAAGTGTAGATGTAACTATAAGGTGAGGGCTCAAACATTATAATTCCTGCATTGTGTACTTCCCACAGCCAGAGGTTTGCTGTTGGTAACGTTGGTAATTCGGTGACCGTCTAACGCTTGTCTGTTTCATTCAACTCTGCTGTCTATTTTTTTTGCCTTTTTTGAGAGTTTTTTGCGCTTTGTTCCTTTGGGTAATCAGGTTGTTCATATTCACTTGTTTTATCTTTCAAAGGTCGGAGCACGAACTGAGACCGAGCTAAAAGAGAGGAAGCTGAGAGTGGAAGATGCTCTTAATGCAACCAAGGTACCTATCTTGCTAACATCATCACATGAATCACATATAAATTTATATGAGACGGTCTTTACTTGTGAGGCCAACTCATTAGCCATATAATTAGATGGGCAATATGTAACTATTTGGTCCGTTTCACATGTGACTGTTTCATACAAGAATCACAATACATTAATAATATCACTCTGTGAAAACCCTACACAGCGACTACTAACTTGAAAAATGTCAAACTCTTTCCAGGCAGCAGTAGAAGAAGGTATTGTCGTGGGTGGAGGCTGCACCTTGTTGCGCCTTTCATCTAAAGTGGATGCCATCAAGGAGACTCTTGAAAACGAAGAGCAAAAGGTTTTGTCTAAATTGTTTAGACCTCTAATCTGACAGTTAGTCGTTATTCTAAAGATCTCTTCAAACTGTACTGGTGTTAACTACTCTTACTTAATGTCAGTTCGGAGCAGATATTGTGAAAAGAGCGCTTACATATCCGTTGGATCTGATTGCGAAGAATGCAGGGGTTAATGGAGTTGTTGTTACTGAGAAGGTACAAAATAAAGTTTATGATGCTATTAACTCAATTATCAATGTGAGTTGGCAAATACATCCATTCAGAAACGACTGATGAATTTTACTCCAGGTTCTATCTAATGATAATCCGAGTTTTGGGTACAACGCTGCAACTGGAAAATACGAGGATCTGATGGCTGCGGGCATCATTGATCCCACCAAGGTTTGAAAATTTTGGTTGAGTTTGTTCGGTGATGATTGGTTACATTAGCATTATAGCGGCTTATCTTGCTAATGGTTTTGTCACCACAGGTGGTGAGATGTTGCTTGGAGAATTCCGCTTCCGTAGCAAAGACATTCCTTACATCAGACGCAGTGGTGATCGAGATCCGGAGCTCGAGCCTATGCCTGCTGCAAACCCAATGGACAACTCAGGTGCGATTTTTGGTTGTTTTTCATGTTTTTTTTTCCCCAAATAATGTGGGGATGTGTATTTATCATTTTTTTAGTGGAGTAAAAAACCAAACTGGCTATGTTTTCTCTGGATGGTAATGGAATAAAACTAGATGACTTAGTGACCTATGCTTTGATTTCGATCATTATGGAATAAATCAAAACGACTCACTAAACTAACGCTTCTTTTCATTTTAAAGTTGTAATAATTCAATGCTATTTTCTTCGAGTCATAGCCTGAGAGTCATAGGGAAGGTTGTGTAGAGCCGATCCTTCCCTATATTGTCATTTGCGGGATCCCTCAATGCACTGGGCTATATTGTTGTAATGTGTGGATGGCTGCCACAGGGGCGTTCTACTCTTTCTTATTGGATGAAGTTCCTCCTTTTAGTGACATATTCGTTTCCATTGACAATTTTTTTTTTTGAAATTTCAGGTTATTGATACTAAGATCTCGGTTAAACTTAATCACGAGGTGTAGTGAACATCGAAATTATTGCAGAGAAAAGAAAGATGAAGCTCGGAAAGTTGCATAGAAACTATAGAGGGTTAACCGCTTGTCTCTCTTGCTCTCTTGTTTATTCCTTCTTTTTGAGGGAAGTTTATCGGTGTGTTTTGGAACGCGCAGGGAGGTCGACCCTTAACGTCCGGATCAATGGCGGCTGCCAGACTTGCACTGAACGACTCGCTAACCAAAAGGTACGTGCACTTCTTACCTTGTAATCATAGCAACCCAGCGAGTATCCTGGGAACTTTACTGAGGTTTATGTACCATGGTAATATGCCGTTAACCGCAATGCTGATATGTTTTGTGCTTTCCGACAAATGTTGGGCACAACACGAATTTCCGCACACCTGCAGAGTCTATAAGACTACTGGGCGCGGAGCCCTGCGCCACTCGGGGCTTAAAGTACAACATAACACTTGCAATGTGCGCAGGGGTAGATACGATGGGCTGCGTCTTGCTAGCTTGCTACGCACCATGAGGCATGTGTGGCCTGTATCGCCTTCTCAGGTACAACCGCTCTTAGTACCCAACGCTTTGCCTACTGCTTTAAAATTGTTAAACATACTTCAGGGCTCCTGTTTGGATGTAAGTTTATCTTGAACCTAGGGACCATACCTTAGTTTGCAGGCACTCGAATAACCTTTAGTGATTCTGTGTGCCTCTTATAAACAAAGACTAACTACGCCACCCAAACAAACTGTGTGGTCTGCTTTCTCGAATGGTTATGGATGATTCACGTGCTTGTATAGAGGAAGTGTAACTTTGGGCTTGTCTGCTTTGAACTATAGTTCTTTTCTTTCCAAATTAACCCATAACTTGGTTACGATCTGAAGCGTGCGTTTTATATATACTTCGCCGTCCCAATAAAATAAAATGATTCGTACGGGTGGATTATATGCTTTATGATGTTGAAGGGTAGCTGAGATGTTCAATTTTTTAATCTATATTGTTTTTTTTCCCTGAATTTATTTTTAACTATGCCGAAAGAGTCTTCCAAATATTTTTTGGTTAATATTTTGTGAAAACCGTAAGTTTGGATGAAATTGGTGAAGTGAGAACTCATGTGCACCACATTCAGGACAGAAAAGTCTAGGCTTTGGGGTTTGTTGATGGAATAAGCGTATCGTATTTAAGAAATCCTTAAACATGTAATGCTACACTTTGGTAACTATCGGGAATGGTGTAATGAAAACTGAAAGTGTTGTTCAGAATGGTTAATATATCATAATTTAATCATCGTAATTTCTTTCACAAAACTCTTTTCAGCTTTACAACAGCTGCAGGATTGTGGTACCAATGTCTACGAACCGGTTAAGAGCTTCGGCACCCTTATGCCTTCTTCATATCTAGGTTATTACATGTTCTGACTCCCGTCGCCTCTTTATCTGTGGTTCAAAATATGTTTTGTTGTGTGTTTAGTTTGACCTTTTGCTATTGGGGTTTCCCTTCATCTGTAGTAGTGTTGCCTTCTTTGTTGTGGACAGTTTACTTTTGCTTTCTATTTAAAGAGTAAAAATATATATTAAACAAAATATTAGCAAAAAAAAAAAAAAACAAAGACAAAATTGAGATTATACCTCCAAAAAATGTTGAGATGTGGTGATTTAAAGGATATAAATACATAATATTAGCAGGAAATATCAGCAAAAATACTTTAAAATGGAAGATATTTTTGAAATAAGAAAATAGTGAAAAATGTGAGGTAGTTAAGGTAGATATTTTTGGAATAAGAGAATGTCTTTGTGTGTTTGAGCAGGTTTGTTAGTGAAGCTGAAGGACTACTGTGAGTGGATGGACTACAAGGATTTCTGGAAGTTCGTAACAATAAGGAAGAAGGAATTAGAGACATTGCGAGCTAAGATTCCGTTAGCGTTATCGGAATGTGTGGATCCGCCAAAGTTCATACTTGAAGCGATGTCGGAGGTGTTTCCGGTGGATAAGAGAGGGGGCACGTGTAATGATTTAGGATGGGCGTGTGTGTTGTTGCTTGAATCGTTGATTCCGGTAGTGGTTGATACCGCGGTGGGAAAGGATAGATTGATAGTTACTCCTACTGTGAGGCAGAGGGCTGAGGGGATTGCTGAGACTTGGAAGTAGAGTTTGGAGGAGCGTGGCGGAATTGAGAGTGTGAAGACGCCGGATGTTCATGCATTTTTGCAGCATTTGGTTACGTTTGGGATTCTTAAGAAGGCGGATGTTGGACTTTATAGGAAGCTTGTTGTTGGGTCTGCTTGGAGGAAACAGATGCCTAAGCTTGCTGTTTCGCTAAGGCTAGGTGATAATATGCCTGGTATGCTATGGTTTGTTTTTGTGTTTTGTTTGGTGTTATATGTGATTTGAAGTTGTGCGAATCGAAATGTGGGAGGATAATGTCGTCTTATGTGTATTATTAGCTGAAGAATTTATGTTGTTTGATGTGAAGGTTGTGGTTTAACGTTTTGTGTCTGAGATTCCATATTCTGACTGACTTGTCCTCATTCTCCCCATTCTCAGCAAAAAATGACTGAAAAATGTTGATTATAATTATTCTCAGTTCATTGATCTATGAGAGTGACATTAAATAGTTTAGATATATCATATATGGACAGTTTCGAGATATACTTTGTTGTGACTATGTTTGTGATGGTGTTTTTTAAATTGGTTGAGTTTCTGGTCACTGTGAATTAATAGTCATTCGATTCTGTTTTTGGTTCGGGTCAGCCGCTTCCCCTTATTGTAAAGGTAGGTACATTTGTATATCTTATCCCTACCCCGCAAATTGGGGGGGGATCCTTTCAGGCAATGGGGGAATGTGGGTATTGCTGTTGGATGGTGTACACTTTTTGGTGTTATTTGCTTGAATGTATTTGACTGTTGCTTATATGTAAGCTACCCATTCTCTCTGGTCTAGAAAAAGTGGGAGTATATATTACTGTAAAAGCTCAGTTTGAGGGTGTGAGCTTGGTGAAAATCGGGAAACCCTATGTAACTGTTTTGAAACCCCCTTTTGTTAACCAAATTTCTCTGGTAACTAATAACCAAATAATGACACGAAATCTATGCTGTTATCTTGTGGTCATTGAATTGATCTCGGCAATACGCTTTTAAGGCCTCACTTATGTCTCTGCCTCTATGCAAAATATGGAAGGTATAGTGTACTGTGTATGCACTATGCAAAATGTAGATATGCTGCACAAACTAAATTCAACAATGTACTATATATCTACATGTTGTCCCGCAGGAAAGAGAAAGCTACCTCAAGTACATTGAGACCAAATTACAGAACGCAAGGTTGTATGTACAGGTAGTGCCTAGCACAGCTCTTTCCAGAGCACAACAACTGGAATGGGTGCTCAAGCAAGTCTCTCTAAACTAAACACCAAGATTCTATTAAGCTACCTTAGCAAGTTTTGAACCGGTTTTGAAGGCGCTGAATACCTACCAGTGTAAGGACGCATAATCTAATGTTAGGTTGCCTTTTTAAAAAACGGCAAAAGAATATGAACAATTGGCTCCTGGCAGTAGCGGTTAATAAGTAACCAACGACTATTAGATGCACCCTAGATATTGTATATAAGTAACTATCTTTTCTGCAAGACTATGCTGTTCTCTTTATATATATCTTCCGCTTTGGCACATCGTAATCTTGTATAATATGCTAAGCTAACGATTTACTGGGGTCCTTTGGATGATGCGCACCCACAGGAAGGGCTGTCGGCGGAAAAGGAAATTAAGCATAGCCACAACACATACACGAAACTCCTCTCGAGTTTCCGAAAACAGAAGAACAAATTGGGGCTCCGCGCCCGGTAGGGCGCGGCGCAACAACTAGTATGATAGAAAAGTGAGAGGATCTTGACTCCTTATAAACATCTTCAATCTTGCTTAATTTCTCACTTTTTAAATATGATAGAAAAGTGACACATATCAAGCACCTATAAATCTTCGCTGCAACTTGGACATTCTTGCTATTGAGTACCACTTCACCAAATCAGGACCAGAGACCCTTACTTTTAGCTGCTACTATAGTACTCTCGCAGGGTGATCCTATATCCCCTTTTTTTTGTTTACTGTTTGTATGGAATACCTCACCAGAATTCTTCGATATCACCCTTTATATGGTGGTTAGAAACTTTTTTTTTTTTATTTTTTTTTTATTTTATGTTTTTTTGACAGCTGTGAAGAAAGAGTTTTACATCATAGAGGTACGGCTCACTAAACCATACCTATAAGCTACAACATAAAACACCATAGAGCTACTAATAACATAAACTAAAGCATAGTAACAATTGCATCGGTAAACAACGTCGTGTTGATGGCGTACGACGGAAGTCGGAACACGCTCTTCAAACTCAAACTCCACCCCAATCTCTAATGGATGAGCAACGTTGGCCAAAGGAAAAGACTCATCTTTGCTTGTCTTGATAGATGTAGCTTCAGAGAAATACCTGCAACAAGACCCAAGAAAAGGTCTCGGAGATTCATCTCCTTGGCTGTGAAAATCTTCCTCAGAAAACCAACGATTCTCTACAAACTCCATTTTACTCGTCTTGATCGAAGCAGCTTCAGAGAAATACCTACAACAAGACCCAAGAAAACGTCTCGGAGATTCATCTCCTTGGCTATTGTAACGCCCCGTAATTTAAAGTTCTATAATAAGAATAATAATCAAAGGAGCTGTATGAATTTCATGAGGTAAGAATTGAAGTCGAACCTAAATGGGTGTCAAAGACAGAGTTTCATAGGTTACCCACATCAAACTTATGAGAGGAGTATGATGAAGTAAGGAAAGGAGATATGAGCAGTAACGCTCATGATCAAGGAAGAAGGAAAAACAGACAACAAGGAAATGCCCAACACTTTTGTCACGAACTACAACCACACCCAAAACGGTTCCAAAAACTTCCTAACAACAAAACTCATAATCACATTACTCCCAAGGGTTTCCTCAATTGCTTATGTTACCTCATCCTAATCTATTCCCTGAAACGAGGTATTCCACTATAAGCGTGATCTCATCGTTCCAAATCCTCAAACATTCAGAAACAACTTCCACAAGCCTAAGGTCAAAGCTTCCAACAAAGCTATGTTCGTATCCAACTAGTGTCAACTATGGTTTCTTCAAAAAGTAAACCTTCAATCAAGAATCCCAATATCAAGCTATAAACTCCAAGAGAATGTTCCTCAAATATCCCACAAGATTCTTATTTAAAAACAAGGTAGTAACATATCAACCCCAAACTCTGAAAAATCAATAGGATCTCAAGTTTTCTATCCTTTTGCTTATTAAGGATTACCAAAAGCGGATCTACACTCAGCTACAACATCATCCCATCATCTCAAGTACTCAATGCGACATCAAGGTCTATAAATCTATAGGGCTAACAAATTCTTCTCAACACTGAGTCTTTCTCAACTCAAGAACTCTCAAGAGCCAACTAATACCAAATCACATCACCAATCCATTTTGGTCATCAACATCCCCAAGAAGTATTCTTTCCAATTTGATATCCTAAACTTACTTACCATCAAATTTTCAAGGAACAAGGTCATAATTGTAACAACACTTTATCACTTCAGAGTTCCTAAAACCATACATTGGAATTATGTTCCTTAGCCTAACAATTGGTGTCAACCATACCATTACCCTTTCTAGTTTCCAAAGCAAGCGCTAAAAACCTCCCAATAAAGTAGCTTACTCTCTCTTTCATACCATACCTCAAGTAGTAATCAATATCACTCACTAAAACCAACTAATAAACTCACATTTAACATTTCTCACATGGTAACATATACATTATCAAACCCTCATCTCCAAAGTGATTATGGAAGCCAATCACAATCTCGACTACTTAGTCAATCCTATATCCTCAAGTCACATCTCACTAACTCCGTAAACATGGTCAATAAGGTACCCACTATACTAAGGAGATAAGGAGTGATAAAGGAATAGAGAAATGGTAAAATATTTTCAAAGGGTGCATGAACCAGACAAGTTAGGAAACTAAGAAGTCAGACAGTAAAGATAACGGTTGACAAAAACAAGAGGTATTCGAGTTAAGAAAATATCTAGAGCAAGAAGAAGATACGTAAGAATTGGCATAAAAACAAGGTTCAACGAACGTGAAAGAGAAGGAAAAGAGAATAGAAGCGGCACAAAGAAAGGGCTACCGCTTACTAAACACTCATCAAAGCTTATGATTGATATGATAAGGTTACACCACTAAGGTGCTCAACAAAGCCCCCAAAAGTCTACCAAATGATATGACTAACAAGGACTCCACAATGGTAGGTATTCCTCAACTCAATTGGTTCTAAGAGCCAAAATCAATTCACCACACCAATTCATTTGTTACCATCTATGTCCCAAAGTATCTCCTTTACCATTCTCATCATCGAACTTCACTTACTATGTCATCCCCAAGTACCATGGCTTGTTTACTCCCTCATCTCACGACTTAGTACTTCTAGTCTCCAATATCATAAATTAGAATCACATCTTTGAACTCACGAACTACATTAAACAACATTCCACCAAAATTCCCAAATTCAGATATGATTAAAAAGGTCAACCACGTGTTCTCAAATTTCAAAAGGTTAACAAGGCTACTCTATACTAGGTTTGGTCAACTCAAAAGGTTTAACAAACTAACTAATTCCAAAGTACGATACCAATCCATTAAGCAACGTCAAAGTCCTATTGTATTCCTTTCAAGGCCTACAAGGATTAGGACTAACTATCATTCCTTAAATTTTCCACAAGAAACATTAAGACTCTCAAATGAAGTCGCTCAGGTTCATTCCATCTTATGTGCTAAGGTGGTACCCATGCTCAAACATCTATAACAAACAAGCTCTCAATAGAACTAAATCCCAAGGTGTTTCACAACTCACTAGGCTCTCATATTAAGTACAGCTAACAAGACTAACCAAAGGATCCCAAGTTATATTTTCCTATACAACTCAAACCTTAAACAATCAATTTCCCAACTCGTTCATGCCCTCTAATGATATATTCTCCCAAAACCGGGTTCTCTTGAACAAGGAAACTATCCTGCGGAATAAAAGGAAGGTGTCCACATGGACTTTATTATAAGAAGAAAATGAACCAAAGATGAATCGGGAGAAAGAATAGAAGAGTAGTTACCAAGGCGAAAGAAGAGGAATTAAAAAGACGAATAAACAACGAGATTGGAAGATTAAGATAAGATAGCATTATCTACATTTATTGGAGAGCCAACTTGTAAAAGAGAAAATCAATTAGTACCTAACAATTAGCAATCACAAACAGACTACCACATAAAATCCTAAATCTACCCATCCTACCCTTCTCTCAAGTTTATTATTCAAAGGTCAAGTGATTTTAAGTGGGGTGCACAAACGTGCGTCGGGACTCGGGAGCAATAGGCTCTGATACCAACTGTGACACCCTTAAATCTAGCCTTAATTATATACGTAAATTCTACAGAAAAACTGGTAGGATATGTTTGTAAATGGTTCAACTAGTCCAAAAACCTGCAATTTCAAAAATATCCTTCTCTCAAGTTTATTATTCAAAGCATATCTTTTCAATGAAACGGTGATACTCTTGCCGTGGTAGGATATGTTTGTAAATGGTTCAACTGAAGCTTGATAAATGGCCTAAAACAAGAAAAAGGCCGATTATCTAAATCATTCAACCGAATTTTTACCCGCAACCCCAGCCCTGCGACAGGTACGGGTCAAATTGCGGCTGACCAATCACTCAATTAATCGACATCGCATCATCAAAGGGACTAAGGCTCAGTTTTCGGCACAATCAACAAAGCATTACAATTATCGCTATAAAATTCATTTTGTAAACTATCCTAACATGTGATAACTATTAATATAAGCACAATTTTTCCGTTAACATAATTTTTGTTACTAGTATGCTTCAATTCAAATTACTACCCTTTTGTTACTTATACTATTCTAACATTAATTAACCCGAAAAGACCAAGATTGTACGAAAACCCGCGAAACAAGCACGGACCGACCCGGGCCAACCCCAAGACCGGCCGGGCTGCCGTGGGCTCGCATTTCGCTGCTGCCGGGCCATTGCCGCGCCATTTCTCCTCTTTTTTTTTCATTTTTATACATTATAAGACCGTCTGAAAATTAATTAATCGCCCCCAAATTCAACTTTGATAATTTAAACTAACAAAAGGCATAATTTAAGCTAACAATTGACATGCATGCAACTATACTAGACATGTGAAAATTACTACACCAACAAAAATCACCAAACATACAAAAATCAAAAAACATGTGACGATCTTTCGTCGAGTAACTCGAAATATGTTACCTTAAGCTAGAAAAAGAGCAATTAACACCTTGAAAACCCAAACCCTAACGACACTAGCCGCTATCCTCTACAATATACGAGTCCCCGAACTCGTCTTCCAATCCTTCACCTAAATAAACAATTAAAACATAATAATAAGCATATAAACCGAAAATTCCGAAATTTGGTCTTAAAATAACTTAATAAAAACTGAAATTAAATTATACCAAGTTGTAGATCGCGACGAGAGGATTCCGGAATGGTAAATTATGCGAAAAACGGACAAGAAACGAGTGAGTTATGTCGATTTTTGGTTTGATTTTATATAAATGGTGTTTTTTGGTCTTTGATGTTGATGATGATGATACTAAGAACAAAAATCAGAAAAGAAAGGTAAAGGGGGGAGGGGATGCCGCGTAAGAGGAAAAGAAAGGACGGGATTCGGGTTTGAGTCGGGATTTTTCGAGTCGGTTTTGACTCGTTTCGATAATAATTAAATCCGTAAGTCAAATGCAAATTCCGTCAAGTCCAAAGTCTTTAAACACGAGATTACAATAAAATTGAGTATTCATACGACCCACTTCCAAATTCGTTTACCCAACGTTCAAACGAATTGTCATTTTCCCCCCGATACGCCCTTATTTCGAAATAAAAGATTTTACACGGTTTAAACTATTTTTAAACATTTCAAAACTATCAAAATAAATACTTTTCTTCAAAATATAATAAAATTATATTTCTTTGAATTATTTTTACTTTAAATATATTATTGTCAAATTTTACTTGATTAATTAATTATTTTCGAAATATATTAACGGTCCGAAATTACGGGGCGTTACAGCTGTGATACACCTTATCTGGAAACCAACGAGCCCCTTGACCCAGCGAGAGAAAACAAAGTGCACTTACGCCCCAAGGACGTAGAAAGAAAAGACGGAAAGCAGACCACAAAAATCTGACTCCAAAGGAGAGAAAACTCCTACACTTTGTAACACAAACCCCGCTGACCAGAACCCCATAGCCAATAAAAGCGAGTAAATAGGTGGGAACAAAAGGAGGAAACCACTTGAAAATCCCCCTAATCAAAACCATCTCTGCACACTGCAAAGAGATAGGCTCAACACAGACCCAATGCAAAGTACCACTCGTCCTACTTGACCCATGGAGAAGGGGACAGGACACCCCAACCCACCGGGAGTTTATTATTTGAATTAATAAAAAACACAATAAACCGGAAATAAGCATTAATTAGAGATGGAGCCACCGCATCCGACCCAATCGACGACACTGCCAAACACCCCAAGACCACCAAACCCAGCACGACTCAAGCAGACCGAAAAGCAACACAACAGCCATGGCCGCAACCCAACCAGAGGACGAGACGGACTCAACAAACCATCCACGGCCGACAAGAAAGAACCAGCACACACCAAAACCCGAAAAACAGACCCGAGACTCCAAATTCCAAACCGAACCCCCCCAGGACCATCGGTCATCCTGCAACAAACACCAACAAAGACGACTACAAAGCCCGACATAAGAAAAACGGGTAATGGGACCGAAACAGTGGGGGGAGGGGGCGAGGGAAAGGGGAGACCACCAAAACGACCCAAAACCACCACCATAACCAAAAAACGAGACACCAAGACGAACTAGACTCATCGACAAGACCGTCAAACACAGGGGAACGGGAACATACCGGGGGTGGGGGAGGGGGCGAGGGAGAGGGGAACACCCCCGAGAAGCAGGCGAGACTTTCGATGACAGGACAGGGGAATCAGAGGAACGGAACGACCTCGGAGCACGACGCCAACCTTCAGCGCAGCCAGCCGGAAAACGAGATGGAAACAAGCACCGTCAAGCCAAAAGGAGGTGAGAACGAGCCATAGAAACCAGAAACAGATCGGAGGCGTGCGCGTTCGCCGGAGATAGGGCAAGGGAAGGCCCCATCTCCGGCGAAAGGGAAGGGGGAAATGGAGAGGAAGTGTGTGATTGGGAGATGCGGCGGCGGCAGTGAAATTTAGGGTTTTTTTGGTAGTTTTAGAGAGAGAGGGAGTTTAGAAAGAGGAAGTGTTTTTTGTCCACTTTCCAAGTCTTTAAACTTGAAAATGGTGGTTAGAAACTAAATCTACTATTTGCTGATGAATTACTTATCTTTTGTAAGGTTAAATATGAGATCTATAATGCTTTTACTTAAGGCATTTTCTACATTCTCAGCAGCATCTGGTCTTAAGGGGGCTATGGATCCTGTGGTTTGATCACGTTAATATGAAAGGGGCTGACTGCTCTACATATACTCCTCCTACTGATTCTAATTTGAATTGGAGAAATATTTATAAGATTCACTACTACAAATCCAGGCAACCACAACGGCCCTTTAACAACGCTTATTCACGAAAATCGCCAAAAGACGTTGTAGAATTGATAATTATCTTTGCGCGAAATTTTACTAAACATAATTACAACGGTTATGTGTTGTTAACCGTTGTTATTGGTTTTAACAACGGGTCAAACTTGCAAAACCGTTGTTAATATAAAAACTAATAACAACAGTTTACTCTGTAATATATTATAACCGTTGTTAATAATTTGGCGCAAAATTAGTGAAAATTAATTACAACGGTTATATTAGTACCCATTGTTATTATGTTTTAACAACGGTTGTAGATAAAATAACCGTTGTTATTGAAGTTAGTTCTAAAGAACAATAGATCGCTTTATTCTGCTTTACGCTACAAAACACAAACACAAGCTAATTAATACTGCTACACAAATATCATCCTCCATTCCTCCCTGATCGTCTCTCTCTGTCTTCATCTCCGTCACTGTTGTCACCGTCTTCTCTCCCTCATCGTGTTTATCAATCAGGTATATATGTTTCTTAGCTTATTAACTATTTCTTATTAAGATTTTCAAGCTATATATAGATATAGGATTGTTAGATTTCCTGGCCTATGAATGTCGATTATTTTTGAATTTGAGAATTTGTTGGGTTATTATCTAATTTGTTGATAATTTAGCTTAATTGATTTCCTAAATTTCGTTTATTTGTTTGCCTATTATTGGATTTTCTGAATTAGTTGCCTATATATTACGAATGTAGAAAAATGACTCGAACTTAGATGATTGTTGCAAATATGAGTGACCCCAACTATAAGGATGGTTTAGCTGAATTTTATGAAGTCATTGCGAACAATTTGAAAGGTTCTTCTAGTATTCCATGTCCTTGTGAAAGATGTGGTAATATTAGGTATATGGTTTTTCCGGACGTTAAAATACACCTAGAAAAGTGGATATTTAGTCGATCCTATACACGTTGGATTTTTCATGGGGAACCATTAGAGGACGAAAATAGCGTTGAAGAAGATGATGTTGAGGTATATGAAAGGCTAACTGATGATCCTGAATTTGCCGAGGTTTTTGAGTTGGAAGAGTTGGAAGCAGACCAGTTGAATGTTGGGTCTATAGATAATGAAGAGAATGATGATGAGTCGAATGCTTTTGAAGATGTAGGTGATGACACTATTAATTGGGATGACCTTAACAACATATATGAGAAGTTGTGTGAGTCTGAAGCACCTCTGTATCCTAGTTGTAAGTTCACAAAAATGTCGGTTGTGGTGAAGTTGTATAATATCAAGGGGGCAAATGGGGTGAGTGACACGTGTTTCACTAGTTTTTTAGCCTTGATAAAGGAGTTGCTTCCAGATGGTAGTGTTCTACCTGTTAAGACATATGACGCTAAAAAACTAATAAAAGGAGTGGGTATGAGATATGAGAAAATACATGCATGTCCAAATGATTGCATATTGTATCGGAAATTATATCAAAACTTAACCAATTGCCCTAAATGTTTGGAGTGGCGTTATAAGGATAAAGAAGGGATCCCGACTAAGGTGTTGTGGTATTTTCCAGTGATACTAAGATTAATAAGGATTTATGCGAATCCCGATGATTCAAAAATATTAACTTGGCATGAAACTGGAAGAATAAATGATAGAAAGCTAAGACACCCGGCAGATGGTATGCAATGGAAATCGTTCGACGCTAAGTATACCGAGTTCGGCAATGAACCTAGAAAGTTACGTCTAGCGTTGTCCACTGATGGAATGAACCCACACGAAAACATGAGTAGCCAACATAGTACTTGGCCAGTAGTGTTGGCTATTTATAATTTACCTCTATATATGTGCATGAAAAGAAAGTATTTGATGTTGTCGTTGTTAATTTCCGGCCCTAAACAACCTGGAAATGATATAGATGTCTATTTGGAACCTCTTCTAGATGATTTGCGAATGTTGTGGGATAGTGGGATAGAAGTATTTGATGCATATAAGAACGAAACATTCAATTTGAGAGCGATGTTATTGTGTAACATATCTGACTATCCGGCTTATGGCGACCTTTCTGGGCACACAGTTCATGGGAAAGAGGCTTGTCCATTGTGTGGGGAGGATATCGAGTCTGAATACTTGAAGTCTTCTCGTAAGTATGTGTATATGGGAAATAGGAGGTTCTTGTATCATGACCATTGTTATCGCAAGATGCAGAAAGCATTCAATGGAAGATAAGAACTTCGTCAACCTCCTAGAATTTTGAGTGGGCATGAAGTTTATCAGAAAGTAAAGCATATTGAGATAGATTATGGGAATAAGAGCGGTTCTAAATTGTCTACTCGTGGGTATAAGAAAATATCCATATTTTTTGATAAACTTCCATATTGGCCTGACCTGGAGGTCAGGCATTGCCTCGATTTCATGCACATTGAGAAAAATGTCTGTGATAATATTATCAATACCCTTCTGAATGTTCCCGGTAAAACAAAGGATAACGCCGCAGCTAGGGAAGATATGAAAATGATGGGTATTAGGCTAGAGTTGGCACCACAGAAGAGAGGTAATCGTACATTTTTACTGCCAGCCGCTTATACCCTTTCACGGAATGAGAAAAAAGAGTTCTGTGCATGCTTGAATGGAATTATAGTGCCACATGGTTCTTCGTCGAACATCAAAAGCCTAGTGTCGATGCAAGACCTAAAACTCACCGGGTTAAAGTCACATGATTGTCACACTTTGATGCAACAATTACTACCTGTGGCTATTCGTTCCATTTTACCTGAAAAGGTAAGATATGCTATAACTAGATTCTGTCTCTTCTTCCAGTCCATATGCGAGAAAGTCATCGATCCCGATGATGCGGATTCATTGCAGGACCTCGTTGTAACCTCTCTTTGTCAGTTGGAAATGTATTTTCCAACCTCTTTCTTCACTATCATGATTCATCTGACCATTCACTTGGTTAGGGAAATTTTGTACCTTGGGCCCGTGTACTTGAGATACCAGTATCCTTTCGAAAGATTGATGAAAGTCTAAAAGGACTATACATCTAATCGGTATCATCCGGAAGGTTGTATTGCTGAACGCGCTATTTTAGACAAAGCTCTTTCATATTGTTACGCTCATCTCTCCCCTGAGGAGTTGATTGGCGTTCTTAAGAATCGTCATAGTGACTGGATGACCGGAAAAGGTATTAGGGGCCGGGTTGAAAAAATTGTGACACGTGAAATGTTGCATTTAGCACAAACGTATGTGCTAAACAAAGAAGATGAGGTGCAACCTTATATTCAACAACACAAAGATGAGCTCAAATACGATCACCCAAACAAGACCGAGAAGTGGATTGCAAACGAGCATACGAAGACGTTTGGAGAGTGGTTTAGGAATATTATCTTAGAGTATACGAATCAAACTGGTGATGACATCTCTCCTAGGTTACTACGTCTTGGTTTAGGTCTAAATGCCAGAGTCACCTTTTACAGCAGTTTTACCATTAATGGATATACTTTTTACTCCCACGAGCAAGATGAATTGAGCACAATGCAAAATAGTGGTGTGAGTTCTGAATTTGAGGCAATGCACTTTGTTACTTCAAAAGATAAAAAGCCTATTTGAGGAAAATGCCTTTATTATGGTGTTATTCAAGAAATATTGGTATTAGATTACATTGATTTCACAATGCCTTTGTTTCAATGTAACCGGGTTTATAACAACATCCATTGTGTCCGAAAGGATAAGATGGGATTTACGTTGGTCAATCTGGGTAAGGTTGGCAATAATAAGAATGATCCTTTCATAATGGCATCTCAAGCTAAACAAGTGTTCTATGTCACCGATCCTATGGATAAGAAGTGGTCTGTTATACTGTCTATAAGGAGTAGAAGGAGTAGTCCATCCGATAATGGTGATGATTATCAGGATGTCGTTTTTGAGGGAATGGATCACTCTACCACTGTATCTTATTTCGACGATGTTGACACTGATCATGAGGACACTGAAAGCATCTATATGCGTGATGACCATGGTGAAGGTATTTGGGTTAACGAAGAAACTATGACATCCAATAAACGTTCCCGATCCTGAGATGGTCTATAATGTAAGTTATTAGCTTTTATTTTTATTTTTATATATATATATATATATATATATATATATATATATATATATATATATATATATATATATATATCTTCCTTTTAATTTTTTTTCTTTTTTTTTTAAATAACTATCTCCACTGAACAGATTTGCATTTAGGAACTGCATATTTAATACAAACGTAAAGCACTGATACTCTCGACGCTACTTATACAACAGTATTGGAAATCTTACAAGACCACAGGGTTACACATTACCTTTATTTAAGTTGCCTATTCATACAGGCCCACGACACTGCTTATGATAGGCGGATACAGACATACACAGTTTGACACTCAACAAATAACACACGACGTTGCTTGGAAGTTTCAGCCACAGACACGGACACATTTTTTAGGGGTTTTAGGGGTACAATGCTTGGAAAACAGCCACAACCTGGTTGTAGGCATCGACGCTTTTCGACTGGCCGATCTGCGCCCGTCAAAGATGGTCGATACGGCACTTGGACATCGTCCACGGTATTCTTCGAAGCTCGGCATCCTCGTCTATGGCTACCCAGAGGTATGGTTCGAGTGTTGATCTATTCGGAGCATTCCAGTCGTTCCTGCCATGGCCTCTGAGTTGAAACATCATGTCAAGCTTAAATGCTGATTCTGCATGTGCAGGTGATCTTCCAAACTGAATGAGTAGACTCCCTTTGAATTCCCATGGCCCCCCATTGTGGCTTAATTTTGCTGATCGAGTATCCCAGCTCAATAAGCTTATTCCTCAAAGGATTAAAGTTTTTGGCAGCAAATTTTCCATCGTCGATATCTATGTGGCCTGGGGCATTCATCAGGACACAGTGATATGGACGACCAATATTTTGAGTCATTTTCAGACCAGTAATTTGATGGTTTAATTTATTTGTGAGTTGTGGGGAGCTAATGGATACTGAGCTAATGGGATGCCGAGCTTCTGAATTTATAGCAAGTTTGAGATGTGTTGCTGAAGTGTATGTATGTTGTCTTTAGCTTTTGGTAACTTTAAAAAGCCAATAGAAGCAATGGTCATTGTTAAAGATTCCCAAATTTGCATGGCATGGTAAATCCTGTAGATATGCAGTATATGCATGCTGGTGGTGTTGTCTTATTTTCTTGATCTTATTATTAGATGTGGATGCTGTTGTTGAAATTGCTGATTAAAGTTGTTATCTTTCTTTGTATTATTACTGAGTTTGGACTGTAATGCAATTACAGTAATTTTTTTTTTAAAAAAAGTGTTAAATAATAACAACGGTTATATTGACATTACCCGTTGTAATTACTTTCAACAACGGTTATATTGACATTACCCGTTGTTATTACTTTCAACAACGGTTATATTGACATTAGCCATTGTTATTACTTCAACAACGGCTGTGGTACTTCTACCCGTTGTCATTGCTTTCTTTAGACATATTTCATTTTGGCGTAAATTGGGTGAAAATATATTACAACGGGTATATTTTAACCGTTGTAATAAAGTTATGACAACGGTTGACTTTTATTGACCCGTTGTTATTAACATATCACAACAGTTTTATTTTAAGGACCCGTTGTTAATAGTTTGTCTTAATAAAAAACTAATTTACAAACACATATAGGTATACAGCATACCACACAAACACAGCACAAACACACACAACATCAGTTCAACTGTTGGTATCCTGAGTTTATTCTCTCTCCCCCGCTTTCTACATCCTCGTTGCCGGCCGTCGCCCAGTTTCCGACGCCCAGATTCCGTTGCCTTCCCTTATCATCCTGCTCGTTCTCTTTATCATCATCATCATCATCATCAGGTATGTTCACTTTTGTGTTTCGTCATTAGCGTTTTTAGATCATCTTTTTTGTTTTTCGTCTTCTTTGTTATCTTTATCATCTCGCATCATCTACTTCATTTCTCTTATTAGGGTTTTAGGATTTTAGAAGCTCAAACTGTTGTTTTAAATTTTCATTCCTCTTTAGGGTTTTAGATATTCTGCATGTCGTTGTTCATTTCCTATTTCATTCATATTTAGGGTTTTAGGATTATCATGGGTGAAAAACGGAAAAGAAGCCAAAAGAATAATAAGCCTGGTGAGAGGGGTGCTACGAAGTGCCCTACAGCCCTTGCAGCTATAGCGGCTAAACAGCCGCTTAAAATAACATGGAACGCGAAGGGTTTCCCTACTGGTCCAAATGCGAAGGATTTATCCACTTGGATTGGATGTTGCACAAGACAGTTTCTGCCTATCCATTTAGATGAAATTAGGAATTTGAATCCAAAATTGGCGTAGTTATTCTTGGATCATATAAAGGAAGCCTTTGATATTGCCGAATGCTATGATAAGTATTTAATACAGAAGGCAGGGAGTGTCTTCAGGCAGTGGAAGTGTGACGTTGGTAAGTATTGGTTGTATGTAGACAAGGAGACGGGGGAGATGCGTAAGAGCCCACCGTCAAACAAGTGTCCCACCATCACTCAGGAACAATGGGATCTTTTCAAAGCGATTCGAACTAGTGAGAAGTTTGAGGTTAAATATCCTCGCCTTTTAATGATTTACCTATCTTTTTTTTAATTAATGAGTTCTCTATAATCTTTTTATTATCTCATCTACTTGCGCTTTTATATGATTTGAAGGCCGTTAGCAAAAGAAATCGTGCTAACATTTCATGCAACAAGGGGAAATGGTATGGTTCTCGAGGCGGTTACAGATTGATAGAAGACCAACTCGTAAGTAGCATGCATCCCCCTGCTTATTTGATTTTTTTAATCACACTTGGACTTGATACACATTTATATATATAAATGTTACCATGTTAATGTGTAGGTGGCAAAGGGAGTGACCGACTTGAATCGGCATGTAACTTATAAAGAAGGGCACACGCCTAAAAGATCCCGGCCGTGTGACAAATATGATCAGGAAGTGTTGGCCAACATAGTAAGCATTATTTTATTAAGACGAGTTCATTACTAACTTTACTATTTTAGTCACAAATATAATTTGAAGTTTATTTAATATATTATAGGAGAAGGTATTGAATGAGGTAGAAGAAGGGAAATTCACTCCCAATGGTCGTGATGACGTTCTTGCTAGAGCGATCGGCCGACCCGAACATCTAGGTCGATTGAGGGGCGTCACGTTACAGGTTGGAGTCACGAAATATTATGGGACAACTGCCCCGAAAAAGAAGAAAAGGAAGGCTAAGGCTGAGAAGGCTGACATGGTACCATTTATTCTATTATTTTCATTTAAGTTCACATGTTATTGTTTTAAACAAATTGCTGAAACATTACATTCTTGGCACGCAGGTTCAGTTATTGGCATCCGTGATACTAAAGATGAATTCTGGAGGCAAGCCTTCCAAATAAGAATTGAAGATGATGGAGGATGTCATTAAAGGGGGTAAGGTACAATAGATTGGTCAAGAGGCCGAGAACACTACTACCTTGGCAATACATGAGAAGGAAGTATCGGTCATGGAGATTCAAAAAGATCAGGTACCTACTGCTTCTGAAGTTGTAACAACTAAAGCTAATAAGGTAAATATATGACTTCCTTATTTTTCTTTTCTTTTTTTTTTGGGTAAGATCAGGAGGTGTGTTCCTTGCCAGCTCTAATGCTATAACTTCTGACATCGTGCCATTGGTTAATTTTATTAGGTAAATGAGTCTAAAGAGGAGATGCAACATGAGTTATCCGCCACAGCTGACAATAATCAGGGGATGCAACTTGAGAAGACGGCTGATGGAAAATAGCAGCATACATCCCCTTCAAATCAGTTCACAGTTTTCGGCAAGGTATGCATGTAGTCTTTAATTAGTGAAATTTATATGAATTATATTAAATTTTGGGATATAATATATAATGTATGTGTATTTTTCAGGCCGTAAACAGGAAGGTAGTTATTCTTGCTGACCCTAAATCCGCGAAACCTGTGCATGTTGGCCGAGGTCTCGTAGACTTTCCCACCAAATCAGCGGAAACTTTATTGGTTCATGGCGAAAAACTTTTGCCGAATCATAGAAAAGTGGAGATAACTCATGTCTTAGAAGGCCATGAAATATTTCAACTGCCCGTCCCAGTTCGTGACGACATTACCATTCTGGCAGATGCGGTTGGAAGTTTCATCCAATGGCCTGAATCTCACATCTTCCTGGCTCGTTCGTCTCTGCCTCAACCGAAAGCAGTTGGGTTTAGAAAAAAATACCTTTATATGTTAAATTTTTATATGTTAAATGTATTTATATGTTAAATTTATATGTTATTTTTTTTATAGGGAACAAAAAACACGGATAAACCGGATAAGCCTAAGTCCCCAGACATGCCAACTACCTCGTCGAAACAACAACATGAGATATTTAATTAACTTCTCCATTTTTTTTAAAACCTCCCTTTATTTATATTTTTTCTGTATTTCTAAAAAGCAAGGAAATTTTGTGTAGGGGACAAAAAACTACTGCCTCATCATTGAAAGAGCAGGTTGAAGAGGTATTTAGTTAAGTACTCTTTTAGTTTTATTACTCCAACTAGGATATGTTACCTTTGGATATTTTATTATTTTATTTATCTACATGTATAGGTTGGTGGTAGTAGCACAAAAAGAGAAAAGCATTATTTTCCCGCACTGAAAGATGTTAGGAGTATAAACTCCACTAATTTTTCTGGGAGCGAATTCATGCTAAAAGTAAGAACGCCGACGATGAGGAAGCTGTATTTGGAGGCTAGCCGATGCATAGAAAATGAGCAATTGATAATTATTTCGCTCGATGAGGATATTTTAGGGATTGAGCGCGAAGCAATTCTGACATGGCAGCTGCTAGCCATTTGGGCTGGCCTTGACGAGATTGATGTCAACACCTATTTGTTTGGATGAAGTAAGTTTCTTAATAAATCATTTCATACTCTAATATTCTGACTAGATAGTGTTTTAAATACCAGAATTGTTGGGTACTCTTAATTGATGAAGCTTGGGAGCGGTTCAAGGGAATTTGTCGCTCATGTCCTCACCATGGAGTTAGCGAATGGTTCTTGGTACAACAATTTTGGAATGGTTTATATGAAGATTCAAGGAACATTCTCAATATGGGATCAAATGGAATGTTCACCGAAGTTGATGACAATCAAATATGGAACAAAATTGAGGAAATGGCGGACTATGGTACCCCTTACATTGTCCTTTCGATCTTATAGGTTACTCAGTTGCGGATTATGCCCGGTGTAGCATTGACCGAAAGAGCACCTCCGGAATTGCCACGTTCTTGGGGCCTTGCTTGATTTCGTGAGGCTCAAGAAAACAAAACATGGTTGCTCTTTTAACGGCCGAGAGTGAGTATGTTAGCACCGCTCATTGTTGCTCTCAACTTCTTTGGGTAAAACAACAACTTCTTGACTTTGGAATTATTTATGACTCCGTTCCCATAATGTGTGATAATACGAGTGCAATAAATATTTCTAAAAATCCAATTCAACATTCTAAGACTAAGCATATTGAGATTCGTCATCATTTCATTCGAGACCATGTAGAAAAAGGGAATGTTAAACTTATCTTTTGCAAAACCGAAGATCAAATAGCCGATATATTTACTAAACCACTTGAAAGGAAAGAATTTGAGAAGCTTAGACTTGACATTGGATTAATTAATTGTTCTTAATTTCATGACTATGATTATATTTTTTCTCCCAAATGATTGACTAATTAAGGACATGTTAGTATGATATTGTTCTTTCTCGTGTTTGCATATTGTTCGTTAATCATAAATTGATATCGTCTTTGTGAATTGGTAATCACTCAACCTCATGTCAAGGTCTATGTTTATATGTACACCACTTTGAAATCTTTATATGAATTATTTACATTTCATTTTGGCCCAACCTACCCTTACCATCCAACATTTATTTGGACCATTACACATCACAAAATCCCGTCCATTTTCAATAAATCAAACCCACCACCTCAAATCATCCGTCCACCTACCCTGCCAACCATCCACCTCCTTACTTACCCCTACCATTTTACTATGGTAAAAACCTCATTCAATACCCAACTCAAACCTACCCACATGTCAAATACAATATCACCATCCAAACCTACCAACCCTACCAACAACCCATCCCTCTCTCAATCCGACATGCCTAAACGAAAGGGATCACATGCATTCCCAATCACTCCTGATCCCACTAACACCAATGAACCCGAGACTCCCCTTGAACCACCAACTATCGCCACCCTTCCACCTGATCATCCTTTACCACCTGAACCGCCAATCTCCTCTATGATTGGCACAAGAACCCGAGGCTCACATCGCAAAAACACTCCCTCAGTAGGATCGTCATCTGCTACTGTCACTATTTTGGATGAGGAAAATGATGAAAACTCCGAGGAGGAAGTGGATCAAAGGGAAAAGGAAGATGTTCCGGCTAAGTCTCAACGAGGGGGCAAAAGAAAGAGACAACTTGATCTCCCCGACATTAATGAAGAAGCCGAGGGTGATGATGTTATTGTTGAAAAAAAGGGGGTTCCAAAGAAACGAGGGAAACCCTTGACAGTGGAAGAACCGAGGAAACCTTTCTTCATTGATCCAAATGATTCCGTCCCCTTGACTTCAAAATGGTACGAGGACACTATATGGGCTCAAATCAAAGCTTTGGAAATTCCTCCCTCTATTTATCATTATTTCAAGTGATTAAATTCCAAGGATGTTATCCACTCAACCCGTGTCTATGAGAAAACTTGGCTTGACCGACCCGCTTACACCAAGGTCCGAGAAATGATAGCTGCTCAACAGTGGGAAAGCTTAATCGAGCTTAGGGAACCAGTGTATGCTTGTGAGGTTGTTCAATTCTATGTGATGCCTGTCGTTGTGTGCACCAAAAATAATATTTATAATTTCCAAACTACAACTAGCAAGCGGTAGTAAGGGTCGATCCGCAGGGAGGTAGGGAGATAATAGTTGTTATTAATTCTAGTCTAAGGGTAACAGTTGTGGGGGTTTTGATATGTATTAAAGCTAAGTCTAACAACATAAACTAAGTAAACAAATAAAAGTATATAAGAAAGGTAAACAATGATAAACGAAATGCTAAGACGGTCGGTTCACTATAGCTGCGATGGCACATAATCCTAGGTAAGTCCGAAATACAGTCGTGTAGGATGGGTAAAACAAGTCCTCTCGGTCCAAGTTAACTTGTAGCTCCTTTCGGCCTATGCTACCAGTCCCTAAGTCTCACTAATGCTAGCTCTCGCCCCGATTAGTGATTCCTAAAGCCTAAATTACATTATCTTTCGATCTCAGCAATTTCGTCGTCTTAATTCGTTAATTAATGCCCTTCCCTATCTTTCGATCTACGGGTTGGTCAAAACTAAGCATCTAACAAGTCTCCTCTCGGTCTCATTGTTAAATATCGCACTTAACGAATCAAACAAAAGCTAATCAAACACGGTCTGGTCGATCGACCAACTACTTCAGTCGACCGACCACACGGCTTAGTCGATCGACTAGTTAAGCCAGTCGATCGACCAAGCCCTAATTCGGGGTTACCTATTCTAATGTCGTCTACGCCATAGATCCCCTACATCTTAGCAAAGGGTATTTAGCTAGACATACTAGCGATAATAATAACAGTAAAATTAACAACTAAAGAAAATGAACTCATAATTGAATTAACTAAACAAATAATCAACATGAAACGATAAATTAGCTTTGGGAAAACTAAACTAGCAAGAACTAAACTACGGGAGAAATAAAAGTAAACTGAAATTATGGAATAGAGTTACCGAAGTAAAGGAATAAGAAATGAATCCGAAAGTAAGATGAGAACTTTGTTGAGAATTCTAACTACGAATAACTAATGTATTATAGGAACTGAATTAAACTAAGCTAATGAATGATAGATGTGTCAAGCAGCAGGTAAAGTTACGTTATATAGGAAAATAA
Organism: Silene latifolia; assembly: GCF_048544455.1. Taxonomy (NCBI): domain Eukaryota; kingdom Viridiplantae; phylum Streptophyta; class Magnoliopsida; order Caryophyllales; family Caryophyllaceae; genus Silene; species Silene latifolia. The sequence goes on from NC_133534.1 coordinate 47,939,513, forward strand.
CATAACCTATTCCTAAACCTAATTACAATTGGGCTTCGGTCTCTCGTATTTTAAATTGCGCATCAGCTTGTGGAGTGGTCGATCTACCACTGAGGCCAGTCGATCGACCACAGGCGCTGTACAGTAATGCATTCTGAAAATTCCTGCAGCGCGCACCGATCTTAAAACAGCCGTCATTTCTTCGTTACTTGGTCAAATCAGGCGTTATACACGGCGTTGGAAAGCTAAGAGGATAAGCTTTCACCTCCAATTGGAATCACTCGATTATCTGCTCTATAACTCGAGATATAGCCATCTGAATAAGGCTGAAATATCGAGAAGCATTCTGACAGTCTATAGACCATGTAGGTCAGTCTATAGACCACTGTAGCTGGTAATCCGCTTCTGAAGCTCTCGTAAATTTGTCTTTCTGGCCTCGAAACGTGCACCAAGTTCGCTTCCCGAGTCTTTACTCCATGTAAAATCCTATGCTAAACACTTTGGGACGGATCTGGCTCATTATCTACTCAATTCCCCAATAATCTGCAATATTACATAAAAAGGCGGAAGTCGTCAAAAAGGGAAAAATAGTAGAATAAAGTACTAATAATAGACATAAAATGCGTGGAAATAAAGATGTAAAACATCATATTATAGACACGCATCAAACTTCCCCAAACCAAACCTTTGCTTGTCCCCAAGCAAACTAAATGCAAAACTAAATCTTGATAGAAAGGAGCAAAACATGGACAAACTGAAAACCGTCTACTTAAACCAATTTAATGCATATGAATCAACTACTAATAGCGCAATGTAAAGCAAACGAATTTATGCATATTCCAAAAAGATGTTGAACTTTTGACCTTGCAAGACTTTCAAAATTGGACTCTCCCGGATCACGCTTCTCTCAACAAAGCAAATGGTAAGCAAATATATGTGTAAGAGAGAAGGAAATAAGAGCCGCTCACCTAAACTACGACCGACATAATTGTGCATGCAATATAGTATGATAAGTAATTCTAGCTATCGTGCACATTCATTCCAACCAATCAAAGTCCATTACATGTCGAATACTTGCAAAGATATGGATAAGTGAGGCTATGGGTAAGAAAATGCAAAACGATATGGGAATGAGAGGGAAATAGCCAAGCTAGCATCCTATCAAACCGAATAAATACATCCACTTCTAACTCAATGAAATAAGCTCAAATGCCTTAATGAATTAGGCAAACACTTCACTAATCCAAATAACACTCATAAAATATAAAGCAAACATAGGAGTAAACTTTTTTCTTTTTTTTTTCTTTGCCGTTTCTTTTTCTTTAGTTTTCTTTTTTTTCCGTTTTTTTTTCGTTTTTTTTTTCGGCAGTCACTATTTTTCAATTTTTTTCATTTTTCTTTTTCTTTTCTCCTTCATTCATTACCAACTTCATAGAGTGCAAATCGAGCCAAAATTGATACAATACAACGAATACCCCTAAAACTACTAAACTAGCTCAGCAAAGGGTAGGCTTAGTTTATGGATTGTAGCTAAAGGGTCAACTGTAATTTTTGGCTAATGTGAAGCTAATGGGTAAAATGAATAAAAGGGATTTTCGCAAGCATTCTCCAAACATGCAATACCAACCACTCACCCGAATATATGCAGGCAAAAAGAAATTAAATGTCATACTTGTGCAAATTAATGTTACAGGATATGCAGGGAGTAACTACTCACAATCCTAAATGAAACTGGTCATGAATGACACCAGTTTATAAAGCTCTAATTCCTTAGAAAGTTTTGTAGTTTGCCAAAATTTCAAGTCAAGTCTAATTGTTCAACAAATTTTGAAACGAAATTCGAGATATTGCAAAAACTTTTGCTAAAAGATGTGATAAAATGCAGGGTTTAAGCAAATGACAACTATCAGTAATGAATACTCCAATCTGACTCAACCTAATATGCAAAATTAAACGTGATATTTTTGAATTTTTTTTTGTTTTTTTTTTTGTTTTTTTTGTATATATAAAGGAAATGAAATAACAATGCAAACTGAAATGCAATAAACGTGCAACAGAAATGCAATAAAAACAAATGCAAATGCGACGCAAAACCCTTCCCCAAACCAAATCACACAATGCTCTCATTGTGCAAAATCATGTATATAAATAACAAAGGAAATGAGATTTTGCGATAAATAACTAAATAAGACATGAAGAACGAAGCTCGGGAACTCACAAGATTTAAGTGCATGGAAACCTTCCTAAACGAGCGTGAGCTAGGAGGTTTTAGTTGCCAGCAATGCTACCATAAGTACCTGAAAAAGAAACAAAAGTACCGCGCATTATCCGAGGAAACAAAATTGAAGCGGAAATCACGTGCAAAATAAGGAAACGGGAGAAAACAGAAATAAATCGGAGAATAAAGTGGAGAAAAGACTCCCTCAACTCCGCAAATCGACCAAACACAGCAGGGGAATGATCGTGAACAGGTACAGCAGCGGGAAGCGGTCGATCGACCACCTTACCCAGTCGATCGACTGAGTGACAGGAACAGAAGCTCCTGGAACTGTAGCGCTCAGTCGATCGACCATACTGTCCAGTCGATCGACTGAAATACCTGCTGTAACTTTCTGATTTCTTCAATTAGCTCAATAAATTGAACTAATATGGTCTATGAACCTACAAATACACATAATAAAGCGCCCAAAATTGCGCAAAACCCAAAGTAAGTGTAAAGCCTAAATAAATCCTAAGCAAACCAATTAAAATACGAAGTCTCGCGCACACGAAAAACGATAAAAAGCCTAAAAGAAATAAAATAGTCTTTAAAAGGTCTAAGAAACGAATAGATCAACGAAAACTGCGGAAAATCTCCGACCAAGGCTTCTGTCTACATGAAGTAGCTTCCGCAGTGCTCATCTCAGAAGCTGGACTCCACTCTACTCCGACTGGAATACTCAATGGATCATCTCTAGCATATTCCCAAGCATGGCCATCATCTTCTAGCTCCTCACACTCAAGATCTGACTCTGAAATTTTTACTGGCTCCTTCTTCTTGGGATCCTCATCCGGCTCCTCGTCAGTTGCATAGCTCAGACATCCCAAACCGCCTCTCTGAACAATGGGCTCCTTCACAGTTGGAGTAGTGAGCGGTTCTTCCTTCCCCAAACCGGTTCCTGCAACATCCAAAACAGAAGATTTGTCCTCGAATTTGCTCCCATTCTGGGGCGGAGGTGTCATAACAGGAATAGGCACAGGTAATGAAGGAGGAGTGTCAGTAATTACAACATAAGACTTACGAGTAGAAATCGCATTACAAGTCACAGGACACATAGCATCTTTCTTCCTATAAGTCTGGGCAAAACTAATGGACTGCTTCCCCACCTTAAAGGTCAATGTCCCTGAGCCAACATCAATAACTGCACCAGCAGTGTGCAGAAAGGGTCTACCCAAAATGATAGGGATATGGGCATCCTCGGGTATGTCTAACACAATAAAGTCAACTGGGAAGAAGAATTTTCCTATTTGCACAGGGATATCCTCTAGGACTCCTACGGGCTGGACCGCAGAACGATCAGCCATTTGCACTATCATATTAGTGCCGCAAATCTAGTCAATCCTAATCTCCTAGCAAGACTCAAAGGCATGACACTAATACTAGCCCCTAAATCACATAATGCCTTCTCAATTGAGAAGGTACCAATATTACAAGGGACTGAAAAGCTACCCGGGCCAGCTAACTTGTGTGGAGCAGTGTGAGTCAAATAAGAGCTAGATTCTTCAGTTAAATTAACAGACTCGACCCTATCAAGTTTCCGCTTCTTATTTAAAAGCTGTTTCATGAATTTCATATAAGCGGGAACTTGATTTACCAACTCAAGAAAAGATACTTGCACATTAAGACTATGAATGACATTTTTAAATTTTTCAAAATATACCTCATCCTTTGTTGGTACTAGCCTCTCTGGATATGGGGCTTGGAAAAGTAACTTAGTCCTCTCCTCTAGGTCTCTCATACCGGCATCGGCGGACTTAGGCTGAAAATCCACTACTTTATCCTTGTTATATCTCGAACCTTCTTCAGTCCGTCTCAGGAATGAACCATTGACCGTCGTAGGGTCATACATTGGAATCAGAACGGACCCATCAACATCTGGATCTTGCCTCGATAATTTCGGAGCCGTCGTACCCCGAAACAAGAAGTCCTTAAAGTTGTCTGGCATTGGAAGACGAAAAGGTTCAACATCAGCAGCGTTTTCAGTCGATCGACCAGTGAGGTCGGTCGATCGACTAGCTTCTTCAGGACCGGTCGACTTTGCTGGATCGGTCGATCGATCGGGTGATGCGGTCGATCGACCGTGATTATCGCCGATCGTCTTTTTCTCGCCCTTTTTCTTCTTCCCTTTTTCAAAGAGACTTTTCGGGTCCGTCAAGAGTAGACCCGCTCCTCAGCGTCATTGCATGTACGGTCTCAATACGCTGATTCAGAGAGTGAAATTGACTCGGTATCTCAGCTGCATTCTTATCTAATGTAGCAAATTGAGATTTCAGCTCCGTGATTGAGACCTCATTCGCCGCATTACTTTTCTGTACCTCTACCATAAGCAGCTGCACTAGACTCATCAACTCTGCAACTTCATTATTCGACTCTTGCTGTGATGGAGTGGATGGTGGTGGGGCTACATAACGAGGCACATATGGTTGATGCGGAGAAGTAGGAGCATAATTATATGCATTGTCGTACTTAAATCGATGAAAAGCGAACATCTTCTCCATAGGGCTCCTGCATGCATCAGCTATATGTCCCGCTCCGCCGCATCTCCCACAAAACGGCACCTGCTGCTCCTGAGAATGGAGCATGGGTGGACCCTTCTGAAGTACTGTAGATAGGACCTGTAGGACCTAACAGAACAACACTAGAGAAGATGGCAAGAACTGCCTCAAGGTACTCAGTCTTCCCTTGAGGCGAAACACAGACTAAAATAAAAAAACAACTAAAACTAGCGCTGCCTCCCCGGCAACGGCGCCAAAATTTGATGCCTGTCGTTGTGTGCACCAAAAATAATATTTATAATTTCCAAACTACAACTAGCAAGCGGTAGTAAGGGTCGATCCGCAGGGAGGTAGGGAGATAATAGTTGTTATTAATTCTAGTCTAAGGGTAACAGTTGTGGGGGTTTTGATATGTATTAAAGCTAAGTCTAACAACATAAACTAAATAAACAAATAAAAGTATATAAGGAAGGTAAACAATGATAAACGAAATGCTAAGACGGTCCGTTCACTATAGCTGCGATGGAACATAATCCTAGGTAAGTCCGAAATACAGTCGTGTAGGATGGGTAAAACAAGTCCTCTCGGTCCAAGTTAACTAGTAGCTCCTTTCGGCCTATGCTACCAGTCCCTAATTCTCACTAATGCTAGCTTTCGCCCCGATTAGTGATTCCTAAAGCCTAAATTACATTATCTTCCGATCTCAGCAATTTAGTCGTCTTAATTCGTTAATTAATGCCCTTCCCTATCTTTCGATCTATGGGTTGGTCAAAACTAAGCATCTAACAAGTCTCCTCTCGGTCTCATTGTTAAATATCGCACTTAACGAATCAAACAAACGCTAATCAAACACGGTATGGTCGATCGACCAACTACTTCAGTCGACCGACCACACGGCTTAGTCGATCGACTACTTAAGCCAGTCGATCGACCAAGCCAAAATTCGGGGTTACCTATTCTAATGCCGTCTACGCCATAGATCCCCTACATCTTAGCAAAGGGTATTTAGCTAGACATACTAGCGATAATAATAACAGTAAAATTAACAACTAAAGCAAATGAACTCATAATTTAATTAACTAAACAAATAATCAATATGAAACGATAAATTGGCTTTGGGAAAACTAAACTAGCAAGAACTAAACTACGGGAGAAATAAAAGTAAACAGAAATTAAGGAATAGAGTTACCGAAGCAAAAGAATAAGCAATGAATCCGAAAGTAAGATGAGAACTTTGTTGAGAATTCTAACTACGAATAACTATTGTATTATAGGAACTGAATTAAACTAAGCTAATGAATGATAGATGTGTCAAGCAGCATGTAAAGTTACGTTATATAGGAAAATAACATAACCTATTCCTAAACCTAATTACAATTGGGCTTCGGTCTCTCGTATTTTAAATTGTGCATCAGCTTGTGGAGTGGTCGATCGACCACTGAGGTCAGTCGATCGACCACAGGCGTTGTACAGTAATGCATTCTGAAAATTCCTGCAGCGCGCACCGATCTTAAAACAGCCGCCATTTCTTCGTTACTTGGTCAAATCAGGCGTTATACACGGCGTTGGAAAGCTAAGAGGATAGGATTTCACCTCCAATTGGAATCACTCGATTATCTGCTTTATAACTCGAGATATAGCCATCTGAATAGGGTATAATGTCGAGAAGCATTCTGACAGTCTATAGACCATGCAGGTCAGTCTATAGACCACTGTAGCTGGTAATCCGCTTCTGAAGCTCTCGTAAATTTGTCTTTCAGGCCTCGAAACGCGCACCAAGTTCGCTTCCCGAGTCTTTACTCCATGTAAAATCCTATGCTAAACACTTTGGGACGGATCTGGCTCATTATCTACTCAATTCCGCAATAATCTGCAATATTACATAAAAAGGCGGAAGTCGACGAAAAGAGACAAATAGTAGAATAAACTACTAATAATAGACATAAAATGCGTGGAAATAAAGATGTAAAACATCGTATTATAGACACGCATCACTATGCTTCCTTACAAGTTGATGAAACCGAAAAAACTCTCACTGCCAAACTTAATGGTAAGCCCATAGAACTTTCTCAATCTGATTTTTCTGAAATTCTTAACATACCCAACGAAGAATATGACAACCTACCCTCTGAAACCTAGCATGCCCTTGATTATGCCTCACCCATGACCATTGCCAAAACTGTTTTTCCTAAGGCCATTACTTGTGGTGGCGTCGCGAATACTCAAATCCCTCCCCCTCTCCGCTTAATTTTTAATATGCTTTGCCGTACCCTCTACCCTTCAGGAGACCGCACCAAACTTTCAATTTCCCAATAATACATCATTTACCACATCGCCACTCACTGCAAAATAAACCTCCCTGGTTTGATGTTTCGACGTTTCTCGGCCATGACCACAAAACTTTACGACCCTAAAGACTCTAGTGTTATCCGTCTACCTTATTGTATGTGGGTTTCCAAAGTTCTGAAAGCTAAGGGTGTGTTACTCTCGACAAGTGTGGGTTGTGTGAATTGTTGTGATGTGATGAGTGATGGGCAGTTTGGGAAAATGTTAATTTGAATTGGTGATGATGGGTTGCACCCAATAAAGTCTCGGGGCAAGGGTCTTGAATCTGCTTCATCTAGCAATGGTTCGGGTCCATCTTTGGGAACGGTTCTCAAAGCAGTCCAAGAACTTGGTGCATGGGTTAAGGCGGATTCAGAAAAGAAGGATGTTGTTATGGCTCGTGTGGAGGATGGCTTGGCTGGGATTGGTCGTCTTGAGAAGATTGTAGATGGGTTGAAAGGTGAAGTTGATATTATCTCTACTCTCCTCCAAGCAAAGGATGATGGTCCCTCCGAGGGAAATTCTGATGATGAGTCCTCATCCTAGACCTAACCCTTGTCCTCTCAAACTATTTTGCCTCTTTTGTTACGCCCCCTTCCCTTCATCGTATTATTGGTTTTGGTGGTGTACCCTTTAAACTTGATCTTGCCATGGTGAACAACGTTTGAACTATGTTTAAACCTTGCTTTGTGTTGACTTTGTTATCTTTGCACGATTGCGTTTATCTTTAAGTGTTTTCTAACATGTGTATTCCCATGATTGAACGGTAGCATCATTGCCCTTTTGATGATGTCAAGAGGGGGAAAAGGTAAAACTCATGCCATGTCTTTTAGAACTACTTGATTAACCTGTGCCTTGCTCTAAATTTCTCGATTAATCCTTGATATATGGTTTGTGTTCTTATATCTAGTCTATCTTGCTTTAGGTGTTTGCTTTCATATGGTTAACTCTCTCTAATCTACATGTTCTTGGTAATACTTGACTATACATGAAAGGGGGAAATTTTAAACTTTTGATTTGCATTCCTTTTGTTTGGGCTTGTCATTATCAAAGGGGGAATTTGTTGGGTTCTCTTAATTGATGATGACATACCCATTTTAACTTGTGTTTTCTTAGTTAACTATTTCAGGCTTAATCGATCAATTTGCTTATTCTAATCATTCAAGGATCGTCAAGTAGTTGCTACCCAAGACATAGAGTCATTTGGTTTTGTACCGGTCATATTATGTACAAGTTGGAAGAGTAAAATACTTATAACAGTGACAGTCTGACATACCGTTACCTGTAACGGGTGATGGTATTCTTGACTATCTAGTTTGACCCGTCAGACTTGAAGCAAACTTTTCATCTCAAATATTTTACAAATAGGCTCTCTCAAATCAGTTTCGACATCTTAAAATATTTGAAAAAGTGGTGTGGTAAAATGAGTTTGTAAAGACTAGTTCAAAAGATTTCCCTTTTCATGAAACAACCTTTTCTTATCTTTCCATGAACCTTGTTTGGCTCTTTCATTGTTTATCAATGGATTGTCCTCTTGCTAATGGCATCTCTTCCTTGTTTCTGAAAACCCACGGTTATTTTGAGACTAAATATAAACTCTATTTTCTCTCTTTTGCTCCTTAGAAGTAAGCCCTTTTGGTGCTAGTTTGGGAAGGTCAACTTCTCTTGTCTTGTGACCAAAGAACTTGACCACAAACCCTAGCTAACACCCTCTCGTCCCTTCTCTATAAAAGGAGCACCACTCCTCACTTTGAAAGCAAGACTTTCCTGAGAATTTTCTTAAGTTTGCAAAATTGGTTTCAAGTTTAAAATCATTTTTAGTATTTTGCAAAAGCTTTCAAAGTCTTCAAATGTTACAGTCACAACAACTGTTACTTTAAGTATTGAACTCTTTCACTTATGAACCGTTTGATCTTGTAAGTTGTCCATATCAATTCTTGTTAAGAATCAGTCCGTGGAAACTCGATCCTTGTAAAACGTTCTAAGTAAGAGTGTATAGTTCTAGGACGGAGTAGTCCTTGAACTTGTGTCGTAACCGGAGTAGGTTGTTGCTGTCGCAACCGGAGTAGGTTGTTGGTCTTTTTATTGTACGGGTTTTTAGTAGTCGGAGTAGATCACTAAAATATTCAATAAAAATTAGATTGGACGTAGGCTTTTGAGTATTAGCCGAACCAATTCAAAAATCTTGTGTTCTATCTTTGCTTACTTTTATTCCGCTGCATTTATTCTTATCTTCTTCTTTGTTTGCTTTACTTTGAGGTAACAGTTCTACATACTGTCACATTCGTTCTGTAGCTTGTACTTCATATGCTAAGAGATGAATAGCAACAGTCAGAACCATTGTTACCCTCACAGTTCAGCAAGTAGTTACTTTTCAATACTCGTTTAATTCGTCAGTATTAATCGATGTATTCACAACTTCTCCACATTATCAAACAACTTACTTTAATTTAATAAAATTTAAGTTGAAATTTTAAAATAGTACCTAATTCACCCCCTCTCCCTCTTAGGTACTTGAATCCATAAACTCTTCAGGAATTAATACCGTAATAATGTAGGTTCTTGAATTCGAGAGTGATCCCCGAGAACAAGATTCCATGTGATCAATACGGATTCCTGTGCCCCTATATTTTATCTATGCATATCGCGTTGATTTCTTACGAAGATCGGGTAGATTATATTGTTCGGGAATTGGCGACAAACAAAAAGCTCATATTTGCCCCTTATAATGAAATCGGGTAATAAACAAATTAATATTACGATTCCACTTACAATTGCATTTTCATAACTAATATATGTACTTGTTAATAATGATGATGTCTCTTGATTTAGGAGTCATTGGGTGCTAGCAGCCATCATACCGACCAAGCAGAAAGTTTTCTAATTGTACTCTTTGCATAGAGAACCAAACGAGACCTTTAAGGGCTTGATTATTAAGTAAGTTTATAATACTGATTTATTTATAATAACATTACGTTTCAATTTTTATTTATAGCAAAAAGCTCATTTTTGACCCAAAAATATGAGTTTCTGCCACCTTTTTTTTATATAAAAAAAGGGCCTTTGAGAAGGAAAGAGCTAACGATGATCAACCCACGAAAGATTCTGATGATGGCCCTACTTTTATTACGATAACAGGGGTACGTGCACAAATACAATACCTTAAGTGCAAAAATGTGTTTTTAATAATAATACGTGCGCAAATACAATACCTAAAGTGCAAGATTCTGATGTGGGCCTTCTCGTCTCTTCGTTTTTTATGTAATAATAGGTCTCTCTCCAGCCGGATAGCATACAATGTGGATACTACGTTTGTCGGTTCATGTTGGAGGTTATTATGCGAAGATATATTCTTATTCCAGAAAAGGTTAGTAATTTAATAATGTGTTTATTACTTTTTTTAAATTAGAGCTGATGTTGTCTTGCTTGCTGCTATACCATGATGTTGCTATGCTGAATGATCTATGTTGTTACACTAATGAACAACACTAATGCTGCTGTCAATCAATAATGTCTTGTCTTTGTTTTTTCCGCAGTATGTAATCAACGCGCCACAAGTAGTACCTGAGTACAAAAAGCACCAAATATACGAGGTAAGGGACTTGTCGGGCAAAAACGTCTTAATACATTACAATGAAGACTAAATGCATGATACTTAGAGCTTAGATCAGCTTAGTAAATTTTTTGTTAAAGTTAGGGAATAATCTTTGTAGATAGAGCTAGGGGGATGCACAGTTTTAGGAATCTTAGTTCATGTAAAGAAATCAAATTGTAAGTATATATGATGCTGCAGTTGTGGTTGAATAGAATCTATTGAGTTCTGATGAACCCAGCTGTGGTTTATATTGGTGCTGATATATGTTGTTGCTGATATATGCAGGATTTTGAATGGCATGAAACAAATTTAATTTTTAAAAAAATTACGAAAATGTAATAAAAACGGTTACTAAAACAAAAACCGTTGTAAATACCTTTCACAAATACCCGCGCATAATATTCAACAACAGGTTTTAAAAAAAGAACCGTTGTAAATACCTTTCACAAATACCCGCGCATAATATTCAACTACAGGTTTTAATTGATGAACCGTTGTTACTAACAATTTCAACAACGGTTATTTTACGTATACCCGTTGTTAAAAGTATTCACAAGTTTGGTGGGAAAGATGTAACAACGGTTTTTTATATGATAACCGTTGTTATATCCTTCCCACCAAATTTTTTTCAAACTTTCCACAACGACTTACTCGCAACAACAACGGCTTTTAACCGTTGTGAATAATTTCCACAACGGTTTTAGTAAATAACCTAACCGTTGTAAATACCTTTTACAACAGCCGCTTTAACAACGTCCATCTTTTGTTTTAACAACGGTTTTTACCCGTTGTTATAGCCTGTATCTGTAGTAGTGATTAAAAGGATTCTTGTGACTGGTTATTAAAACAATGTGTGGATACACAATACTCGAGGTTATTCTGTTGGTGATGATTATATTTAGTTGAAAGGAGTATAACCTATTGTTCAATGGTATCATAATGTTTGGGAAACAGGTGTTATCCTAAACACTCTTTAATTCGATGGTTGGTTGAACTGTGTTGAGCTACAAGGTTTTGATGATAACAAATGTTGGAAGTAATGCAAAGGCTAGTAATGTTGTCTAAATACATTACATCATAGAGAAGCCTTCCATTTTCCCCATAAGAGAATCTCTACATTTTCTCCACTACTTGCATGATTATAGCCACTAACTCCATGTTTTTTGGCCCATGTTCATGGTGGTGGTTAGGTCACTAACTTTGTGGTTATGGTGCTAATTAACCACTATAAATAGAGAAGTGTAGTCATTTGAGAAATACACATCTTCATATATCTTTACTACATTCTCTATGATAATTTTGAGTATACCATATGAGTTCCAACTCCTAATAGTTGAGTACACAACTTTTAGGAGTGTTGTGTGACCTTAGGGGATGACGCCTACATCGATTTGTACCGTAGTCGGTGTGATTTCGTTTCTCATTCAGTGGCCTTCATGCCACGACACAACAATAAATATTCTCTAATTATATCTTCGCCCCTATAGTGATACTATATTTCCAACATTTGATAAACGAAATCTTGTCACTATTATTGTTGTTGTGTTCTCATTATTGAGAATCATTTGATTGGAAAAAATATTTATTTTCGTCTAGAAGATTCACCCCGTAGAGAGTGAGCCAGCACGTCGGTATTTTGGCCATAACTCGGCCTCTAGACCTTTGTTTGAGGTGTGTAATATGGCGTTAGAAGGTAAGAAGAAGGGCTATAACTTTGTAGTTGAAGCCGTGAACAGATTCTGTCATTTAGCTTCCTTAAAATGGACAATAATGTCATGGTAATGTGCTGGAAAGTTTATGAAGATTCATAAAAGAATGGTATTATCTATAATTTTATTGCTCACTTCATTCTTGTGATTAAGGTATGTTCCCGTGAATTTCCTTTACAAATATTTATGATGATAAATATGAAGGTTTGGTCAGATTATATATGTCTTAATCATTCATATGTTTAAGCTACTACTTTATTTGGTTAGACATGTCTATAATCTTGGTAAAATTACTTTTAATAATTGATTTCGAGATTATGTGAATGCAATTGTTCAAAGATTTTGAATGACAAGTAGGTAGAATGATTGAGTGACCAAGATATTGTCATGTGTATAATATGTTTATCAAGCAAAATATTTCACACATTTGGATTGATTATTTAGTTTTGATTATGAGATGAACTAAAATTGATATTTGAGTTATAAACCAAATGTGAAGGTATACTTTGTTTTAAATTGATATAGTATCTTGGATATGTGTGACAAAAATTGGAAACGATTATTCGTCAAAGCTTCATAAAAGTAGATTATGGAGAACATAATTTGTCAATGATTATATGATATCTAAAAGTTGAGATGATGAATGAATAATGTGTATATTTTGTTTGAACGATTATGTTTGTCACTAATTTCTGGCGTCACAACATGTGGGGGAAGACGTTCAACTTATTTGATAAATTTATTCATCAAGTTTAGAGTTGATATCTTATAATTTGTGAAGAGTATGTATATCTTTGATTGTGGGGGTGTAGAGAAAATGATAATCGTATGTTGTATACTTGGCTAATTGAACCAAAATTAGATCGTGTGTTTTATACGTGGCTAATTGGACCAAAATTAGAAGTATTAATTTGTTGGATAATCGTTATAATCAATAAATAATGGTTGTGTAAGGTTCAATTATTATGTTACATTTTGCCTACACCACACTATACGAGATTATGATGATTGATTTTATGTTGGTAAGAAGTCAAATTCATTTTGTAAAATATTGTGGATTTGCAAAGAGTAAATATAAGTGAAACAATCATCGAGATTCGTTATTTTCTAATATAAGAATGATGGTGTATATAGAGCGTTTAGAAAATAATATGATTTTGGGTGCAAAATCACAAACACTACGTGTATGCTTTATTCTATGTCAATTTATTAGAAAGAGAAAATAATAAAGAAGATTATTTGTTCTTTTAAACGACATGGGAGTACGAGCTCTATATTTAATTAGAACAATGATGCTAATGAGTTATAAGAGAGCATGTTTTGACTATTGTGAGAAGTCTAATATGTATAATTATAGTTGCTTTAATGTAGCTTATGCAGCTAAGTACATTTTGTCTGTGTATTCATCACCAAAGTTACCATTCACGTTTGGTGAAGTGCCTAAGATGCAATATTAAGAATTTCATTATGTTGGATATCTAGAAAGATATTGGATCGACCAAATGGTAATGACGATCGACAAGGTGAGATCTATGGTGAGTAATATACATTTCCTCCTTTAATGGGGATCTTGTTTTAAGTCTATTGAGAAGACTATTATAACCTTGTCTATTGTGTAAGCATATTATATTGCTCTTAATCTTGCTGGGTAAGATGCAGGGTGATTGTGAAGCTATTATTAGCAGCAACTTAATTGTGGGGGCATGGAGTTTTGCCTAATGTTTATCTTTAGCATAATGCTAATATCAACTTAATAATGCTAAAATAATGTGTATAATGACTTGCAGATTTACACATTTTATGCAGATTTGAGAAAGTTGATTGAGAATAATATGCTCACAAATTATTATCTTTGTGAAATTTGAGTGGAGCATATTTAAACGAATGAACTAAGAAAGAAAGAAGTCCTAGAATTGTCGAGGGGAATGGGGCAAAAGCCTATTAGTTGAGGAATTTGTGGTGGATACCGGAAATTGCTATGCAAGGGTGGTCTAACGAAGCCATAGATAACTCATACTTGTGTACACGTCACATTCCTATGATATGTACACTATTTTGGACGGTTGAGCATTTAGCTCTTAATGGTCTTATAGCCCAAAATTGGGTGGTCCTTGTGAGACGGACTTGATGAGACCACCGTAATGATGGAGGTTGATATATTTCTCTTAATGAATCTATATCCCTTTATTTGGTCGGTCCTATTGAGAAGGACTTGATGGATTCACCGTAATGTTGAAAGGTTGAGCCTTAGAGCTTTTAATGAATCTATATCCCTTTATTTGGGTGGTCTTATTGAGAAGGACCTGATGGATTCACCGCTATGTTAAGAGGTTGAGCCTTAGAGCTCTTAATGATTCTATAGCTCATGCGTGAGTGGTTTATATGGAGATAGACTTGTTGGAATCACCTACGTGAGTGTGAAGGAATGCCCTCCTTCTATGAGAGACTAGGCTATCTCTCTAGAGCACACGTACGAATCCCAAGGTTCATTTGGCCATAAATTTGTTGAATTGTATCGCGGAACTCATCTGGAACTTAAGGTGAGATATGTGTTTAGAATTTACCCCGGAGTCTTGGAGTTCAAGATTCGTTCACTCTCTAGGTGATGAAAGAATTGTTCCATTTCACTATGTGTTAATTCAAATCGAAAGATATTAATGCTTAAGTATCAATCCTTATTAATATGCTCACAATTTTGTCTATCATTTGCATTAGTGGGGGATTGTTGGAAGTAATGCAAAGGCTAGTAATGTTGTCTAAATACATTACATCATAGAGAAGCCTTCCATTTTCCTCGTAAGAGAATCTCTACACTTTCTCCACTACTTGCATGATTATAGCCACTAACTCCATGTTTTTTGGCCCATGTTCATGGTGGTGGTTAGGCCACTAACTTTGTGGTTATGGTGCTAATTAACCACTATAAATAGAGAAGTGTAGTCATTTGAGAAATACACATCTTCATATATCTTTACTATATTCGCTATGATAATTTTGAGCATACCATATGAGTTCCAACTCCTAATAGTTGAGTACACAACTTTTAGGAGTGTTGTGTGACCTTGAAGGACGACGCCTACATCGATTTGTACCGTATTGGAGACGATTTCGTTTCTCATTCAGTGACCTCCATACCACGATACAACAACAAATATTCTCTAATTATCTCTTCACCCCTATAGTGATACTATATTTCCAACAACAAATACTTCATATATATATTGCTTTCTTGTGCTACTAATGTGTGTATTTCTCAAGTGTGCAATTGTAGATACCCGACATCTACATCTTCAAAAAAATACCCGATGATGATCGGACTACAACGTGTTTTGAT
Source organism: Silene latifolia (assembly GCF_048544455.1). Lineage (NCBI taxonomy): Eukaryota > Viridiplantae > Streptophyta > Magnoliopsida > Caryophyllales > Caryophyllaceae > Silene > Silene latifolia. The sequence continues at coordinate 47,955,210 of NC_133534.1, forward strand.
TTGTGTGCGTGGATTGGCTATACATGAGACGGTTTAATGCTTTACTTGGATATGAAAAATAATTACAAAAATGATTTTCTAGCATCATTTGCATTAAAACAGCATTTTTTAGAGTTAAAACCAACTTCGGACCCAAAACTGACTCAGAAACCCGCAACCCGAGTCAACCTGAGTCAACCCGAGCCTCGAACATCTAAAATAATGCCATGCATGATTTTATCATGCCATTTGCTTTAAAATGACACTAATTAGAGTCAAAATCGACACCAGACCAAAAACCGACTCAAAAATCAAATCTCGGCTCGACACGGGTCAAACCCGAGTCAAACACATAAAATGCACACCTCAAATAACACCCAAACTAAAGCTCAGATGACTAAGCAATCACGTCATCCACAAAACACAACCAACCAAAACATTGGTTAGAATAAAGAGAAAATCCAAATTTCCGAAATGGACAAGACGTCGCTTTCCACCGCTGGCGTGCTCGCGCCTTAAGTGGCTACCCTTAGCCAGCAAGCAAACCCAACCGACTTACTACCATTCCCATATCTCTATAAATACCCCCTAATTCACACCCCATAATCCTTACGCAAGAGTCCACCCCCTCACATCTCCCTTAAACTTCTAGACCTCTCGACTTACTAAGTCAAAAAAACGGACACGTGTTTTCGACCTACTGATCGAAAACACAAGCCTTACATATTTTTTTTGGTACGATCGTCGTGCATTCGACCGACCCATTCGACCAACTCAACATAAATCAACATGTTTTCAAACAACATATTTTCAACATACTTTCAAAACAAAATCCTTTTTTAAGACACTCTTTTAAACTCATTTTGATCCCAAGTAGTCGCATAACGAGAAAACCGTCTCTAATGTCGTTTACCTCGCAATCATCATAACATGTAAGTTTGAGGGTGTAAATATTCCATTTATTTCATGTCTTTACTATTTTTAGGAGTTTATAAGCATAAACAATGCACAGTTAGGGAATGCACAGTTTTAGGAATCTTAGTTCATGTAAAGAGATCAAATTGTAAGTATATATGATACTGCAGTTGTGGTTGAATAGAATCTATTGAGTTCTGATGAACCCAGCTGTGATTTATATTGGTGCTGATATAGGTTGTTGCTGATATATGCAGGATTTTGAATGGCATGAAACAAATTTAATTTTTAAAAAAATTACGAAAATGTAATAAAAACGGTTACTAAAACAAAAACCGTTGTAAATACCTTTCACAAATACCCGCGCATAATATTCAACAACAGGTTTTAAAAAAAGAACCGTTGTAAATACCTTTCACAAATACCCGCGCATAATATTCAACTACAGGTTTTAATTGATGAACCGTTGTTACTAACAATTTCAACAACGGTTATTTTACGTATACCCGTTGTTAAAAGTATTCACAAGTTTGGTGGGAAAGATATAACAACGGTTTTTTATATGATAACCGTTGTTATATCCTTCCCACCAAATTTTTTTCAAACTTTCCACAACGACTTACTCGCAACAACAACGGCTTTTAACCGTTGTGAATAATTTCCACAACGGTTTTAGTAAATAACCTAACCGTTGTAAATACCTTTTACAACAGCCGCTTTAACAACGTCCACCTTTTGTTTTAACAACGGTTTTTACCCGTTGTTATAGCCTGTATCTGTAGTAGTGATTAAAAGGATTCTTGTGACTGGTTATTAAAACAATGTGTGGATACACAATACTCGAGGTTATTCTGTTGGTGATGATTATATTTAGTTGAAAGGAGTATAACCTATTGTTCAATGGTATCATAATGTTTGGGAAACAGGTGTTATCCTAAACACTCTTTAATTCGATGGTTGGTTGAACTGTGTTGAGCTACAAGGTTTTGATGATAACAAATGTTGGAAGTAATGCAAAGGCTAGTAATGTTGTCTAAATACATTACATCATAGAGAAGCCTTCCATTTTCCTCATAAGATAATCTCTACATTTTCTCCACTACTTGCATGATTATAGCCACTAACTCCATGTTTTTTGGCCCATGTTCATGGTGGTGGTTAGGTCACTAACTTTGTGGTTATGGTGCTAATTAACCACTATAAATAGAGAAGTGTAGTCATTTGAGAAATACACATCTTCATATATCTTTACTACATTCTCTATGATAATTTTGAGTATACCATATGAGTTCCAACTCCTAATAGTTGAGTACACAACTTTTAGGAGTGTTGTGTGACCTTAGGGGACGACGCCTACATCGATTTGTACAGTAGTCGGTGTGATTTCGTTTCTCATTCAGTGGCCTCCATGCCACGACACAACAACAAATATTCTCTAATTATATCTTCGCCCTTATAGTGATACTATATTTCCAACATTTGATAAACGAAATCTTGTCACTATTATTTTTGTTGTGTTCTCATTATTGAGAATCATTTGATTGGAGAAAATATTTATTTTCGTCTAGAAGATTCAGCCCGTAGAGAGTGAGCCAGCACGTCGGTATTTTGGCCATAACTCGGCCTCTAGACCTTTGTTTGAGGTGTGTAATATGGCGTTAGAAGCTAAGAAAAAGGGCTATAACTTTGTAGTTGAAGCCGTGAACAGATTCTGTCATTTAGCTTCCTTAAAATGGACAATAATGTCATGGTAATGTGCTGGAAAGTTTATGAAGATTCATAAAAGAATGGTATTATCTATAATTTTATTGCTCAATTCATTCTTGTGATTAAGGTATGTTCCCGTGAATTTCCTTTACAAATATTTATGATGATAAATATGAAGGTTTGGTCAGATTATATATGTCTTAATCATTCATATGTTTAAGCTACTACTTTATTTGGTTAGACATGTCTATAATCTTGGTAAAATTACTTTTAATAATTGATTTCGAGATTATGTGAATGCAATTGTTCAAAGATTTTGAATGACAAGTAGGTAGAATGATTGAGTGACCAAGATATTGTCATGTGTATAATATGTTTATCAAGCAAAATATTTCACACATTTGGATTGATTATTTATTTTTGATTATGAGATGAACTAAAATTGATATTTGAGTTATAAACCAAATGTGAAGGTATACTTTGTTTTAAATTGATATAGTATCTTGGATATGTGTGACAAAAATTGGAAACGATTATTCGTCAAAGCTTCATAAAAGTAGATTATGGAGAACATAATTTGTCAATAATTATATGATATCTAAAAGTTGAGATGATGAATGAATAATGTGTATATTTTGTTTGAACGATTATGTTTGTCACTAATTTAAGGCGTCACAACATGTGGGGAAGACGTTCAACTTATTTGATAAATTTATTCATCAAGTTTAGAGTTGATATCTTATAATTTGTGAAGAGTATGTATATCTTTGATTGTGGGGGTGTAGAGAAAATGATAATCGTATGTTGTATACTTGGCTAATTGAACCAAAATTAGATCGTGTGTTTTATACGTGGCTAATTGAACCAAAATTAGAAGTATTAATTTGTTGGATAATCGTTATAATCAATAAATAATGGTTGTGTAAGGTTCAATTATTATGTTACATTTTGCTTACACCACACTATACGAGATTATGATGATTGATTTTATGTTGGTAAGAAGTCAAATTCATTTTGTAAAATATTGTGGATTTGCAAAGAGTAAATATAAGTGAAACAATCATCGAGATTCGTTATTTTCTAATATAAGAATGATGGTGTATATAGAGCGTTTAGAAAATAATATGATTTTGGGTGCAAAATCACAAACACTACGTGTATGCTTTATTCTATGTCAATTTATTAGAAAGAGAAAATAATAAAGAAGATTATTTGTTCTTTTAAACGACATGGGAGTACGAGCTCTATATTTAATTAGAACAATGATGCTAATGAGTTATAAGAGAGCATGTTTTGACTATTGTGAGAAGTCTAATATGTATAATTATAGTTGCTTTAATGTAGCTTATGCAGCTAAGTACATTTTGTCTGTGTATTCATCACCAAAGTTACCATTCACGTTTGGTGAAGTGCCTAAGATGCAATATTAAGAATTTCATTATGTTGGATATCTAGAAAGATATTGGATCGACCAAATGGTAATGACGATCGACAAGGTGAGATCTATGGTGAGTAATATACATTTCCTCCTTTAATGGGGATCTTGTTTTAAGTCTATTGAGAAGACTATTATAACCTTGTCTATTGTGTAAGCATATTATATTGCTCTTAATCTTGCTGGGTAAGATGCAGGGTGATTTTGAAGCTATTATTAGCAGCAACTTAATTGTGGGGGCATGGAGTTTTGCCTAATGTTTATCTTTAGCATAATGCTAATATCAACTTAATAATGCTAAAATAATGTGTATAATGACTTGCAGATTTACACATTTTATGCAGATTTGAGAAAGTTGATTGAGAATAATATGCTCACAAATTATTATCTTTGTGAAATTTGAGTGGAGCATATTTAAACGAATGAACTAAGAAAGAAAGAAGTCCTAGAATTGTCGAGGGGAATGGGGCAAAAGCCTATTAGTTGAGGAATTTGTGGTGGATACCGGAAATTGCTATGCAAGGGTGGTCTAACGAAGCCATAGATAACTCATACTTGTGTACACGTCACATTCCTATGATATGTACACTATTTTGGACGGTTGAGCATTTAGCTCTTAATGGTCTTATAGCCCAAAATTGGGTGGTCCTTGTGAGACGGACTTGATGAGACCACCGTAATGATGGAGGTTGATATATTTCTCTTAATGAATCTATATCCCTTTATTTGGTCGGTCCTATTGAGAAGGACTTGATGGATTCACCGTAATGTTGAAAGGTTGAGCCTTAGAGCTTTTAATGAATCTATATCCCTTTATTTGGGTGGTCTTATTGAGAAGGACCTGATGGATTCACCGCTATGTTAAGAGGTTGAGCCTTAGAGCTCTTAATGATTCTATAGCTCATGCGTGAGTGGTTTATATGGAGATAGACTTGTTGGAATCACCTACGTGAGTGTGAAGGAATGCCCTCCTTCTATGAGAGACTAGGCTATCTCTCTAGAGCACACGTACGAATCCCAAGGTTCATTTGGCCATAAATTTGTTGAATTGTATCGCGGAACTCATCTGGAACTTAAGGTGAGATATGTGTTTAGAATTTACCCCGGAGTCTTGGAGTTCAAGATTCGTTCACTCTCTAGGTGATGAAAGAATTGTTCCATTTCACTATGTGTTAATTCAAATCGAAAGATATTAATGCTTAAGTATCAATCCTTATTAATATGCTCACAATTTTGTCTATCATTTGCATTAGTGGGGGATTGTTGGAAGTAATGCAAAGGCTAGTAATGTTGTCTAAATACATTACATCATAGAGAAGCCTTCCATTTTCCTCGTAAGAGAATCTCTACACTTTCTCCACTACTTGCATGATTATAGCCACTAACTCCATGTTTTTTGGCCCATGTTCATGGTGGTGGTTAGGCCACTAACTTTGTGGTTATGGTGCTAATTAACCACTATAAATAGAGAAGTGTAGTCATTTGAGAAATACACATCTTCATATATCTTTACTATATTCGCTATGATAATTTTGAGCATACCATATGAGTTCCAACTCCTAATAGTTGAGTACACAACTTTTAGGAGTGTTGTGTGACCTTGAGGGACGACGCCTACATCGATTTGTACCGTAGTCGAGACGATTTCGTTTCTCATTCAGTGACCTCCATACCACGATACAACAACAAATATTCTCTAATTATCTCTTCGCCCCTATAGTGATACTATATTTCCAACAACAAATACTTCATATATATATTGCTTTCTTGTGCTACTAATGTGTGTATTTCTCAAGTGTGCAATTGTAGATATCTGACATCTACATCTTCAAAAAAATACCCGATGATGATCGGACTACAACGTGTTTTGATTTGTGTGCGGGGATTGGCTATACATGAGACGGTTTAATGCTTTACTCGGATATGAAAAATGATTACAAAAATGATTTTCTAGCATCATTTGCATTAAAACAGCATTTTTTAGAGTTAAAACCAACTTCGGACCCAAAACTGACTCAGAAACCTGCAACCCGAGTCAACCTGAGTCAACCCGAGCCTCGAACATCTAAAATAATGCCATGCATGATTTTATCATGCCATTTGCTTTAAAATGACACTAATTAGAGTCAAAATCGACACCAGACCAAAAACCGACTCAAAAATCAAATCTCGGCTCGACACGGGTCAAACCCGAGTCAAACACACAAAATACACACCTCAAATAACACCCAAACTAAAGCTCAGATGACTAAGCAATCACGTCATCCACAAAACACAACCAACCAAAACATTGGTTAGAATAAAGAGAAAATCCAAATTTCCGAAATGGACAAGACGTCGCTTTCCACCGCTGGCGTGCTCGCGCCTTAAGTGGCTACCCTTAGCCAGCAAGCAAACCCAACCGACTTACTACCATTCCCATATCTCTATAAATACCCCCTAATTCACACCCCATAATCCTTACGCAAGAGTCCACCCCCTCACATCTCCCTTAAACTTCTAGACCTCTCGACTTACTAAGTCAAAAAAACGGACACGTGTTTTCGACCTACTGATCGAAAACACAAGCCTTACATATTTTTTTTGGTACGATCGTCGTGCATTCGACCGACCCATTCGACCAACTCAACATAAATCAACATGTTTTCAAACAACATATTTTCAACATACTTTCAAAACAAAATCCTTTTTTAAGGCACTCTTTTAAACTCATTTTGATCCCAAGTAGTCGCATAACGAGAAAACCGTCTCTAATGTCGTTTACCTCGCAATCATCATAACATGTAAGTTTGAGGGTGTAAATATTCCATTTATTTCATGTCTTTACTATTTTTAGGAGTTTATAAGCATAAACAATGCATAACATGATTCAAAACAGGAAAGATCGAGCCAAAACCAGACTTTAGTCTGAGACAGGGGCTCCTCATCTCGCCAGACCTAAGTCAGTGCTCATCTTTCGCAACATTTTCCTTTTATTTTCTTTATTTTTCTTCTACGGGTTTTACCACTTTAATTTATTTTCTCATGACAATTTTTTAACCATCTCCAAAAATCATCCTTGGTTAAATTATATCATGGCGGTTTATTCCGTGTTTCGATGAGATTTCTTGGTTAATAACAAAATCATCGGTATTTAAACACTTTTTTCTTTTATTTACCATTTTTTTCATTTATTTACATTTGCAAGCATTTTAGGCATATTCATAATCATCCTAGGTTCTTTATAACATGTCGGTTTTTAATCCGAGTATGATGACAAATCTTGACTAATTACAGAGTAATGAACTTAACATAATTAGTTCATATCAAACATTTTTCTCCACTTTCATTTTATTTTATTTTTATCCTTATCTTGACCATAATGGATATCACTCTTGGTTAAGATAAATACCATATCAATTCGAGTACGTTGATAAAAGGGTTAAGCATACACATTTTACATTTTTATTTGTAAACTATAGTTTTCAAGCTTGCAAATCCGTATCCGACGACGAATATTATCAACATAAAGATAAATATTCCAAGTCATATAAATTATATTCAACACATTAACACAAAAGCGTTATTGATGACCTTTTCAACAAAGGCGGTTTTTAACGACCTTTTAAAACAGTTTTTCATAACCTTTTATACAACCAGGAGAGGTCCCTTGGACCGCCCTATGGCTCGCACCCCAAGGAACCTCTTGTTTCCTGTATTTCAAAACCTGGCCATAGCCCTTTACATCGCCCTATGGCCCGCGCCCCTATGGGGCTGTGTGGCACTGTTCTGCTTCGTTTCAGCACTTGTCTGAGACAATCTTGACCTCAGTTAACCCGAATGCGTGACGGATCAGATTGACGAGTTTACATTTCATATTTTACACTTTATCATTTAAACACACATCTCTTTCAAACAAATGGATTGTGTTAAGCGCCATAATCCTAATTTGTTAAATGGATGTTTAATTTCCATTTTCACATGCAAATCAATCTAAATCCAACCTCGACACCAATTTATTGATAACTACATAAATAACCGACATAGCAAATTGTCACATGTTAGGTTAAACTTGTGGATGCGCATTCATGGATTTTACTTGTTTTATCAACTTTTGCACTAGCAACCACGATCAATCAGTAGAGGCCGCTAACGTGGGCGGGATTGGGTGTTTGATTAAAGGCTTTCCAATACGTACCCTCACCCCTTACTTAGAACCTTTAGATAGTGGACGACCTTATCTATGGCAACGAGAGTCATTCTAGCGATAGGACGCTAAAGGGGGACGATTCCTTATCTTTAGTACCTATGTCAAGTACTTCTTTGTGCTTCGTTTGACCGAGGTATAAAATGGATTTGAATTGTTTCCAGACATCCCATAAATTTTTGGTGGTGACTCCGAACATCTCGGCATCGTTTCGAGACCTTCATCGAGACAAAACCAACTGATCTAAAATTATCCGGTCGAAAGCATTTCCACGTCAGCAAACGTGGCTTTCAGACTGCTGCATGTCCACAGTTGGCTATGCGTCCACATATTGGCGTGCGGGTGGCCCATGTCCACAGATTGGCGATTCCGTTGGGGAATCCAGGACACTTGTGTCTTTGTGATCCTTAGATGTTAAACTCGAAGGAGGTCGTGGTTAAACTGCATTAATTGATATTACGGTTATAAGTTGGGTTCCTTGTCCAGGCCCACAACCTAACCTTAATCGACCAATTGGCTCGTCTTGTCAGCTTGAGTTTTCGCATCCCCGCGTTTCGAGTCCCGATTGCGTCAAGCATGTCGTTGACGTTACACTCTTTTGTTTTGTCAAAGAGCTTTCACTACCTTCGTGAATGAGGCTAGGGCTGCTCCTTACACATTTTGTTTGGATTGACATCTGTCTCGAAAATCGAGGATTGATCGCTTGGTTTGTAACCACCCTTATTAAGCCAAAACCTATGTCAGAATTATGCATAATATAATGAACTACGAGTGCTTATGTACTATGTGATCATAAGTCCTTCCGTGTCATTTTCAAAACATACAAAAACACCTTCTTACGCCGTTATAATGGTCATTTCAAACATCGGTCTTTGCCGACCGTTGTAAAATCATCTTCTTATGCCGTCCTATTGACGATTTCAAAACTAGTTTTTTCACAACTATTTCAAATCACTTTCTTATGCCGCGATAATGACGATTTCAAAACTCGGTTTTTCACAACCGCTTCAAATCACCTTCTTATGCCGTCGTAATGACGATTACAAATCTTGGTTTTCACAACCGTTTCAAATCACCTTCTTGTTCCGTCGTAATGACGATTTTAAAACTCGGTTTTTCACAACCATTTCAAAGCACTTTTCCCTGCCGTCGTAATGACGATTTCAAAACTTGGTTTTTTAAACCATTTCAAAAATCAATTTTGCGCCGACATAATGGACATTTTAAATCCCGAGAACGACGCACCGTTTTCGAGACTATGTCAAAACCATCTTCGAAAACAACTCACTTTTTTCGAGACCACAACAATTTCAACAATCTCAAACTTTTGTATCATCAATTTTCAAAACATTTCAAAACTCTTTTTACGTCATCGTAATGACGATTTCGATCCTCGATAACCAAAACCTTCAAACCGTTTTCACGCCGCCATAGTGGCTATTTCATTTCTCAACTCTTCAATTTCAAAACCGCATTTGGAAGCAAAAACACATTTTCCCAAGCCGTCGTAATGACGAATTTTACCCTCGAATTTTCAAAATTCAAAATCAATTTGCAAATCGAGAAACACCGCCTTTTCAAGCCGTCGTAACGATGATTTCAATTCCCGTAATTTTTCATATTTCAAATCCCGTTTTTTTAAACGAGTTTGACCGCTTTTCAAATCGTCGTAATGACGAGTTAAATCCCCAAATTTTCAGATTTCAAACCCACATTTTTAAAAACCCTGTAATACCCCACATATTTCAACTAAACTCTTATTGTTTTATTTGTTAATAAAAAGAAAAAAAAAGACTTTGATTAACTCGTAAGCATTATAGGGTTGCCATTGTTTAAGGCCTTACCCTTTCTGGTTTTAATTCCTTAAGCCGCCTAACCTATATATATCCTTGTCTTTTGTTTCTTGTCAATACTTTTGTTGTTTCCCATGCTTTTCTTTTACCAGCCGCCCAACAACATCAACACCATAATTCATAGCCATCATAATAATTATCTTACCCTTATGTTCTTGTCTCAAGCCGAATCGTTCTTATAAGCGTACTAATATTAGTATGGCATGATAATTAGTTATGCCTATGCTTGATCTTCCGATTTGTATTCCATGGTTAGGCGCCCTTGATGAATTTCATAAGCATGTGTTTGGAATAATTCCAATTAGTTTCTAATAAAGGTAACACGATTCTACCGATCCTATTATTATTACTATTGTTCGGGGTTATATGTATATCTGCTAATTTATATTTGTTAATTAATTGTTGCTTTTGATTGAGTTTTGTTTTATTACCGTGCCATTGATAACAGTAATAATAGCTATATAATATTCTATCGTTTCTATTGTGCGAGCATTGGGTTATACGGAGTATTATGGAGCGTTGTGAGAGTCGGGAAGAATTTATAAGCGAGAACGATAGTCTTGGTGATGGAGTTTTCTGACTTTGGCTTAGTTTAGATTATGTGGGTGATAATAGTGAGTACTTGGTCTATTAAAAAGGTTGACTAGATGAAGTGGAGTTGTATAATGAAGATAATGATAGTGTATGAAACTAATAGCAGGTTATTTGGATTTTCGTTAATACTACTCTAAGCTAATCGGTAGTGTGTTTGGTTATTGTGTTTGATTGCACTACGTTGAGATATGATAAAGTGTGCACTATTACTTTATATTTGTGATAAGGCGAGCCTTGGTTGGTTTTACCAATATTGTGTTTAAATCGTCTTTCCTTTGACCTTGACTCGCGGGTGAGTAGCTTAAAGTCTTGAACATTAAGTGTTGAGCACGGTTCCTTGAACCTTTGACAATATAGATATTGAAATTGAGATGGAAATTGGTTACTGGTATTGAGTTATGAGTTATGGGGCCTTTGAGCCGAGTTATGTTTAACGGTCCAGTGTGACCATGGTTACTGAGTTATTTGAGTTTGAGATCGATATTGAGATGGAAATATTGTTTTGCGGTTTTATCCCGCCAGTTCACTCACCCCTTGTTCTTGGCTTAGATTCGACGATGAGAATACTATACTTGGTTACTTTGATATATTATATTATGAGACGAAATAATGAGTGAGATGGAGTAGAGAGTTGAGATTGAATTAATTATTGGGACGAGAGTGTCCATTATATTATGGAGTAGGTTTGAGTATGAGATGAGTTAATGGGGAATGTTTTTATTATTCTCTCTGTTTATTTTTATATTTACATGTCTGTGTTTCCACGCCATGACCAAAAACTATTCTGCTTATATTGAGGTATTATCTGTTACTCAGCTTTCCGGCTGACGTGTTTTCTCCCTTCGGGGCTACTCGTCATGGGGGTAGTTCCTTTCTATCTTCTGATCTTATTTTCAGGTTGCTTCCGTTGGCTATTCAAAAGGATTTGATTTCGAGTCAAGTTTTTAATCAAAGACTTTGCAAAAGATTTGTTTTATTTTGTTTTCATTTGTATAAAAGAAATTTTGTAATAGAGACTTTGTATATTAATTATAATATCTCTGTATTTAGGCCATTTTTGTATGTAAAAGTTAATTTTAATTTAGCCGAAAATCAGGGGTGTTACAAACCCAATTTAGCTTTTCTAAGTTGTCGTAATGACGATTTCAATTCTCACAATTTTCGATTTCCATATCGTCTTTTAAAGATCAAAACCATTTTCCAATCCGTCGTAATGACGAATAATTGAATCCTCACAATTTTCAATCCAATTTCAACTATTTTAAAAAGAATTTAACCGTTTTAAAATTTTCAAATATCAAAATATCTTACAAACAAATTTAACCGCTTTAAATCAAGCGTTTAGTTTTGGCTAGACTGTCTATCAAATTCCCTCAGTCCTTATTTAGCTCTTTACTTGATCACTCAGTCCCTTAGTTGCAATCTTTTAGTGTGTATAGTTTCTTTAGTCGCTATGGCATCCTAGTGGATAGTTTTTGCAAATGTAGTTTCATTCCTTTTGAAATGAAATGAGAATTATTTGAAAAAAAAAAAAAAAAAAAAAAAAAATAACCGCTTTCAAATTTCAAAATACTTCGAAAACAAATTAAACCGTTTTCATAAGTTGAATTCAATTTGGAATCTTTTGAAACCAAATTTAACCATTTTTGTAACACCCCCTCATACCAAGGTACCTTACCAAGGACTCCCCTAGCATCAAAGGCTGTTACCATCTCGGTTACCCGAGGTTAGACCTGGCAAAATCAACCCGACCCGATTTACCCGACCCGAAAAGGATGACCCGAGACCCGAAATCGACCCGAATTGTTGAACCCGAATGACACCCGAAGCCCGAAGTGACCCGACCCGACCCGAAAATGACCCGAGCTTTCATGGACCCGTAACAGACCCGACCCGAAATGACCAATCCGAAACCACTCAACCCGAAAATGACCCGACAAAATATAACTTTAATTGACCCTAATAGACTTGAAATGCCTCTGTTCTTTTAATCTTTGACCCGAAAATGGCCTGACCCGAATTAACCCGACCCGCTTGACCCGAAAGACACCCGACCAACAAACCCGAAATAAACTAACCCGATCCGAACTAACCCGAAAATTTGAGAAACCCGAAATGACCCGACCCAAAGTGGCCCGACTCGAACCCGACCCGGTTGACAGGTCTACCTGAGGTAAGTATATATCAAAAGTAACAATCCACAAACACATCTATTAAAGTATAAAGAGTTAGCGATTACATTATCTTAGACCAACTCAAAATAAAAGTAAAAGGTCTCAAAACAAATGAAATCTAAGACATCTAAACTCATAACAGCGGAAGCTAGACTTGACGTGATGACTCCCTATGACAGTCCCACAGCTAACATCTGCATTACCTGTCACAATCTGCTCACCATCCCCGAATGGATCACCGCAGGTTTTACAAACAACAACACGGGGTCAGTACTGTTCAACCAAGATAAGACAAACAAATATTGTAACCGGCTGATCATCCCCCATCCCCGGTCTCCCGATCTCACACAGTAACCGACTACACACCGAAGTGTATAGCCCTGCCAGATTACCCATCGCAACAGGTAATCCTCGCCGCCAGTGGGTGACCGCAGCCCATCCCCACTACCTAGTCCCTTAATGTGCACATCCCCTCCCATGACGGGTTCCACAGAGGGCAAAGTAGGGTGTGAAGCCACTCCCGCAAGTGACTCCACCACAATCACATACAGCATCACAGCTGTCATAACACCACAACCGTCACAACATAACCACACCAACACCGTCACCACAACACCCATCCTCCGATGATCAGCAGATAACAACAATTATACACAGTACAATCACAACATCTCAAATTAATTAAATAGAACTGAGTAGGGAAAGCCTACCTTTTCGCAATCCGCTTACGCTGCAATCAACCATACAAATGCATAACAATTACCACATCGTCATCTACAACAACAATCATATAATTCTAATCACTAACTGCAAAACCCCATTTCCCCCAATTCATGAATAAAGACAAACCCTAGAATTAATCATCAAAAACATAGGGATAAAGACTTACCGGCGAAAAAATGAAAGATTGAATGCGATAGCTACGATTTCCACACACACAGAGGAGAGATTTGGGAGTGATTAGAGTGTCGCAGGTTTGATTAGGTTTGCAAAATGACGTTTTAGAAACTGATTATCGAATATATAATCCCTAATTACTCCCGAATCATACTGCTGAAATATTACTCGTCAGACCGGATACTCGATCGAGTATAGATTATACTCGGCCGAGTATCCTCTACTCGGTCGAGTATTCATCATACTCGGCCGAGTATTCCTCGGCAGTTGCCAAACAGACTACACAACCTACACTACTCGGTCGAGTAGGCTCTACTCGGTCGAGTACAAGCCTAAGAAATCCGTAGTATTACAGTCTTCCCTCCTTAAAAAGAACTTCGCCCTCAAAGATCCAACCCAACCTATAAAACATGAACCCCTAACACTAACTCCACCAACCACTCTTCCTTCCACAACATCGCTCACGATATCGTCTCAACTATAGCATAGCCTCCCAATACTAACTCCCTAATACTATTGGGTACCCACAACCTAAATGTTGCCAACTCTGTCTTAGTTCATAACGCTCACTAACCTCCTCAATTACCGAGACAATCCACCGGACAAGATCAACCATCAAAACGAAATGTTACATTCTACCACCCTTAAAACGAACTTCGTCCTCGAAGATTACTTACATACATAAACATCATCACACAATCCGTTAACACTATCGAAGTTTACTCACACTCCTAACCTCATACTACTACGAGCACTGCCATAACCTGTAATAAAATCGACCATCACACAAATCCATCCTTATTCTATACCAACACTCAAACTTCCAATTGCAACCTGTATGACCATCAAACTCTCTTGTCGCATCCTACTCCTCTTAATATAAATGTTACGTCCTCGTAACTCACTAATACCAGGTCCTTTGTTATACCTCTCATAATCCTCATTACTACCGCATGGCAACGATAACTCATTATAACCTCAACGCCTACAACCATTCCTATGACCATGACTCTCTTTCTTTAACAGTTCTCGTGCCTCAAATATTCGGTACTCCCATAACATATATCATAAAATCCTCAGTATAACCACTACCCCATCTCTTCTACATTACCACAACACGACATACTTCTATATACATATATACTCACCTCCACAATCTTATCTCACAATCCTCAAGTGTTACACATACATACATTAGCTTCTCCAGTTCACTTCTTTTATTACCACAAAACTCACCCTTGACTTGACATGATACTAAGTCCCAAAACTCTGTACTCACTGTCCCAATGAAAGGTGCTAATCCACATGTAGTTCCAGTTCAATACCACACATGCTCCACAATCTCTTGCTACAACTATGTCCACCAATGACTCATCTAAAACAAGATCAAAAGTACTTCAACAACCTCTCACTACTGAGTCCCATTAACAGAATATTACTATATCATGACAACAACAAAACCATACCCAACTCTCTTTCATATCCCATTCTACCTCCAATCCGAAGCCGAAACTGATAAGAAACATTAACAAACAAAACAACACTCGATATGCCATCACCGACACTAACAGCAAACAACAGTCAACAAACAAAAATATGTGACAACATGAAAATACCCGTATCACCACACGGATTACCGTGCACAGTGCACAAAACCACATCGATAGCCATCACGACTTTTACAATCTCATAACACTGACACAACACAACTTCCTTGACCACAAGACGTTATTAAAACTGCTCTACCAGATCACGACGTAGCATATGAGACGGGATCACAAATACCAACCTTATAAATATTATCCATAACATGACTCTTGAGACCGGAATCTCACACCATTACTTACAGATACCATACATACACATATGAGTATAACATATGACACGGAACACACATATAACGACTCGTAACTATCACGCCACACAATTACTCGTGAGGCCAGGACCTCACACAAAGTTTTACACACCTCATGGACCCATAAGCGGATTTATGTAGCCAATCTTGATCATGTAAGTTACCACTTGACAATGAATATCTCTTATCCAGACTTAACTCAGGTGCCCTTCATAACATATCTTCTCTTACACACAATTATCACCATCCGGCGAACGTAGCCATATCATCTGTACCCAACTACCAGCGAATACCTCATATATCCATACCTTAAACTCCCTCACAACCAAACATACTAATCACCTCCACAAAATTAACCTCATTAGAACAACTAACTTCCCTAAAATAACATCATCCTCAACCACTAGTAACAATACTATGACACCAACATCCTTCATGTGACTACTCTCTCACTATCCCTTTTTAATATAACAATCCGTTTCCTCCCTTTGGTTATCATCCCAAATAACGAACATCCAATCCATCAACAAATCTACCTCAACATTATTCCCAATTCTATCCTTTATCATAACGTTACCTAACTCTCCACCAAAATCTCAGATCGTGAAAACACTCTACAAGCTTCTTATTCCCTTAATACCTCGAAACTCACGGTTAACATATCGTCCTATTCTCCTATATAACCATTAACTCACACCCTCTGGTGAGGCTATCGTACATTTCCATAATTTCCTACCTTCATGCTTCTTAACTCCGGTCAACGTTCTCTCATCTCTCAACTTACTTCCATCCCTCTTTCCCCCCTTTTACTCAATAATACCAATTAATAATTCATCTCCTTTCCCTTTCTACCTAACTCTTTAGTCATTTGTTTATTTTCCCATAGCTCCACAACTCTAATTCCATTAATTCATATCAATATCTTATCATTCTTCTTATCATTTATCCTCTCTCATCTTGCTTCTCACTCACCTTTGTCACCATTAAGTCCACACACTAACAGTTACTCTTCAATTAGTCGTATCTCCCTCTCGTATCTCTAGATAACCAAAAATTTACCAAATACCGTTAATTTCCAGAGAATTACACACCAGACTCACCCCTTGATATTCCAAATTCCAAACTCGGTCACTATCTACAAATCCACGTCGCGACATAACTCCATCTACGTTCACTATATACCCCATCTACTTCATCCATCTAAAACAACATTTCATTACATATATCCTTAAGCAACACATTGCTAACTGTCTCCCTCCATAAATCCTTACACATCCCAATTTGCCACTATTCGCATCCCTTATCTCGATCTTTCATCCTCCCATTTCTTTACACTTATATCACTCTTGCCCATAAACACTGACTTTTATATTACTCAACACACGACTATATCACTCACCATATCTCACCAACATGTTCCTTACCCTGATTAGCTCATCATTCCTCCCTTTTCTTTTTCCACTATCCCTCACAACCATATTAACACATGTCTTCCTTACCCAACAAATGTCCTTCACAAGCCGGAATTCTCCTTGTCATAGCCTTTGGTAACTTACGTATCCAGACCGTCACATTTATAAAAGATTGCTTTAAGACTCAAAACATACATGTATACATTCCCTACGACTCAAAACAACCGTAAGAACATAACTACCGACTCAAAATGACCGCCCATTGAAGTACTCGATCGAGTACATAGTATAATAGGTCGAGTACAGGGTGCTCGGTCGAGTAGTGAGACTACTCGGCCGAGTTCACGACTCCAAAATCTGAACAGAATTATCACAGGAAGAATAATCGGCCGAATATGGAACACTCGGTCGAGTATGAAGGATACTCGGCCGAGTAGGGCCTACTCGGTCGAGTATCGGCACAGTTCTCAGCATTGTCCAGTTTTCGTAAAATAGTCATATCTCACTCGTTACTTGGTCAATCTGGGCGTGTGACCTATCGTTAGAATCTTAAGAAGACAAGCTATCACCTCCAATTGAAATTACCGCAATATCATTTTTAGAACTCAACTTATGACAGTTTTAAAACAACCCTTCCATAATCGATCATCATACAAATCAAATTTCCTAAACCAAAACAATTTGAACATGCGTAAGGCAACAACAACTCAATACTTCAAGAAACCAGTACACAAGTGAACTCTCATCATACCCACATGAAAATTAGACACGACGTTCATGTATATAGACACCTGCCCGTAACCATATGCTACTACCAAAAATCAAGCATTAACATCATCATGTTCATATGCACATGTACCACTACCATACTTCATGCTCAAGATTGTATTAAACAGGTAACATGATCACATTCTTCATGCTTGACAAGGCTGTCGTGTACCTATCAAAAATAAACTAACTAAACTAAATATATAGCTAGGGAAGTCAGGTCGATCTCCACAGGGAGGCAAGGTATCTATCTGTAGTCCGTCTATCTATGTCACAATTGGGGGGTTTTGTATTTGATTTTCTAAACTACCAAAGGTTTAAGGGAAAGAGAAATAGGGAAAGAGCGATAAAGCAAGAAAATGTGATAAAAGTGATCAGATAAAGAAGGTATGTCAGGATTTCGGTTCACTACGGTAGTTCAGTGACTCAACTGTAAATAGCTTAGACAAATTACTGTGAGACGGATACTGGAAAGGTCCTTCCGGTCCACTTTCTACCCTAGATTCCCACTAACTTAACTTCCGTCCTCGTCAGGGTAGTCTACTGTTCATAGCAGGTCTATTTAGTCCAATCTTCCGATCCAGGATTAGATTTAACCAGATTAAAAGGGTGACTCAGAAGCGTGCACTCAACTAAGTCGGTAAATACAGTTATATTGCTATGGTGACAGGGTCTCACAATTAATTCATCTAACCTATTTACTACATCGTCACAATTCTACCGTAGATCCCCTAATCCTAACATAAAATAAATTAGCTAATCATATTATCAATATTGTCAAGACTAATAATGATGAAATAACTAATAAATAACATAATTAAATTATAATTAAATCGCATAAAAGAGATTAGGGCAGAAATTAAGAGAGCAAAACAAGAGAATTAAAGTAAACAGATGAAAGATTAATATTAAAGGAAGAGAAAGAGATTACAATTGCGAGAATCCGGCGTAAAGAACACTAAATCCGAGCGAGAAATAATCCTAAAGCAAAAGTTAAAGTAGAGAAAAAGCAACGTAGTATTTACAGTGAAAGATGAATGATAAGATAATAGATTAGATGCCTAATAACCTAATTAATCGAGCTTAAATAGAAAAATCTAAGTCTATAAGCTAATTATAAGTTCACGGACTAATTAAAGCCCATGAAAGACAAAACCACTCGATCGAGTAACTTTATATCACTCGATCGAGTAAAATTAAGCTCAAACCACTCGATCGAGTAGAAAGTCTACTCGATCGAGTAAACCTTAAAACACAACTACTCGATCGAGTAGAAAAAGGACTCGATCGAGTAGAAAAAGGACTCGATCGAGTACTTTACAGCGCACAATTCCTACTTCGCGCACTGAACTTCAAACGGCTGCCATTTCTTTGTTACTTGGGAAAACAGGGCGTTTCCGGTGGCTTTGGAAAGTTAAGAGGACAAGATTTCATCTCCAATTAGAATCACCTGAATATCAGTTGTAGAACTCGAGATATGGCTCTTCAAAGTAGGCACTAATAATTTGAAGTTCTTCCTTTGCTCGCTTAGCTATCTTATTTCTTTGCGCACCTCAAGACAGCTACATTCCCGCTCCAAATTCACTCTTCCTCGAAATACATGCTAAACGGACGGTAAAAGGCTCGATTTCACTACTTTCCGGTCCATTTCTGCAAATAGAACAAAACAAACCAAAGTAGCATATTCGGGGCATTTCGTAGCATAAAACTACGATAATAGCATAGAAATACGTGCATAAAAAGGCCAAAAAGGACTATATAAAATGCACGTATCAAATCTCCCCAAACCAAACCTTTACTCGTCCTCGAGTAAACTAAATGCAAACTAATAGAACGGAAAAAGAAAGCTCAGAGCTAGCTATAACTTGTCTACTCGAACCAATTTAATGCAACAAAAATTAACAGTTATAGCTAAGCAGTCAATACGCAAACGAGTTATGAGTTGTTCAGAAATATATCTGACCTATCGACTTTGTAAGACCAACAAAATCGGACTCTCACTGTAACACCCTCATACTCCAAGTGCCTTACCAGGATCACTCAGGTATAAGGATGCTACCATCTCGGTTACCCGAGGCATGATAATCATAAGACAATGAAGAAACATACTTTATTAAATAAGTTTTAGCGATTACATAACAAAACCAACTGTAAGCAAAATACAACTGTTCTCAAACTATAAACCAACTGAAAGGAACTGTCCTAACAAACACAGCGGAAGACTAAAGACTCTGACATGTGATGACTCCATCCCCAACTAGATCCCGCGCGTATCCAAGATATACCGCAAGCAAATCGCTCACCACCCCGAATGGATCACCACAGTTTTTAAAACATTTAAACGGGGTCAGTACTAATCACACAATTAATATACATGTCACAATAAGATAAACAGAGACGACTTAACGTCACACATACACAACCAACCAACTCCAATCATCTCAATCATCGATCGTCCCCTTTGGACCGGCCCGCGCGATGGGGGACCGCAGCCGTACCCACCAAATCCCCGCTCCACATAGTGAGCGATAACCCCTGTCCATTAATGTGCACATCCCCTTCCGTGGCGGGTTCCACGAAGGGCGAAACTAGGGCGTGAAGCCACTCCCGCAAGTGACTCCACTCAGCCGAGAACGCATCTCGAGAACCATAGGCAACCAATCACAATCACAATATCAACAACCGTCGAATTTATCAACGATTGTACAATCACAATCACAGTAGTCACAATACAATTACTATATCAAACAATCAATCTCAACACATCAACAATCATCCCATTATGGGACTAATACTGAGTAGGAAATCCTACCTGGAATGCAACACAAACATCAGACGATCTAGCAGCTGTCTCAAAATCTTTCCTCTACGAACCCTTCTCCTATACACATAATCACATAATCACTACCAACACAACAAATCATAAAAACCCCCAATCCCAAAATTAGGGTTTAAACAAAGTCAACCAAACGCTATAAAATTGGTATGCAGAACTTACCCTAGACGCAAGGAACACTATGATGCAAAGAACAATGAAATCCGACACCTCTAGCTCCGGGATTTGCTAACGATGCGATGACAGACAAACTACGTAACTCCTTTTTTCCTCACTTAGGTTTTAGAACACATAAAAGAAACTAAGAAAAGTGACGGACAACCTTTTATACTTATCTCGCATCATTTAACAAAACCCGACAAAACATCCCCGTAAACCGGCTACTCGATCGAGTACCCAAGGTACTCGATCGAGTACCCCCCTACTCGATCGAGTACCCCAGCTACTCGATCGAGTACCCAACAGGTCAGAAACTATTTTAAAACGCAACTCACCCTTACTCGACAGAGTAAGGCCTACTCGATAGAGTACCTAAAGACTTATAAATATGAAGTATTACAGTCTTCCCTCCTTAAAAAAGAACTTTGTCCCCGAAGTTCAACCCATACATAAAAACAACCATACTAACTCGACCAAGACACAACAACATAACTAAGAACTCAAGAACTCGACCAATCATAAAACATGAACTTTTAACACCCACTCCACCAACTATGTTTACTTCCCTAACATGACTCATGATATCGTATCCACCACATATATATCTCTCACGACACCAACTCCATACATAACCAACTACCATCCTCTAACGCTGCTAGCTCCATAATATCATCCACTATCAAATCCAAAATCAAGACACTCATAGACATCAAACGGAGTGTTACATTCTACCACCCTTAAAAGGAACTTCGTCCTCGAAGTTTACTCACACTCATAATCTCATCATCCAACTGTCAACACTATCGAAGTATTCTCGCATTCCTAACATCAAACTACTACAAGCACGTCCGTGACCTTTTAACACTATCAACCACAACATATACAAATCCATATCTTATGCTACACCAACACTCTACTTCCAAATATACTACCATAAGAACAACCATCAAAATCTCTTTTATCGCATCCTACTCCTCTTAAGATAAATGTTACGTCCTCGTAACCTACTAATACTATATCCTTAGTTATATCTTCTCATTATTCTCATCATCATCACATGTCATAGATAACCACCTATACTCTAAACACTCGCCATGCATGTATCCAAGGCTCTCTTACTTAAACAATTCTCATACTTCAATTCACTCGTCACACCACCTAACCTATACCTCAAAATCTTTATCTTAACCCAAAACTTCAACTTTTCCACATTACCGCAACATGACATACCTCTCTATATAAACTATATGAAACTCCCATCATCAAAAACATAACTCACGATCCACACTTGTTACGTGCACTCATTCCAGTCCCTCAAGTTCTTTCCTTCATTACCGCAAAACTCATACATAACTTAATATGACACTAATTCCCCCAACACCCTACACTCACTGTCCCAACAAAAGATTATGAACTACCTGCCGCTTTCAGATCATTACAACACATGTTCCACGAATCATTTCCATTACCATGTCTACTAAAGCCTTATCTAGAACAAGATCAAAATTACTGTAACAACCTCTCACAACCGTGTCCCATCAATAGAACATCACTATACCATGACAACAACGAAAACATATTCAACTCTATTTCATATCATACTCTACCTCATTCTTAACTTAACCTGGTAAAGAAAACATCAATAAGCAAGACAACTGTCTACATGTTCAACCAAAACTCACAAAGAACAACAAAGAAACAAAACAACAATCTATGTATAAGCTGGTATGCACTTTCGAAAACTCGTATCATAATCATCCCGCCTACTCCACCACAACCGGTGACGGCATCACAACACCGCCACCAACAGCCACACCGTAGTGCGAAAATACCCGCATCACAACACTAAGTATCGTGCCCGGATCACCACCCGAGGCACCACAACCACATCGATAGACATCACAACTACATACAATTCCATAAATACTGACTCGGAAATAACCTTTCGGACAAGAAAACTTACTCAAATCCACTTTACTCAATCACAACGCAACATATTATATGAATAAACAGATAAGCATCTCATGAACATCATCTCTACCATTTCACGGAATACACATGTGTTATTAATACACATAAAATTATAACTAGCCATGTCAAATTAATCAGATTATTACCTTTTTGGATATCATTCAATTAAATTACCGTGTCCAACATATATATTCTGTAACATTCATAAAACAACTTTATAATTATCACACCATACCACTTCTTGTGAGGTCAGAACCTCACACAAACATTTACACATATCAAAGACCCGTAATCACAACCAACTAGTCAATCCTGACCACGTAAGTTACCACTCGGTAAAGGTTACCTGTCGCCCGAGTTTAGCTCATATGCCCCTCATAACATATTCCCCCACTCGCACAACCATCACTTCCTGCCAAATATAACCATACCTTTACTATTCAACTATTAGCATCCGCCTCATCTAACCACATCTTATACCCTCTCACAATCATACACAACAATCAGGTCCCTACCAAATCAACCTCTTTAGAATTTCTACCTTTCTAATATACCATCACTCTTAACCACTAGTGACAACACCACAATACCACCACTGCTCGTATATCAAACCTCTTACACTCATATCAAAATAACACGGTTTTTCTCCTATCTTTGGTTCTCATTCCAAATAACGAACGTCAAACCCATCCACAAAATTACCTCAACATTATTCCCAATACTATTTATTTGTGTTGTCATCCAACTCTCCACCAAATACCTCGTATCGTGCCAATACTCCACCAACTTCTTGCTCCCTTAATTCCTCGAAACTCATTATCAATCATGTTGTCCTGAAACTCCTATATAACCTTTAGCTAACATCCTCGTGACGCTATCACACATTTCAATGATTCCTTACCTTTATATCACATAACTCCGGTGAATATTTTCCTCAGCTTACTTTTATCCTTCTTTTCTCTTTACACTCAATAATACCAATTAATAGTTCAACTCCTTATTCCTTCTAGTTAACTCTTTAGAAATCCAGTTACCCCTTCGTTGCTCCAAAACTCAAATTCCATTATTTTCTACCGACATCATCTCACTCTTTCTTACCATGGATCTTCTCTTATTATGCTATCACTCACACTTGCCACTAATCTATCCATAGAATCAACGTTTAATGTTCAAACAATTGCATCTCCCTTTTTACATCTCTAGAAATCAGAATTCATTTAATACCGTTAATTACCCAAGGAAATCACACAGTAGTTTCGTCTCTCGATAACACAAATTTCCAAACTCAGTCACTACCTGCAAATCCACGTCGCGACATGTCCCATTAAGTTCGCTATATACCACTATTTCCAATCGACCTTTCATTACATATGTTCTTACTCAACACTATTTCTAGCCATCTCCCTCCATAATTTATTATACATCTCAGGTTGCTACTATCCACATCCTTTCTTTCGATCTTTTCATTCTCACGTTCCTTAAACTTACATCATGCCTTGCCCACATTCACTTACATTTTCATTACTCAACATACAATCATGTCACTCATCTCGTCTCACACAACATACTCTATGCCTCAATTAAGTCTTACCAATCCCAACACATATAAATCATGTCCTCCCCACCGAACTCATACTCATCATAGGTGCCACTCTTTACACCACAAAATTGGGTAACTTACGCGTCAAGACCAACATACATGTAAAACAATGCATAAAGAAGCAAAATAACGCCTTTGAATTAAACATAATATGCAACGAAGTCAAAAGATAAGCATATGACCCAAAATAGGGGTCACTAGATCGAGTACAGGCCACTCGATCGAGTAAGGAACTTACTCGATCGAGTAGGTGAAGATCAGAAGCACGTAAAACAAATTACCAGGGACACTCGATCGAGTAACTGACGTACTCGATCGAGTACCCCTCTACTCGATCGAGTACCAAGGCTACTCGATCGAGTACCTACGCATTTCTCAGCACTGTCCAGTTTTCGTAAAACAACCATAACTCACTCATTTCTTGGTCGTTTTGGGCGTGTGACCTATCGTTAGAATCGTAAAAGAACAAGCTATCACCTCCAATTGGAATCACATTAAAACCATTTACGCATCTCAAGTTATAACAGTTTAAAGACAACTTTGCTGTAATCAGACGACATAATTATTTGATTTTTACTTCCAAACAACTTAAACAACAACCAAGTTAAACGAAAACAACCCAATACTCATGAAACCAGTAGCCCCAATCACATATTATTATTTTCGAAAACAAAGAAACAACATTCATCATGCACTACCCACATGCTTTTATTCTATAGCCTTTCGTAAGACAAATCATACTCATACGTTACAAATCCTATTCCATGTTACTAACATAACAACACTATAAAATAACTTCCATTATATAACATGCTTAATCCGGAACCATGTTATCATACCACGATGATTCATCTTTTTCCACTAATTCATCCATCATACCACATATTTACCCACCATATTCGTTCAACATATTCACCCAAAGACATGTTCAATTCACACTCCCAACCTTTCGTACTTTTTTACTCAACACGACAACCACAACATGTATACTTACACATCGCTTTATATATATATAGACAAAACACTTTTCCTTACATAATTATAACATGCCAAATTACATGTATCAATCATTATACTTTCATGCTTTACAATCAACCAACATACAATTCACGTCATCATCATCAATTCATGCAACATACTACTACATAGATACACACAGCACACAACATGCACATAACGATCCCGACACATATCCCATGGTGACCGGTTCAAAATTGTAGGGCGAGTTCGCGACTTTAGGACGTCTCCCAAGTCTTTGCATTAGCTCCTACAACCTTTACCCCGGGTTCATTTTAATTGACTCCCTACATTCATTGGATTTATTGGTTACAGGTTTCAGGATCGTCGCTCTGATACCATTTGTAACACCCCCATACTCCAAGTGCCTTACCAGGACCACTCAGGTATAAGGATGCTACCATCTAGGTTACCCGAGGCATGATAATCATAAGACAATGAAGAAACATACTTTATTAAATAAGTTTTAGCGATTACATAACAAAACCAACTGTAAGCAAAATACAACTGTTCTCAAACTATAAACCAACTGAAAGAAACTGTCCTAACAAACACAGCGGAAGACTAAAGACTCGACATGTGATGACTCCATCCCAGACTAGATCCCACGCATATCGAAGATATACACCTAAGCAAGCAATCGCTCACCACCCCGAATGGATCACCACAGTTTTAAAACATTTAAACGGGGTCAGTACTAATCACACAATTAATATACATGTCACAATAAGATAAACAGATGACTTAACGTCACACATATACAACCAACCAACTCCAATCATCTCAATCACCGATCGTCCCTTTGGACCATTACCGCCGCGATGGGGGACCGCAGCCGTACCCACCAAATCCCCGCTCCACATAGTGAGCGATAACCCCGTCCATTAATGTGCACATCCCCTTCCGTGGCGGGTTCCACGAAGGGCGAAACTAGGGCGTGAAGCCACTCGCGCAAGTGACTCCACTCAGCCGAGAACGCATCTCGAGAACCATAGGCAACCAATCACAATCACAATATCAACAACCGTCTGAATTTATCAACGATTGTACAATCACAATCACAGTAGTCACAATACAATTACTATATCAAACAATCAATCTCAACACATCAACAATCATCCCATTATGGGACTAATACTGAGTAGGAAATCCTACCTGGAATGCAACACAAACATCAGACGATCTAGCAGCTGTCTCAAAACCTTTCCTCTACGAACCCTTCTCCTATACACATAATCACATAATCACTACCAACACAACAAATCATAAAAACCCCCAATCCCAAAATTAGGGTTTAAACAAAGTCAACCAAACGCTATAAAATTGGTATGTAGAACTTACCCTAGACGTAAGGAACACTATGATGCAAAGAACAATGAAATCCGACACCTCTAGCTCCGGGATTTGCTAACGATGCGATGACAGACAAACTACGTAACTCCTTTTCTCCTCACTTAGGTTTTAGAACACATAAAAGAAACTAAGAAAAGTGACGGACAACCTTTTATACTTATCTCGCATCATTTAACAAAACCCGACAAAAAATCCCCGTAAACCGGCTACTCGATCGAGTACCCCCCTACTCGATCGAGTACCCAATAGGTCAGAAACTATTTTAAAATGCAACTCACCCTTACTCGACAGAGTAAGGCCTACTCGATAGAGTACCTAAAGACTTATAAATACGGAGTATTAGACTCACGTGGTTACTCTTCTCTCATGAAGCAAAGGGTGAATAATATATGTAAAAGAGAGAAAGAGAAACAGTCACTCACCTAACTGCGACCCACATAGCATGCATGTAACAAAAATGAAAGAATTCAATTACTAATGCACACGATCCAACCAATAAAGTCCGTCACCGCCGAGGGCTTACAAATGATATGGGAATAATGAGGGTCAGGTGAGAAAGGCAAAACAAATTACGGTAATGTGGAGGTAAAAACATCAAGCTAGTTCCTAACAGGACCATATAACACCATCCGTAACTCAACCGGCTGAAAAATAAAGTACAAGTGCCCTTCATTTGGCACACAACTCACTAATCACATACACTATCTCCTCAAAAAAATATGGAATAAAATGGAAGAGTAAGACCATCACAAGATAGAAATGAATACAGACGGACTCAAAAATACAAACCAGCTCGATTTTTTTTCAACTTTTCACTCTTTTGATTCTTCACTGTACACGTGATTTCCCTTTTTTTCATTTTTCCTTTTTTTTTCTTTTTCTTTCTATATTCACGTTTTTCCTCTTTTTTTTTTCTCTTTTTCAATTCTTTTTTTTTTTCATTCTCATTCTCCCTTCCTTTATTTACACCAACTCCAATCAAAATGATACGGGCCAAACTCCAGACGGAAAACGCATACCACAAAAGACATACTAAACTAGCTTGACTAGGCAGGCTCAGTTTGGGGATGTAGCTAATGGGTCAAAAAGGCAAGTTTTGGCTTAAGTGGAGCTAAATAGGTGAAAAATATAAGAAAAGGGTAAAATTTGCAAGCACCTCCCTGCATGTGACACCAACCACAAATCCGAATGTGTGCATTTTAACAAGAAATCGAATGTCATAAAAGTGCAAAGATGATAAACATGCTATGCAAGGAGTACTACTCTGAATTCCTAATGAACTGGTCATGAATGTCACCAGTTATGGGCTCTAATATCTCAGAAATTGTAAGTAGCTTGCCGATTTATCAGGTCAAGTCTAATCAGTCAACTATATTTGAACAAAAACTCGTAGACTATGCGTATGACAAAGCTAATAACTGTCAACAAAAGTGCAAGGCTCAAGTAGTATGACAAGTTATATTGCAATATCATCATGGGAATCTACCGTTCCGACTCAACCTATATGCTAAAATAAACGTGAATTTTTTTTAAAATTTTTCGAAATTTTCTAATGTTTATGGGATTTTGATTTTTATGGAAATAAACAAGCAATGCATACGAAAAATTAAACGTGATAAAAGAAATGCAAATAAAAACAAGATGCAGACACATATATGGATGCATAACCCT
This sequence comes from Silene latifolia, assembly GCF_048544455.1. Classification (NCBI taxonomy): domain Eukaryota; kingdom Viridiplantae; phylum Streptophyta; class Magnoliopsida; order Caryophyllales; family Caryophyllaceae; genus Silene; species Silene latifolia. Next base: position 47,983,592 of record NC_133534.1, read on the forward strand.
CCCTAAACCAAACTGTACAATGTCCTCATTGTACCCAAAAATAAGGAAATGAAATGCAAACTAAAAAAGAAGAGAGTGAAGCGCGGAAAGACTTACAAGATGGCGTAAGGAGGGACCTCCCCAAACCGGCCATGAAAATGGGAGGTCATAGGTAGTCACGCAACAGCTCTACGGACAAAAACAACAAATTTGGAACACGATTCATTCGATCGAACAGAAGCGAGAATAGTTCGATCGAGGAAATCTGGTGTCAAAAGGATTCGATCGAGAGGATACTTTAGTCGATCGAGAGAAGTGAATTTGCCGCAGTTCGATCGGGAGCAGCAGAAGCTCGATCGAGTAATTGTTCAGCCAAAAAGGTTCGATCGAGTAGAAAAACCACTCTATCGACCCAAATCACCTGCAAATTCGCAAATAGGATCGCACAAAAGTACTGCCAAAGCAAAGAGAGCTAAACCGTTCACAGTCTATAGCCGATTAGGCTAATTATTAAGGCATACAGTAAAGCTAAATAAAATGTTCAAAAATAAATAAAGGGTTCTAAAATTCGGTCGCCTCCGTAGCGCTAGTTTCGAGATAGGTCCGGCTCGACCTCCTTTTATCAACCAAAGAACACAAAGTAATCGCCCAATACTTGGCCTCGATCGGAAGCAGTAACTTCAAGCAATCGTCAAATGCGCTCCGGCCTCCACAAAGATGGCAACGGAAGAATAACAGCTTCTCCAATCATCGGGATCCCACTCTTTAACATTGGCACGCAGCAACCTCCTAGACGGCATAGCTTCCTCAAAACCTCCTCCAGGGTCATCTATCTGGGTAGTTCCAGACTCCAACTTGAGAGCACCCATCTCACCTCCCGAGTCCTCGAACCTGTCGAGACCTGTAAAAAGAGAAACAAAGTAATGTTCCTCCAATTTGCTCCCAAACTGGGGCGGAGGTGTTATAACAGCTGCAATATGTGACTCATAAGGGATATCAGACGGTATCTCCACAGACTCTATAGGAGGGGTAGCATCACAGGGCATGGCTCGCATGGGTTCCCTACGCGCACTAGACTTGGTAAAAACCAAATCCTCTCCTCCTACCTGAAAAGTAAGTGTCTTAGCCCCGACATCTATAATCGCACCAGAAGTGCGCAAAAATGGTCTTCCCAAAATAATGGGAGGGTGACGGTCTTCGGGTATATCTAAAACAACAAAATCAACAGGAATAAAGAATTTCCCTATCCTGACAGGTACATCATCCAAAACTCCTTTAGGCCGTGATAAAGAACGGTCGGCCATCTGTACAGTAATGCTAGTATGCTTAAACTTAGTCAAACCTAATCTCTTAGCAAGAGACAAAGGTAACACACTGACACTAGCACCAAGGTCACATAAAGCATTGTCGATTAATTGGGTCCCTATATGACATGGTATGGAAAAACTACCTGGGTCAGACAACTTAGGAGGGGTCCCAGTCTGAAGAAGTGCGCTGCACTCTTCAGTTATAGCTACAGTCACAATAACACTAGCATCCCTCTCACAACATAAAGTCTACTTAATAAATTTAGCATAAGAGGGTACCTGGGCCATAAGCTCATTATAATGCTCACCGACGTTAAGAACACATATAAGATCCAGGAATCCGCAGTGCGCCAACAACCTTCGTGGAAAAGGAACTTGAATAGGATAGGCTTTGACTATATGTTCTTTTTTATCGTCATAGGCATTATTGACGTATCAGTGTTGTCCATAGCAAGGCAATTCGATCGAGGTAGCACAGTACTCAATCGAGAGCTTTCTTCACTCATATTGCTCGATCGAACAGCCACATAGACTGTTCGATCCAGATCTTCTTCTCAGCCGTGCTCGATCGGACAGACTTTGTGTCTGTTCGATCGAGGTTCTCCTCCCCAGCAGTGATCGATCGTACAGTATCTGCGTCTGTTCGATCGAGGTGATCCCTTCCAGCGTCGTTCGATCGACCTCCAACAGTATGTCGATCGAACACATTCCCTCCATATTCTCTCGACCGAGCGCTGGCAGGGTCTCGATCGAGCTCTTTACTTATATCAGCTCTTGAATTGACGCAATAAGCTTCTGGAACAATGGAACTGACACTTGTATTTTCAATATCGGCGCTAATAGGCGAGTTGGGTACCTCATAAGACGAGATGCCCTCGGTATAAACAGCATATACCATTTCCTGTTGCCCATACACTTGCTCGGCAGCTATTTGATTCAGCTGAGTCTGTAACTTCTCTATACGGATATCAGTTTCTGCATAAGACTTCTGCGCCGTTAGTGCAAATTCCCCTATCATTGACTTCAGTTCAGCAAGCTCAACTTTTTCGATCACTACATTTACTTGGTCATGCAACTTCTCAAGACGGATGTCTTGAGCTTTTGATTTTTCCACACTCGAAACCAAGATATTTGCAATTAGGAACAATTTCTCGAACCCATCATTCTTTTCAGCAGGAGGGGTGTGTTGCAGTGGGTTAGCATAACAAGGCTGTTGAAGACCTTGTTGTTGCAGCGGTTGTGGTGGCACCGGTTTAGGAGGAGCAAAACTTTGGTGACTTCCACAACCCCAAGACTCTTTCCTCTCCCAATTGTCAGCTCTGACGGTTGGAGCTTCAAAACGGGCTATAAGTTGGAAGACGGACGTAATCTTGGCTAAAGAATCGAAGGTACTCAAGCCTTCCCTTCGATAATCTTTCTCTGAAATCTGTCTAATAGACCTGTAGACCTATCAAAACAGCACTAAAGAAAAAGATAAGAACTGCCTCAAGGAATAAATCTCTTGAGGCGCAAGACAAATGAAAATAAACAGATAAATAGGCCAATTGCCTCCCCGGCAACGACGCCAAAATTTGGCAGGCCTGCCGTGTACCTATCAAAAATAAACTAACTAAACTAACTATATAGCTAGGGAAGTCAGGTCGATCTCCACAGGGAGGCAAGGTATCTATCTGTAGTCCGTCTATCTATGTCACAAATGGATGGTTTTGTATTTGATTTTCTAAACTACTAAAGGTTTAAGGGGAAGAGAAATAGGGAAAGAGCGATAAAGCAAGAAAATGTGATAAAAGTGATCAGATAAAGAAGGTATGTCAGGATTTCGGTTCACTACGGTAGTTCAGTGACTCAACTGTAAATAGCTTAGACAAATTACTGTGAGACGGATACTGGAAAGGTCCTTCCGGTCCACTTTCTACCCTAGATTCCCACTAACTTAACTTACGTCCTCGTCAGGGTAGTCTACTGTTCATAGAAGGTCTATTTAGTCCAATCTTCCGATCCAGGATTAGATTTAACCAGATTAAAAGGGTGACTCAGAAGCGTGCACTCAACTAAGTCGGTAAATACAGTTATATTGCTATGGTGACAGGGTCTCACAATTAATTCATCTAACCTATTTACTACATCGTCACAATTCTACCGTAGATCCCCTAATCCTAACATGAAATAAATTAGTTAATCATATTATCAATATTGTCAAGACTAATAATGATGAAATAACTAATAAATAACATAATTAAATTATAATTAAATCGCATAAAAGAGATTAGGGCAGAAATTAAGGGAGCAAAACAAGAGAATTAAAGTAAACAGATGAAAGATTAATATTAAAGGAAGAGAAAGAGATTACAATCGCGAGAATCCGGCGTAAAGAACACTAAATCCGAGCGAGAAATAATCCTAAACCAAAAGTTAAAGTAGAGAAAAAGCAACGTAGTATTTACAGTGAAAGATGAATGATAAGATAATAGATTAGATGCCTAATAACCTAATTAATCGAGTTTAAATAGAAAAATACTAAGTTTATAAGCTAATTATAAGTTCACGGACTAATTAAAGCCCATGAAAGACAAAACCACTCGATCGAGTAACTTTATATCACTCGATCGAGTAAAATTAAGCTCAAACCACTCGATCGAGTAGAAAATCTACTCGATCGAGTAAACCTTAAAACACAACTACTCGATCGAGTAGAAAAAGGACTCGATCGAACACAATTGTACTCGATCGAGTACTTTCCAGCGCACAATTCCTGCTTCGCGCACTGAACTTCAAACGGCTGCCATTTCTTTGTTACTTGGGCAAACAGGGCGTTTCCGGTGGCGTTGGAAAGCTAAGAGGACAAGATTTCATCTCCAACTAGAATCACCTGAATATCGTTTGTAGAACTCGAGATATGGCTCTTAAAAATAGGCACTAATAATTTGAAGTTCTTCCTTTGCTCGCCTAGCTATCTTACTTCTTTGCGCACCTCAAAACAGCTACATTCCCGCTCCAAATTCACTCTTCCTCCAAATACATGCTAAACGGACAGTAAAAGGCTCGATTTCACTACTTTCCGGTCCATTTCTGCAAATAGAACAAAACAAACCAAAGTAGCATATTCGGGGCATTTCGTAGCATAAAACTACGATAATAGCATAGAAATACGTGCATAAAAGGCCAAAAAGGACTATATAAAATGCACGTATCAATGCTCAATATCAATCAGATACAAATTCACAATTCACCTTTCATATTTTACCATGTTCCAACACTTAACATGCCAACATATTCATGCTCAAAGTTTAACATCAACAATCCTCGATGCGTCTTTCAACAACTATCACATTCCACTTCTTTCATCATTTCATCCAACAATGCACAAGATTCAAACTATAGGTATCAAACTCACATGACTCAAACATACAACAGTTTCCCCCCATGTGACCGGCTTAAGATCGTAAGGGCCTTAATGCGACTTCAGGACGTCTCCCAAGTCATTGCGGTAGCTCCAAACAACTCTCCCCGGGTTCATTTTATTTAGACTCCCTAAGTTCATTGGGTTCATTTGTTTTAGGTGCTGGAATCGTCGGCTCTGATACCACTTTGTAACATCCCTTCATACCAAGGTACCTTACCAAGGACTCCCCTAGCATGAAAGGTTGTTACCATCTCGGTTACCCGAGGTAAGTATATATCAAAAGTAACAATCCACAAACACATCTATTAAAGTTTAAAGAGTTAGCGATTACATTACCTCAGACCAACTCAAAATAAAAGTACAAGGTCTCAAAACAAATAAAATCTAAGACATCTAAACTCATAACAGCGGAAGCTAGACTTGACGTGATGACTCCCCATGATTGTCCCATAGCTAACATCTGCATTACCTGTCACAATCTGCTCACCATCTCCGAATGGATCACCGCAGGTTTTTCCAAACAACAACACAGGGTCAGTACCGTTCAACCAAGATAAGACAAACAAATATTGTAACTGGCTGATCATCCTCCATCCCCGGTCTCCCGATCTCACATAGTAACCGACTACACACCGAAGTGTATAGCCCTGCCAGATAACCCATCGCAACAGGTAATTCTCGCCGCCAGTGGGTGACCGCAGCCCATCCCCACCTAGTCCAGCTCATCAACGAGCGACTAACAATCCCTGTCCCTAAATGTGCACATCCCCTCCCGTGACGGGTTTCACAGAAGGCGAACTAGGGTGTGAAGCCACTCCCGCAAGTAACTCCACCACAATCACACACAGCATCACAGCTGTCACAACACCACAACCGTCACAACATAACCACACCAACACCGTCACCACAACACCCATCCTCCGATGATCAGCAGATAACAACAATTATACACAGTACAATCACAACATCTCAAATTAATTAAACAGAACTGAGTAGGGAAACCCTACCTTTTTGCAATCCGCTTACGCTGCAATCAACCATACAAATGCATAAAAATTACCACATCGTCACCTACAACAACAATCATATAATTCTAATCACTAACTGCAAAACCCCATTTCCCCCAATTCATGAATAAAGACAAACCCTAGAATTAATCATCAACAACATAGGGATAAAGACTTACCGGCGAAAGAATGAAAGATTGAATGAGATAGCTACGATGTCCACACACACAGAGGAGAGATTTGGGAGTGATTAGAGTGTCGTAGGTTTGATTAGGTTTGCAAAATGACGTTTTAGAAACTGATTATCGAATATATAATCCTTAATTACTCCCGAATCAAACCGCTGAAATATTACTCGCCAGACCGGATACTCGACCGAGTATAGATTATACTCGGCCGAGTATCCTCTACTCGGTCGAGTATTCATCATACTTGGTCGAGTATTCCTCGGCAGTAGCCAAACAGACTACACAACCTACACTACTCGGCCGAGTAGGCTCTACTCGGTCGAGTACAAGCCTAAGAAATCCGTAGTATTACAAATTTCTTCGCCGTCATAATGGCAATTTCAAAACTCGGTTTTCGAACCATTTCAAAATGCACTTTTGTGCCGACATAAAGGCCATTTCATTATCCGAAACATCGATTTTGAAAACCGTCTTTGAAAACAGCGCGCCATTTTCTAGACCGTAACTTTTTCAACAATTTAACTTTCAATTCTCAATCATCGAAATCGGGAATATGAATTTCAAAAACCCTTTTTGAAAATGACAGACCGTTTTCTAAGTCGTAGCTACCCAATTATTTCAATCCCGTCTTTTGAAAAAAATCTTAACCTTTTTCAAAAGAAAATCCTAAGCAAATGTCGACTTTTGAAAATTTCTATTTTCGGATCCACTTTAATTAATAACATCCTACATATCTGCCCACATGTCTGATTCAGCCTCGAGTCGAGTCAAGTCGAGTTTCGAATCAAAGTCGTCTAGGTAACGTTGAGTGTTCCCCGAAGTTAGTACATACCTCATGTTCTAGGTCGTGTTGCCTAATTGTCGCGACATAATCAATGGCAACAACAGACTCAAATCCTGCCGGGTTTTAAAACCCGCATTTCCCCTATAATACGGGTCATAGGTCAAGTTTGAATACATGTCTTGTCCAGTGGCGTCTCGCCATCAACAAACCTCAAAATCCCGTCAGAAGTCGCTCGTCTAGGCATCAATATTTCAAAGTCAACACTTGAGTCTAAATTCAAAACCATGCACCAAGACTTCAAACATGAGAAGTCGTTCACAATTTGTCATGAACTCATAATCTTGTCACACCGTGTCGTCTCTACGACATAACTGTCTCTTGTACATATGTGTCATACTTCCCTTTTTTGTGCGATCCCTTATAGAGACAAGTTGTAACGCCTATCATTGCATTTGTCAAATAGGAATCCATTGGGTGTCATCGATCGTCAACAAGAAACTCAAGAAGCCGATAAATCTGCATCAGCCATGAATTCTGCCGAAATCAACAACGTGGTCCTACGACTCCTAGCTACCCTGGAAAACTTGAGCACTCGTCTCTCCAATGTTGAGGACAACAGGAAACTAGGAATTTTCCCTCTTCAGACATTGAGCAAAGGGTCAAGCTCCCTGAAAATCGACTGCTTGCCAATGGCAAAACAAACCCTAATTGTAAGGCAACCAGAACCACTAGAGCAAATCCCCTAGGAATTCTGCAATACAAAACCAGACGACCCCATAGGTCCATCCCTGATTTGGGCATAGCTTACGCCACAGCTTTGGAAGGGCTAATCTCTAAAGAAAAGCTTAAACTGATTTGTCCAACTCTGGATCCTCTACCAAACAAGCGATGTCGAAGATGGAACAGAGAACAATATTGACAATATCACCAAGGTCGAGGACATGATACTGAGATGTGTCTCCCCCTAAAAGGTGTCATCCATGATATGATTGAAAAGGCCGAATTACCACTACCTCCCTTGGTGAACAACAAGAACAACCCTCCTGAAAACCCTATTGAACACAGTCGGGATTCTTTCCTAGATTGCTCTCATATCATCTTTCCCAACAGTGAGAAGATCCATTCAATTGTTGAGGATGGCATACAAAGCGGTATCCTCATGCTTTCCGTCTCCATCAAAAACATATTCTCAATGTTTCAAGTGGCGATTGATGACTTGAACAATCGGGTAGCTAATTTGGAGAAAAAGTTTGATAATGCCGCAAATGAACCTGACCACCAAGGAGAAGACCAACACCCAATTCACCAATAACCAAATGCCGAAAATTAGGAACCCTCTGATGTTTCCCACACCCGTGAACCCACCAACAAAGAACATGAAATTGCCTCATCAAAATCTCCTTTAAAATACCAAGCAACATCCCAAATACTTCCCATTGACAATGACCAAATCCTGTTTCTGCCCAGGCTTGACAAAAACAAAACTCACAAAAACCTCCCTAAAAACACCAACATAGGAACCATGGAAAAACATGAAAGGGTATTCACGGATCTTGGAATAACATATGGCACCGTCATAAAGATACTTGCTTCATAAGGATTGCTGCAACCCATTGGTCCAACTCTGGACCCACCCGAAAACAAGAGAACCCGTTTCTGGAACATAAATGTGTATTGCCTATATCATCAAGGCAAGGACCATGATACCAAAACGTGCTACAAACAAGCTAAATAATGTCATTCAAGATATGGTCAAAGCTGGCAAAATCATAGTCGAGCTATGCAATGAAGAAGATCCTCTTAGATGTCTCAAGTAAAACAGCAATGTCGAACGTTCTCAAAGGACATTCACTAACCTCGACATAAGTTACACCGCAGCTCTTCAAAAGCTTATGACTGAAGGGAAGCTACAACCAATTGGACCCACTCCAGATCCACCTTCCAACAAGAAAACCTGTTTCTGGGATAGCAATATATATTGCCAATATCATCAAGGAAAAGGTTAGGACACTGAAACATGCTTCAAACTGAAACATGTTATTCAAGATATAATCGACAACCATGATCTGATTGTCTCATCCCTAAGCCAGCCAGGCAACGAAGACAACCCTAACGGGTATCTCATTCTGCACGGACATGGAAGCCTTATAGATTATTGTCCTTAAAACATCCCAAACAACGAGTGTGAAGTGGTCAAGTGGGTCAATGCTCAAGATCGAACATTCAAGTCGTTGGATGCTGAAGTAGAGATCTTTGAAGAGGAAAGTGACGATTAGGAGTCCGTATCTACGATCGAGTCAAAATCCGAGTCCGAGTCTTAGGCTTTCTCACATTTATCCTAGTGTCTGTCTTTCTATTCCTAAGTGACAAACTGGGAGCTGTCCCCAAGAGTCACGCATATTCCTAGTCTGTGCTAACCTCTTATTTATCTAAATAAAAGCGCAACTTTCAACTTTCATATATTCTTCTCTTTTCCTTTACCGTTCACGTGACAACGTGTATTGATTTGAGAATTGATTAAAAACAAATAACATTTTCTAGTTAAATGTGAGTACACTCAACTGACGTTCCGTACTGAGTTGCAAAGGACCCGAAACTCCGTGTCCATTTCTTTACCTATCCCATGTATGGCAATGGAAACCTTACATTATGACCCAATTTAGAACGGGCTTTTATCAAAGAGGATTTTATGGCGAACCCAGATAACAAACCAAAGGACATTTCCTTGTTTATTATCAATGAAAACAAGCAAGCCCATTCCCCACAAAAATATCTCATCACCAAGTACCAACCTCTTACCCCGGGGTACGTCCACACCTATATCTTCACCACCCTCCAGCAAAGGACGGGAAATTTCAAATGGATTGATCAAAGCCTGCCAATATTTAAACACAAAGCCCAAACCGAAATCGATTCACCCAAAGGTCAAACTCAGAGCCAAAGCAAAAACCCAAGCTAAAAGTGATGCACCTAAAGGCGAAAGCCAGAGCCAAATCAAAAACCCAAACAAACACCCAAGCAAAGAGTCATTCACCCAAATCCAAAGCGAAAAGCCAAAACCAAAGGCCCAAGCCAATAGCCATTCACCCAAAGTCAAAGCACAAAGCAAAAACCCAAGCCAAAAGTGATTCACCCAAAGGCCAAAGCCAGAGCCAAAGCGAAAAAAAATCCAAGCCAATAGCCATTCACCTCAAAGCAAAAGCGAAAGGTCAAAAGTCATTCACCCAAAGCCAAAGTGAAAGGCCAAAACCAAATCCATGGCCAAAAGCTATTCACCCAAAGAACAAGCCAAAGGAAAAGGCCAAAGCCAGAATGTACTAATACAATATTGATAAAAGAGAATGGTTGTACACCGTTCTTAAATCCACTATGAACCATCATGTGGCCAGCCGTTCTCTTTTATATAAGAGTGCGGTTAAAAAATAGTCAACCCGGTCTCTTTGTAAAATCAAAGAGAACGATTCCGCTACATAATCGGTCTCTTTTTAAAAACAAAGAGAACGGTTTCACTATATAACTGGTTTCTTTGATAGAGGTCATTATTTTGGTGCATTTTATTATATGCTTTACAACGAAGATAGTTTTTGCAATGAACTGTTCTCTTTGAAACTATGATTCTTTTTTAAAAAAAATCTATTGTTTTTATCGTACCCTACACGATTGACATCATATACCTCATAAGAATTCAACCTGTTACAACTTCACAAAATCTAACAAGTTTTACACAAATAATAACCATCTGGTTTAATTTGTAACCACAAGAACAAAGCCTTGAGGCATAAGAAAAATATACACTCATATAATGTTTTTTCAATGTAAAACATCAAAGCTAAGTTACCTTGTTCAGAACATAAATAAAAATCCTTCAATCTTCAACACTAAGTTCACTACTACAAATCCAGGCAACTACAAGGCCCCTTTAACAACGCTTATTCACGAAAATTACCATAGACGTAGAATGGATGGCGCGAATTTTACTAAACTTAACTACAACGGTTATGTGTTGATAACCGTTGTTATAGGTTTTAACAACGGGTCAAACTTTCATAACCGTTGTTAATATAAAAACTAACAACAGTTTACTCTGTAATACATAATAACTGTTGTTAATAATTTGGCGCAAAATTAGTGAAAAGTAATTATAACGGTTATATTTGAAGCCGTTGTTAATACTTTTTAACAACGGTTTTCTAAGGACCCGTTGTTAATATATAATCTAATGACAACGGGTTTTTGTGTAAAAACCATTGTCAATACTTTCCATAATATAAACCACACAAACACAGATCAGCTACAACCACAAACACAAATTAAACATAACACAAACACAAACACAAACACAAACACAAACACATACAGAAACACAAACACACACTTTCTCATCGTCTCTTTCTCTCTTTCTCCTCGTCGCTGCTTTATCATCTCCGTCAGCACTGTTGTTGTCGTTAGAGGTGGTAAACAATGACACGACACAAAAACACGACACGAAACCGGCACGAAATTAACGGATTTGGGTTGAGACTTAATGACCCATTTATGTAAGTGGCTCGATACGAACACGACACGATATTTAATTGGGTTGGGTTAGGGTTGACCTCTCTAAACACGAACCCGACACGAATGACCTGTTTACTAAATTATTCCTAATTTTTCTTGATCCTGCATCACATAAATATACTTAAACTTTCAAAATATGGACGTGACACGAAAACACGACACGAACCCGACACGAAATTAACGGGTTAGGGTTGAGGCCTTATGACCCATTTATGTGGTCGACACGGACACGACACGAGACTTAATTGGGCCAGGTTTGGGTTGGAGAGATTGTGACCCGTTTACATGTGACACGAACACGAACCCGACACGACCCGATTTGTTTGCCAGGTCTAGTTGTCGTCATCTCTTATTTTCTCTAATTATCAGGTATCGCTTTATATGCATGGTTTTAGGTTTTGTCATCATCTCAATAATTATTTTCTTTCTCTAATTATTTCATTTAATTTGCATTATTAGTTTTGTCACTGTTGTTTTTCTGCGTTTATTAGCTTGTAAAACAAATTAAATAAAATAAAACAAAAGAAGAAGATGATGGAAATGAATGCATAATAAACTTAATTAATTAATATATAATATAAATACATAAAAAACGAATTACATTGCTAAAAATGCAATTCTTAGATATGCATAGAGAGTCTTCTTCTCTTCTATGATATCCATCCTCTCCTCTTTTGCTATTTGAAGGTTTCGTTCCGCATTTGCTATATCGGCATATAGCTGCAGCATCTTCTGCTCTGTCAAGCCATTTTTTTTGGCGTCCTTGAGTACGGTCCGAGCGTCCTCAAGGTAGCTCCTGAACCTGTCCTCGATGTCCAGCAGCCGGCGGATGAAAGTCTTGTTGTACTCGGTCATGATGCATATATTACGGATGGTATCATTCATTGTTGAAGGAAGTGATGAAAGAAGTTTGGAGTTTGTTTTAAAGATTTAGGGTTTGGAGCAGTTTAGGACGTGATAGTGAGATAATATGGAATGGTTAATGAGATAATGCATGAATTTATACTTAGTAATGTGTCCTTTGAGTTGTTTTTTAATTAATATATGTTTAGGAAGTTATGCCATCATATCTTCCTCAAATCTTATAACCCTTCTCATTCCATATATTATGTCCTTTCATATGCAGGGATTTGGCATCAGTAATAATGCATGCATCGGTAATGGTAATGCATGCATCTAGTAATATATAAATTAATTTTTTTTTAAAAAAAATCAATAACAACGGTTATTTAAAAAAAACCCGTTGTCTTTAGTTATAACAACGGTTTTTTATACTGTAACCGTTGTTATAACTTTCCCACCAAAATTTAATCACACTTTCCACAACGGTTTTTTCTACTTTAAACTGTTTTTAATAGTTTTCACAACGGGTTTCTTAGAAAAACCAACCGTTGTTAAAACCTACTACAACGGACGCTTTAACAACGTCCGCTTTTTTATATAAAAACGGTTTTTAACCGTTGTTATAGCCTGTATCTGTAGTAGTGGTTGCATCCAACTGCAAATCGATTGAACTTCAAAAAACCGTAACCACCATCTTTAGTCACCAAAGTTGTAGGAATTGGAGTGTAAATTCAGCCTGAATAGTCCGCACCTCATCAATTTGCTCAACGGTATAATCTTTGGAGCGTTAAGCATAAACTATATACACCCAACACATAAAAATGTAGTTAAAATAATATGACGTGTAAAGTAAAAAATTACCTAAAATGAAAATGAGAAAAACATTGAAATAAAGAAAAAACTTACATTCGGGAGAATATTAATATATCTTCCTTTTATAATCTCCGAAATATATCGGAAAACATAATATCCGCACAATATAATCTTAACAGGCTCACGAGGACAGTAGGACACTAACGTAGTAACCCATAATCTGTTATAAACAAAGAGTAAGTAAGAAACTTGGGTGTCAGCATTGAAATCCAACAATATTCTGTTTCATAAGTGAAGCAAGATTTTACCTAGTCCAATTGGTGCTAAAATCCGATTCATATCCATTCATTCACTGCCTAATTAGTCAACTTTACAGTCGTTTTGTTGTTTTGCTAATAGAAAGATACAACCTGATTAAAGAAAAGAAAAAAAAGAGCAGCTAAATCAGGTACATTTTATAACAAGAAAACTAGGTTTTTACATCCAAATATCCACGAGATAGCTACTTTGTGGCTCAGAACAAACCAAGGTCAGGATAACAAGTGAAATCAAGATCTGTCCATTCAGACCGAAAGAGCATGTTAACATCACATTTGCTCCACAGTAATCCATTTAAATATGAATTTACTAAGGTTCGAACTAAAAATCAATAGAAAAACTAATCTAAACTGATAGTTGGCCATCAATTTAAAATACTGATCTAAACTAAACTTAATAAAGAAAAACAATTGTTGATAATTGTTGCAACACTCAAACTCCCTCTTACTATGCAACACTTAAAGATGCACGATTCTCAGAAACTTGTGTGGCCAATGGCCAAGGGCTTGAACATGAACCCTACAACTCCCTCTTATTATGCAACCAAGTTGCATGCCGTATCAAACATGGTCAGAAGATGAAAATGTGAAAATAAAATATTTGGACAATAAATTAGAACTATATATTTTTAAAAATCTGGCTCAACAGTAATAAGAAATAAAGAGAAAATTAATATGACTCTCACTTTGAAGAGTTGGCCAAGCAAGAATTTCACACATGAATAAAAATTTCGCACCTAAATACAATAATCCTCACCATCCACCATTTCATCTCATCTTAATCCACGCATCTGTGTAAGCCCTTGCAATTCGCCACATCAAACAATTAAACTAAAATAAAAAATTAAAACTTCAGTTGGTCTCTTCAATAAAAGTACACTATCAATCAAATTAAAACCACCGATGTTGGAATCATTATCCATAAGTCTATAACATTAAATTCAGATAAATAACTACAGTTCTTGTAATTTCAAACTTCAATTTTACAATCATTTTCAAATTGTCTAACACAGAAATACGAATGAAAGTCATAAAAAGTGAACATCTAATTCAATTTTACCTCAAATATATATACAAAAATGAAACTCGAATATCTACATAGTTTAATCTGAAGTCCCAAATCAATTTTGATTTGAAATGAAGACACATATACTAACGATAGAGTCTGGTTGGGACGGCAGGACAAGCAGTATAAGCTAACATACAAGATTCAATGATAATATTCATTAAAGAGTGATGACTACACCGAAATCTAAACGCTTTAACATAGAAAAACTCTTTATTCAAACAAAATTGATCAACTCTGAATGATTATAGTGTTTAGATATAATTTATTCATTCAAGCAATCTATAGTAGTAAAACTCACAAATGTTCTCCTAATCAACAACAATCTAATAGAAAAGATTTGCCTCTAAATGACAATACGTTCAACATAAACCCTAAAATCAAACAAAACTAACATAACTTAATTACAAATTGAAGAAAGAGTTTACCCTGCTCAGAAATCGTAAGAAATCAGCTTAGAAATCTCCATTCCAATTTCATTCGCTGCTCGATTTGCCAATAAAATCGTAAGAAACCGCTAAGAGAAAAGAAGGGTAATTATACGTATTATGGTGGAGATTGTTTAAAACCGTAGAAAATTGAGAGGAATGGGGGAAATCAGATAACAGAAGTATGTTTAATTGTGAGAGATTGATTAATGGATCTTTGGAGTAAGAATAAAACCCCTCAAAATTACAACCAGTAGTTAAATCTCTTGAGATTACAATCTACTTGATTTGTATACTATGGTGTTAGAACCCAGAAATCGTATTATTCGTTGAAAATGAGGAGGTATAGGGCGATGTGAACTCTGAATTACATAAATGGATAGACGGAATTGGGGGAAATTAGCAACCGGTATTATATGTGAACTCTGTATTGTTCACTATTTTTTTTTCAAGGAGAACGGCTCAGATATTAACCGGTCTCTTTTATCTATAACGAATTTTGGTCAAACCTAACCATTCTCTTTGTTAATGTACGAGAACGGTTTGAACAATTAACCGTTCTCTATTGGATTCCTATATGCGCACCTATACTAAAAATACAAAAGAGATAAGTTCCGCTATCAACCGTTCTTGAAGGGGCGCTCTCGAAGACTTAAATTGTAAGCCAAAGGAAAACCAAAAGCCAAAGCCAAAAGCTACTCACTCAAGGCCAAGGCCAAGGCCAAGACCCAAGCCAAAATCAAAAGAAAACAAGAGTGGAACCCTTTTCAAAAGGCCGAAGCCCAAAGAAAGCATCAGAGGTAAAAGTGAGCAAAACCCAGGACCAATAAGTCCGAAACAACAAAATCCAGGACCAATGAGTACAAAACACCTGAACACTTGAACATGATGTCAAGAGCTAAAATAAGAGCATAAGACTAATCAACCAGCAACACACCCAACCTTTATTCACAACAAAGTCCATGGCCAATAAGTCCAAAACACCACAATACCAAAAACTTGAGCTAAAATAATAGCTAAAGGCTAGCCAACCAACAACACACCCAACCTTTCTTCACGCCAAAATCCAGGACCAATAAATCCAAGATACTAAAACACTAAAACTTGATCAAAGAGCTAAAATAATAGCTCAAGACTAGCCAACTAACAACACACCCAACCTTTCTTCGTCCCTATGTTCTTCTTGAGACTGTTACAAGAAGACGTATCTAGGATTCTGAAGATTCCCCACAAGCTCATATTATTACACCTTAACCCTTATGGCCCAGACATGGAAATCTGATCCCATATTATTTGCCAACCCTTACGTGCTCGGGCCACATCAAGTTTGAGACCTCATTCCGTACCACATAATTAACAAGTCGTAACCTGATGCGTGTCTATTATATGATGTTTTACACCTCATTCTACACGCGTTTCAGAGCTCAATTAGTAGTTTATTCTACTATTTTTCCTATTTCCGTCTACTTTTGTGTTTTTGTGTGATATTGCAGAAATATGAAGATTTCAGCGGAAAATGAGCCAAAACCGTCCCTAAGTGTTTAGCATAGTATTTGACATGAAGGTAAAGCTTGAGGAATGAACTTGGCACGCGTTTCAAGGCCTAAAGATAGCGGAAGCATGGGTGCGTACAAGTTACAAGCATTTGACAAGCAAAGAAGCACTTCACGATATTGCAGCCTATTTCAAATGGCTATATCTCGAGTTTTAGAGCTGATAATCAAGTTATTCCAATTGTAGGTGAAAGCTTATCCTCTTAGCTTTCCAACGCCGTGAGAATCGCTTTATTCCGATAACTAACGAAGAAATAGCAGCTGTTTTAAGATCGGCACGCGCTGTAGAATTCGTCAGAATGCATTGCTGTACAGCACGTTTGGTTGATCGACTGGATACATTGGTCGACCGACCAAGTATACTGAAGCACAAGATTTATTTTTAGTCAAAAGCTGTTGTTACCCCGACATTTGGTCGGTAGACTGATGCATGTGGTCGATAGACCACTCCACAATCTGACGAGAAACTAAAAGACGTGATTTAAGCCCATTGTAATTAGGTTTTTAGATATAGGTTACGTAAAAAAACTCTATATAACGTAACCTCATATCCTGTATTCATCATTCAGTTCCTATTAGGTTATCATTAGCTTACAATTAATTATTCAATATGTTAGATTGTTCTTCATACTTTATTTCTCAATAAAGCTTTGCTTCGGATCTTCTTCTGCTTTGCTATTTCGATATTATTTTCTTTTAATTTACAGTTCACTTTATTTGCCTTTTAGTTTAGAATTACTAGTGTAGATATCCCGAAACCGTCATTAACGTTTTATGCAATTTAATTGTTCTTCTAGTTTAATTATGAATTCTATTCCTTTAATCGCAAATTACATTGTTGTTATCGTTATTATTATGTCTAGCTAAATCACCATTGCTAGGATGTAGGCGAATTTAGCGTAGATGGCACTAGAATAGGTGACCTCTGGATTAGGGCTTGGTCGACCGACTGGCTTATCTGGTCGGTCGACTGAGTCGGGTGGTCGGTCGACTGGGGTAGCTGGTCGATCGACCACCTTCGTGTCTAATTTTCTTCGTTTGACTCGTTAAGTGCAATATTTAACAATGAGACCGAGAGGAGACTTTTTAGATGCTTAGTTTTGACCGACCCATAGATCGAGAGATAGGGAAGGGCATTAATTAATGAATTAAGACGACTAAAATGTTGAGATCGAGAGATAATGTAATTTAGGCTTTAGGAATCACTAATCGGGGCGAGAGCTAGTGTTAGTGAGACCTAGGGACTGGTAGCATAGGCCGAACGGACCTACTAGTTAACTTGGACCGAGAGGACATGTTTTACCCATCCTACACGACCGTATTTCGGACTACCTAGGATTATGTGCCATCGTAGCTATAGTGAACCGATCATCTTAGCTCCTTTTTATAATTAGTTTATACTTATTTTCATTATTTGCTTATTTATTTTCGCATTTAGATTTAGTTATAATCCAATCCAAAACCTCCCAGAAATTCATAGACTAAAATTAAGACAATTAGAACTCCCTACCTCCCTGTGGATCGACCCTTACTACCGCTTGCTAGTTGTAGTTTGGAAAATTATAAATATTATTTTTGGTACTCACTTCGACAGGTATCAAATTTTGGCGCCGTTGCCGGGGAGGCAGCACTAGTTTTTATTGTTTTATTATTTTAGTCTTTTTCTTAGTTTAAGGAACTTTTGTTCCTTAAACTTTTCTCATTGTTTTTGTGTAGTTTTATCTTATGCGCATGTCTCAACAAGGCGAATTGTTTCCCCTTGATCTCGAGCTTGAGAGGACTTTGCGCGTGAAGAGGAGATTATTTCAAGAACAACAGTCAGAGGAAGAGCCTGGTTCTCATTCCAGTTTTTACGAGAACGAATTATTTGAGGAGAACCCACCATCATCTCCAGTTTCTTCAACCGACATCGTTACCTCACCAGATTTTCTAGAGATGGCCGAAGAAGCTAGTATAGCCAGTCACTCCGAGCCAACAACTGCGAATCTCTATAAGGGATTCGCATTACCAGGGACGGAAAGAAAATTTGAGCCAAAACCGTCTTATATTAACTTGGTTGAGAGAAACCAATTTGGGGGAGCTGCAAATGAAGATGCGGCAAAACATATGGAGACATTCATTGACTACTGCTGCTCCATACCCCCACCAGCAGGTGTGACCCAGGACCAGGTGAAGGAGACGATGTTCATATTCTCACTCCATGATCCTGCTAGAGAGTGGTACCGAGACCTGGACCGAGCTGCTAACGGGATCACTGATTGGAATTCGCTGGCCCTAGCATTCTACAAGAAATATTTCTCTGCCTCGAAGACCAATGCCATTAGAGCTCAGATCACGAGCTTCAAACAGGGTCCTGATGAGAATTTTCATGAGGCGTGGGTCCGTTTCAAGAAGCTGGTGCGAACTATTCCGCACCATGGGTTCGAGCAATGGAGCCTATGCAACCGGTTTTATAATGGGCTTTATGACGCTCAGAGGGCTATCCTGGATGCTGCAGCTAATGGCAGATTCCAGGAGAATGTTGGAGAGACTAAGGGGTGGAAAATCATTGATGATATGGCCACCCATAAAGCTGAGCATGGAAATTCCAGGGGAAATCAAAGGAGAGCTGCTGAATCCCCTTCTGTAGCTGCATTAGAGGCTCTTACGGCGAGATTTGATAAGTACGAGTTGGGAGGAGCTTCAAAATGAGGGATTTATCAAGTGAATGTTGTGTCAGACGGTCCTTTCGTCTGCAACAGATGTGGAGGAGAAGGACATGTTGCATATTTTTGTCCTAGTCCTTATGAGTCTTGTGTTGCTTTTCAACATTATAGGCAGACAAACACTTATTTTGAGCCGAATGTCCATCCAAACTTGAGGTGGAGTAGCCAGAATGTCCAAAATCCGACTCCACCTCCGCAGCAGCAGAACTATGTACCTCCACATAAGCAGCAAAAACAGTTCCAAAAGCCTCCGTATGTGCCCCAGCAACAGCAGCAGCAGTTCCAAAATTCCGACTTCACTGAGTTGAAAAATTTGTTGCTGAAGGAGTCTCAAGCTAGAGAGGCCGAGATGAAAATGTTGTAGTCTCAGATTGCTCAACTAGCTAGCAAGAGTGCAACTCGTGCTCCTGGGCAACTACCATCGCAGCCGGACCAAAAGAAGGAGACCCTTAATGCTATTACTACCAGGAGTGGGTCTACACTTGAGGGTCCTACATTTGAAAATGCTAAAGGAAAGAAAAAGGCTGCTGAAAAGGGGAAGAAACAGAAGACGTATATAGCAAAGATCGACCGTCGGCCGACCGACCGTCCCAAGCGGGTCGACCGACCACCTCACTTTGTTCGAAGTGGTTTCTGATGTTTCTGAAAATTCGGGTAAAATTGACCCTGGTCGACCGACCGAGGAGGGTGGTCGACCGACCACCCACGCTGCTGATTCCGAGTTATTTCGTCCCTCTATGCCCGATAACTTGAGGGATTTTCTGTTCCGGAGTGAGAGTACTCCGAGATTCTTGAGGCAAGCTCCAAATGCGGATGGTTCCATTCCAGTCCCATATCCGGAGAGGCTAATTCCGACCAAAGAACAGGTATCTTTCGATAAATTCAAAGATGTGATTCGTAGTTTAAATGTTCAGGTACCTTTCCTTGAGTTGGTCAATCAAGTGCCCGCTTACATGAAATTCATGAAGCAGCTGTTAACTAAAAAGCGGTCACTTGAGCCTATCCAGTCCGTGGCTTTTACTGAGGAGTCTAGCTCCTATTTGACCCAGACTGTCCCCCGAAAGCTAGCCGATCAGGGTAGTTTTCTCCGTCCCATGTTCTATTGGCACCTTTCCCATAGTAGAAAGCCTTATGTGATTTGGGGCTAGCATTAGTGTCATGCCCTTAAGTCTAGCGAAGAAATTAGGCTTAACCAAATTTGTCGTGACCAACATGGATCATTCGGATGGTGATCGCTCTGCATGTCCAAACCAATAGGAGTCTCGAGAGGACATTCCTGTCCAAATAGGGAAATTCTTTTTCCCTGTTGACTTTGTTGTCCTAGACATGCCCGAGAACGATCATATACCTATCATTCTAGGGAGACCATTTTTGCACACTGCTGGTGCAATAATTGATGTTGGGGAACGGACCTTGACCTTTAGAGTGGGCAAACAGTCCATTGTTTTTGCTCAAACCGCTAGAAAGAAGGATCCCATGTGGGCTGTTACTTGCAATGCTATTTCTGCTAAACCGTCTTATGTGGTCATTTCTGATATTCCTACTTTATTGCCTGTACCCATTATTCCTGCTGTTGTGACACCTCCGCCCCAGATTGGGAGCAAATTGGAGGACGATTTGTCTCTTTCATCTATTGCAGGAGCTGGTTTTGGGAAGGATGAGCTGCAAATTACTCCAGTTGAGCCTATTGTGCAGAGAGGTGGCCTAGGATACTTGAGTTATGGCACTGACGAGGAGCCTGAAGAGGATGAGCCGGCCAAAGTTACAGTTTCTGACTTGGAGCTTGAGAAGTCAGATGACAAGTGGGAGGATGCGTCACATGTAGATCCGTCGGACGATGTTGTGGATTGGAGTGCTAAGAAGATAACCACTGTGGAGGGTACCTCGTGTAGCCAGAAGCCATGGTCGGAGATTTTCCGCATTTTTCGCGGATATACGTTTTATTGCTTGAGTTTTTAAGACAATTTATCGCATTTAAGATTTTTACTGTTTTTGGTTTGCGCGAGACTTCGCTTTGTTTGGTTTGCTTTAGGATTTTTAAGACTATAGACTGTTTCTATTGGGTTTGCGCGAATTTTGGGCTCGTTATTTTGTGCACTTGCAGGTTTATAGGCCGTATTAACTCAATTTATTGAGTTAAAATCGAAGAAAACGAGTTCTGCTTCAGGTTTAGTGGTCGGTCGACCAGTCCCATCAGTCGACCGACCGGACCGCAGCGTCCAGAGAATACTGGTCCTCGCGACATATGGTCGGTCGACCACACCCTGTGGTCGGTCGACCCTTCTTGATGTTGTTACCTGTTTTGGCGATCATGCTTGGTCGTCTCGTGAAGCGTGAAAGGGCATTCTAGGGAGTTTTTCTCTCTATTCTTTCCCTTTCACTTTTGTTTTTGTTTTCTTCTACTTTAAATTCCATGCACATTTTTCCCGCCCAAATTCTTTTATTTCCGAATGACGTTTGCTTTTCTGTCTTTCAGGTATCTATTGGTAGCACTGCTGGCTACCGAAACCTCCTAGCTCACGCTGGTTTGGGGAGGTCTCCGTTCGCGCATGAAGTCTTGTGAGTTCCCGACATCTTTTTCTCTTATGTCTTATTTAGTTGTAGTTCTTTAAATGCAAATTCCCATTTCCTTTTTCGCTTCTTATACATGATTTTGCACAATGAGGACATTGTGTGATTTGGTTTGGGGAAGTGTTTTGCATTGCATTCACATGTTTTATTGCATTTCTGTTTCACGTTTATTGCACTTCAGTTTGCATTTGTTATTTCATTTCATATATATATATACAGAAAATTCAAAAAAAATTGAAAAATTTCAAAAAATTTCAAAAAAATATCACGTTTACTTTAGCATATAGGTCGAGTCGGAACGGTAGTATTTCAATGATTATATTGCATTTGCATCTGTTTATGCCTAAGCCTTACTCAATTGACATGTTATTAGTAGAATCTTATTGCATATCTACGAGTTTTCGTTAATTATTCGCTGAATCTTGAGACTTGACTTAGATTTATGGCAAACTACATCATTTTCTGAGTTATTAGAGCATATAACTGGTGTCATCTGTGACCGGTTTATCTAGGATTGTGAGTAGTTACTCCTTATGAGACATGTTATATCAATATGCATAAGTATGAACTTAATCTGCTTAATACCTGTATGCATTCGGTCTGTGGTTTGTTGACACATGTGGTAGAGGTTTCCCTTTATTCATTTTACCCATGAGCCCCTCATAGCCAAAAATAGCCTTTTGTCCCTTTTACTACATCCTATATTTAGCCTGCCTTTGTCAAGCTAGTAGTATTAGTCTTTGGGAATGTTCTTATTATTTTTGGTTGCATATGCTCTTATTGAGATAATGTTGGATGAAAGAATGAAGGAGGAAAGAGAATTGAAAAAGTTGAAAAGAAATAGAAGGAAAAAAGAAGAGAAAAAGAGAAAAGAGAGATTCGAAAAAAATGCAGTCTATCGACTGGCTACATTGGTCGATCGACTGAGTTCTGCAGCTGAAAAAGAAAATTCGAAAATCACATGTTGCAATTGTTATGAGTTGGTGATTTTACACTCCCATGTATTATTTCTAATTGTTGGGGAGTTTAGTTGTTGTTGGGTTGTGAGTTTAGTGCTTGATAATTAGCACTGGTTTTATCGAAAATCTTGAGTAAGGAAGTGGATGTTGTCATATGGTTTTGTTTAGGTACTAGCTTGATCACCTATACCTCCACATTCCCATAAATGTTTGCCTCTTCTTACCCATTACCTCACATATCCATATTTACCTCGGCATGTGTCATGGTCATTTGTTTGGTTGGAATGCATATGTACGGTTGTAGAGATCATTTTCATATTAGATTGCAGGCATGTTCTTATAGGTCGTAGTTAGGTGAGAGTCTTTACAAAATCACTTCTTTCTATCTTCACATATACTCACTCGTATTTATTGTGTGATATGAGCGACCCGTGAGAGTCCATAAAGATAAGTCTCTATAGTTGACGGTTCAGTAGTTTTTAACGACTACATAACTCGTTTGCATGATTCATATTGCTAATTGATTGTTGATTTGTAGCATTAAATTGGTTTAGGCTTTACTTGTTGCATTTCGCTGTGAGATTGAACTCGTTCCATTAGGTTCTAAGATCGAGTCTAGTTCTTACTTGGGGACAAGCATGGGTTTGGTTTGGGGAAGTTTGATGCGTGTCTATTATATGATGTTTTACACCTCATTCTACACGCGTTTCAGAGCTCAATTAGTAGTTTATTCTACTATTTTTCCTATTTCCGTCTACTTTTGTGTTTTTGTGTGATATTGCAGAAATATGAAGATTTCAGCGGAAAATGAGCCAAATCCGTCCCTAAGTGTTTAGCATAGCATTTGACATGAAGGGAAAGCTTGAGGAATGAACTTGGTGTGCGTTTCAAGGCCTAAAGATAGCGGAAGCATGGTTGCGTACAAGTTACAAGCATTTGACAAGCAAAGAAGCACTTCACGATATTGCATCCTGTTTCAAATGGATATATCTAGAGTTTTAGAGCTGATAATTAAGTTATTCCAATTGGAAGTGAAAGCTTATCCTCTTAGCTTTCCAACGCCGCGAGAATCGCTTTATTCTGATAAGTAACGAAGAAATGGCAGCTTTTTTAAGATCGGCGCGCGCTGCAGAATTCGTCAGAATGCATTGCTGTACAGCACGTTTGGTCGATCGACTGGATACATTGGTCGACTGACCAAGTATACTGAAGCAAGAGATTTATTTTTAGTCAGAAGCTGCTGTTACCCTCGACAGTCGGTCGGTAGACTGATGCATGTGGTCGATAGACCACTCCACAATCTGACGAGAAACTAAAAGACGTGATTTAAGCCCATTGTAATTAGGTTTTTAGATATAGGTTACGTAAAAAAACTCTATATAACGTAACATCATATCCTGTATTCATCATTCAGTTCCTATTAGGTTATCATTAGCTTACAATTAATTATTCAATATATTAGATTGTTCTTCATACTTTATTTCTCAATAAAGCTTTGCTTCGGATCTTCTTTTGCTTTGCTATTTCGGTATTATTTCCTTTTAATTTACAGTTCACTTTATTTGCCTTTTAGTTTAGAATTGCTAGTGTAGATATCCCGAAACCGTCATTAACGTTTTATGCAATTTAATTGTTCTTCTAGTTTAATTATGAATTCTATTCCTTTAATCGCAAATTACATTGTTGTTATCGTTATTATTATGTCTAGCTAAATCACCATTACTAGGATGTAGGCGAATTTGCGTAGATGGTACTAGAATAGGTGACCCCCGGATTAGGGCTTGGTCGACCAACTGGCTTATCTGGTCGGTCGACTGAGTTGGGTGGTCGGTCGACTGGGGTAGCTGGTCGATCGACCACCTTCGCGTCTGATTTGCTTCGTTTGAGTCGTTAAGTGCAATATTTAACAATGAGACCGAGAGGAGACTTGTTAGATGCTTAGTTTTGACCGACCCGTAGATCGAGAGATAGGGAAGGGCATTAATTAATGAATTAAGACGACTAAATTGCTGAGATCGAGAGATAATGTAATTTAGGCTTTAGGAATCACTAATCGGGGCGAGAGCTAGTGTTAGTGAGACCTAGGGACTGGTAGCATAGGCCGAAAGGAGCTACTAGGTAACTTGGACCGAGAGGACATGTTTTACCCATCCTACACAACCGTATTTCGGACTACCTAGGATTATGCACCATCGCAGCTATAGTGAACCGATCATCTTAGCTCCTTTTTATAATTAGTTTACACTTATTTTCATTATTTGCTTATTTATTTTCGCATTTAGATTTAGTTATAATCCAATCCAAAACCTCCCAGAAATTCATAGACTAAAATTAAGACAATTAGAACTCTCTACCTCCCTGTGGATCGACCCTTACTACCGCTTGCTAGTTGTAGTTTGGAAAATTATAAATATTATTTTTGGTACTCACTTCGACAGGTATCATAACCCATCATTCTAAGAACCACAAATACAAGCTCCAAATTTTTATCTATCAAACAAACCTCTTATTACCAAGCTTCACATTCTGAAATGCCGAAGCCATTTTCACCTTGACCCAGATACGGAGTTATCAAATACTTTGCCACCAGGAACGGGATATACCCACTCTACCTTTAGGGTCCACTTTTTAGTGTGCTCACATGACAAGGAATATTTTCAAAAATTATATTTCTTCGACTCATAATCGAGGGGAATTCTCTCAATTCAATTTTTCGAGTCACCAAAGGAAATTTACCGTTGTGACCCTCACACTTTAAGGTCCTAACAGCTAGCTAATTAGGCATACACGCAGAACTACGATCTGGTTTGATTTCACTTCACGTGAATACGTAGGCGGTCCTTCAAGGACGCAACCATACACCTCAATTTCAATTACCAACACACAGCAGAACTACGATCTGGTTTAATTTCACTTCACCGTGAATACGTAGGCACTCCTATTACAAGGACACAACCATACCTCTATAAACACTCAATTTTCACACCCTCAATTTATAATAGCACACAGCAAGAACTACGATCTGGTTTGATTTTGCAACTCGCGAATACGTAGGCAGTCCTACTACAAGGACACAACCGCACATCCCTTTCATAACTGCACAACCCTTTCGTACACCCCTTTCATAACCGCACAACCCTTTCACACACTCCTTTCACAATCGCGTAAACCTTTCACAAACGCACCCCTTTCACAACATTTAGATCCTCGATGACCAGCTCAGAACTACGGCCTGGTTTGATTTCACTTCATGTGAATAAGTAGGCAATCCTCTAACAAGGATACAACCATCCATTTAAAACATAACTCACAACCATCATTCCCAATCCATCACTCTCCGTCCATCACCTTTCAATCCGTCACTCAAGACCATCTCTTTCACATGCATCTTTTTCAATCCCTTACAACAACCCCTTTCAATCTCAACCGTCACCATCAATCCTCAAGACCAACCCACCCAACTGCAAACTTAATCCTATACCTCTATACTGGGGGCTCCTTCTTGGAGGCATCACCACATGCTTTCTTTTTCCAAATTCCCACCTTCCCACTCTGGGGGCTTCTCTTCCGAGATGTTACACGTCCTTCATTCTCCAAGTCCAACTAAAGTCCAAAATAAACCACCCTTAGCCTAGTGCTTGGTTCGGACGATGGAAAGATATTGGTTACGCTCTCTGAATCATCATCCCTCAAGAGGGGATCTCATTCAAGCACACGGTGGCGAAGATGTCCGAAGAAGATATGTTTTGTGCATTTGCAATTCCTCACCCAAGCGGACCTTCTACCTGAAGGATCTGATACGCGTTATCACCATTTCTTGGATAGGAGTTGCACATACATGTGGAAAGTCTGTGAGAGTCATCCACGTCTCACGTTAAACCTAAGCTTGTATCACGTCCATGTTTATGGCAGTCTGTCAGTCCGCGTCTATGTGAGTCAATGTCGTGACAACTACTGCGTGTTGAACCTATTAAATTATGGATCTACGAGAAACAAGACTCAATCTTAAGCTTCATAACTCTCAATCTCCCCTCACGCGAGATATTACCTGCTAATTGCTTACATGTTTATATGCTTATATGCTTGCGTGCCTACGTGCTTGTTTATAAGACTATGAAGTCACGAACCATGCAGATGATCTTGAGAAGCAAAACACACTCCAACTGAGTGTTGAGTTCTTCCCAACAAACGTCAACCCATCAAGTCCAAGGGCTTTAACCGCGTAAATTACTTGTCATACTTTACCTCTCGGCGAGCGGAAACTGATGTCCCCAGTGAGTCCTGAAAAGTTTGTAACTCCCTAGCGAGTGCTGGTTTTCAAATGGAAGTCACAGGTTTTCCGAAGACCCCCGCAACACGATTCATGATCCTGAAGCAGTGTTCTTCCTAAATGGTTTTCGCTTGCTAAGATAATTCATTCCCCGCGGAGAAGCTGGAGTTCATGGATTTTTATCCCCAACCTAGAACCCAAAGAAACTTTTGGCCACACAGTTAACTCTTAGGTTGTCTAGCCTAGACACTTTATATCCCCCTTAGACTCCTTAGTCTTTCTTAGATTTCTTGACCTCCTTTGAACTGTTTTGGAGAATCCTCTCTAAACTCCTTAAGAATATCCAACATAAACCTACAATTTAAGCTACTTAGTCCCTCGGGGTTTCTAAACTTTGAGCCATTCGGAAATTTCCTTGAACACACTAAGTCTTACCCTTTAGACTCTCGAGGTTACCATATATCAGCATATTACCTATATTTTTTAGTCTAGACCCACTCGATGCTATCCAATATTATAGTCCACCATGAATCCTTTAAGAGATCCATAGCTCTCTAGCCACACCCATAGATTCACTAGTAACCCTTCGGTGATCAAGTCTCTACTGTACATCCTCCAGGATGTATCCCAGGTATGAGCTATTCTTATGTCTGGCGAGGCTTTATACATAGTATAATGGACATTAAACAACCCACATCAGTAGTCGACAGAATCTTAAATTGTTGTCGGTGGCAGTTCCTTGACTCGAATCCCCGAGTCGCCTCGACGTCGCAATAGTCTTCAGGTTGTAATTTTCGATTGACCTGGAGGCTATACTTTGACTTTCTATCCAAGCCTCAGTCAAAGTGGGGGCTCTGTAGATACCTGGTATCTACATCTTCCAAAAAACACACGATGATGATCGGACTATAACGTGTTTAGATATGCGTGCGTGGAATGGCTATACATAAGACGGTTTAATGCATTACTCGGATATGAAAAATAATTTTTTAACTTCATTTGCATTAAAACAACACTTTTTAAGAGTTAAAACCGATTTCGGACCCAAAACCGACTCAGAAACCCGCAACCCGAGTCAACCTGAGTCAACATGAGTCTCGAACATCTAACATAATGCCATAAATGGTTTTATCATGCCATTTGCATTAAAATGACAATAATTAGAGTAAAAAATGACACAGGACCAAAAACCGACTCAAAATTCAAATCCTTACTTGACACTGGTCAAACCCGAGTCAAACACACAAAATAGCCACCCAAAATAACACCCAAAAGAAAGCTTAAACAGCTAAGCAATCACGTAAACCACAAAATACAACCAACCAAAACATTGGTTAGAACAAAGAAAAATCCAAATTTTCGAAAAGGATAAGACGTCGCTTTCCATCCCTGGCGTGCTCGCGCCTCAAGTGGCTACCCTTAGCCAGCAAGCAAACGCAACCGACTTACTACCATATCCATTTCTCTATAAATACCCCCTCATTCACACCCCATAACCCTTAGCCTCTGCTGAAGATTATGACACCGTCACTTGCTTCTTTGTCTTCCACGAAATAGGCGAACCTCCCATACTCACCAAATACCCTGTCAACGATCTCCTTGTTAAAGGGCAGCCAGCATAATCAGAATCCGTATAGCCTACTAACTCCAATTTTCTACCTTTTGTTAGAACGATACCTCTACTAACTGACCCTTTAACATACCGCACCACTCGCAAAGCCGCTTCCCAATGATCCTTTCTAGGCTCTTTGAGGAACTGGGATAATACATGAACGGAATAAACTAGCTCAGGACGCGTGATTGTCAAATATATCAATTTTCCAACAATTCTTTGATACTTGCTTTGTACTATCATGCAATATATACCCCTTTACCAACGCGAGTCCGTGTTGCTGCTCCATAGGAAAAAGGACCGGTTTTGCTCCTTCGAGCCCTGCTTCCTTCACTATCTCAAGAGCATATTTTCGCTGACTTAGAAACAAGCCCCTCTTCCCATGAGCTACCTCGATTCCTAGGAAATACTTTAATTTTCCCAAGTCTTTAATTCCAAACTTGTTATTCAAAAACATTTTGAATGCTTCAGATGCCTCCATTGAGTTGCCCACCAAGATCATATCATCCACATATATCAAAACGGCCATGAACACAGTCCCGACATTGTATGTAAATAAAGAATAGTTAGCAAGGGATTGTCTAAAACCATACCGTTTCAATGATTCCGCAAGCTTTGTGAACCACATCCGTGAGGCCTGCTTTAAGCCGTAGATGGATTTCAACAAACGACGACACACCTTGCTCCCAGTACCCGCATCTACATCTACTCCTGGTGTCATTCTCATATACACCTCCTCATTTAAATCCTCATGAAAAAAAGCATTAATTACATCTAGTTGCGATGTAAACCACCCCTTATTGACAACTATCGTCAACAAGCAGCGCACACTTACCATTTTTGCTACGGGTGCAAAAGTCTAGTGAAAATCAATGCCTTCAACTTGTGTAAAACCTTGCACTACTAATCTCGCTTTATATCTTTCCACACTACCGTCTGCTTTATATTTGATCTTGTATATCCATTTGCACCCTATCGGTTTCTTGCCAATAGGTAGATTAACAACCTGCCAAGAATTATTCGATTCAAGTGCTTTAATTTCTTGTCGCATTGCTTCTCTCCACAAAGGATCATTCGATGCTTCACCATAATGTCTCGGTTCTTTGTACTCTGCAATTTTCGACAAGAAATTCCTATGTATAACAGAATATGCATTACATGTGACGCTATCTAACAATGGGTAACGCGTACCTTTCCTCGAAGACTTAGATTGGCACGGGTTATCCTCGATGGTGTTTATTACGGTTGTCGAAGTAAAAATATAATCCTTCCGCCATGCTGGCTCGAACTTTTCACTAGCTCCACGCCACAATTCCTCTACTGCAGATGGTGTATTAGATGCTGCTGCCTCTCTTTCTCCTCCCTCTCCAGCACCCGTGACCACCTCCTCATCGTCAGTAGGTTCCTCTTCGCTCAACAATTCATCCACATCGTCACCCTCTGAATTAAACTGACTATAATCAGCTTGCTCAAGACCTGTCGTGTCCACAAGAACAGTCACCTGTTTCTTATATTGACTCGGAACTCCAACTTGCATAGGATAAACCTGTTCCATGAACACTACATCTCTCGATGTATAAGCTTCTTATTTTTGCAAATCATACACTCTCCATCCTTTCTTTCCACTAGGATACCCGATGAATACACAACGTCTCCCCCGTTCTACAAATTTATCCTTTGACCGAGTTTTGTTATGTGCATAGCACAAACACCCAAAAACCCGGAGATTGTCTAAATTCGGAGCTTGGTTGTGTATCACCACAAAAAGTGTCTTTCCATCTAAAATTGGGGTTGGGGTTCTATTGATCAAATAGACAGCTGTCAACACACACTCGCCTCAAAATTTTAAAGGTAACCCGAACTATAACCGTAAGGCTCTTGCCTTTTCTAATATATGTCGATGTTTCCTCTCAACTCGACCATTTTGCTGAGGTGTATCGACGTTACTAGTTCGTAATACGATCCCTTGGTCACGGTAATACGCTCGCATAGACAATGACTGAAACTCAGTTCCATTGTCGCTTTGAATAATTTTGACAGGCTTATTAAATTGACGTTGGATCATATTATAAAAACTAATAAGCAATTTTCCTACTTCTCCCCTATCTGTCATCAAATAAACCCATACTCCTCGACTAGAATCATCAACAATAGTCAAGAAATAATGATCACCACTTAACTCATTGGCTCCATAGGGTCCCCAAATATCGCAATGAATTAAATCAAAAATATTCAAAGCTTTCTTATTATTACGAATAAAATTTGAACGGGTTTGTTTTGCCCAACAACAAGCATCACAAAAATCATTCTTATCCCATATTAAATTACTACCTACTAAAGATGACGCAGAATACAAAACTTTTTCTTAAGGATGGCCTAATCTTCTATGCCATAATCGAACCTTGCTTTGAGCTTCAACTCGACACACTAACTTCTTCTCCTGACCTTTGTAGTAATAAACACCATCATGTTGCTTACCCGCTCCAATCATCTTCTTCGAAGATCGGTCCTGTATTACACAAAAATCAGAATAAAACGTCACAATGCAATCCTTTTCGACAGTTAATTGTTGTATAAAAATTAAACTGCAAGTCAATGTCGGAACAAATAAGACATCTTTCAAAATTAAACCACCCTCCAAGTGCACTTCTCCGTGCTTATCATCATGTTTTTGTTCTCCATTCGGCAATATTACACATGCTCGAATCCCACAAGACGGATTTTTAATCTCTTCTTATCTACCCGTCATGTGGTGCGATGCACCAGTGTCTAAGATCCAACAATTTTGAAATTCCTTACCTGCCATCTTCTTTGAATTCTCCTTAGTCGGTTGTAGCAAGGCACGCAAAGACTGCAACTCTTCCCTTGTCCGACTCACTTCAACACCCGGAACTGAACCTTGATTCGTTCCCTGGTTTGCGGACGTACCAGCTCCCTGATTTGTGTAAACCGCATTCACCTTCCAAGGTTGTTGCCTCTCATCTCCATGGCCTGCGCCTCCTCTACCCCTGGTAAACCGACCTCTTCCTCTGCCTCTAGCAATGATGTGTGCTGGTAAACCGTTCTTCGACCAACAATCATCTTCATCATGGCCCCATTTGTTACAGTAAGTGTAGCGTCCCTCTTGGTCGTCCACCTCACCAGTATACCTTGCTTGTCCACCACGGGTACTAGTATACCCTGCTTGCCCACCACGGGTACTAGGCCGGCTCTTTTGCACCGAGAATGCTGCTTCTCTGTCTTGTCTTCCTTCGACCGCACAATTGCTTTGTGCCTTTCTTCTCGAAGGATAACACCATAGACCCGACTCAAGGCAGGAATTGGTTCTTCCATTAGGATATTGGTGCGTAATCCACCATAAACCGCATCATCAAGGCCTATCAAGAATTGATGTACCTTCTCCTCTTCTTTTTCTCTCAAGATTGCTTTCCCGGCTCCACAAGTGCACCTTGGTACACGGCTATAACTGGCCAATTCATCCCATACCCCTTTCAATTTGGTATAGTACTCCACTATGGTCAGTTTCCCCTGTTTCAATTCATTTAATTCAGACTTTAGTTGGTGGACTCTAGGTTCGTTACGCGTCGTATACCTTTCCTTCAACTCGTCCCAAATTTCTGTGACTGTTCCCGAGAAGGCTATGCCGGCATGTAGCTTCGGGTGGATCACGTTTCTCAACCACATCTTCACCATGGCACTACATTGGCGCCAAGCAACATGCTCTACCGTTTCTTTTTCTCCTTTGGCCAATGTTGGTTCCTTGATTTTCCCATCAAGAAAGTCCAATTTATTTTTCGAATCAAGTCCCATCTAAACTGCATTAGACCAATTATCATAATTATCACCATTAAACACAGTTTGGGTAATCATGATACGTGGGTTGTCGGATGGGTGGAGAAACAATGGTGATGACTGCGGAATTGTCATCGGAGTTCTTTTCTTGCCATCGCCTCCTGAATTGCTGCTCTTTGTCATGACGTTGCTCCTTTTCTTAACGTAGGTCTGTGGTACCATGTAAAGTTTTAGGAAAGATTTTCTTATTCAATTGTGAAGATTATACAAGATACATTCAACCTTATATAGTAGATGGTTTCTGTTTGGGCTAAAAATAGCACAATAAGGAAGGCCCACTTAATAAAATAAAAGGCTATGGGAGGAGTGATAAGGAGGAAGGAAGCCCGTAATTAGGAAAAGGGAGAGCGGGCTGAAAGAAGACCACGGGCCCATCAGAGGAGACGTCCGGATTAAGGAAAGACGAGTTAGGGAGAATTTAGGGAGATTGGGAGAAGTGGGAAAGGCGGCCGAGTTTGGAAAGAGTTCTTATGGAAATTATATTCCCTTTCCATAATCAAAGTAGGACAAATCTAGGGTTCTCGCCCTATAAATAGCCAAGGAAGCAAATCAAGAAGGACATTCAACAACGCATCCACACATCAACACCACAACATTAGCATATTCTTATACACAAATTGTGACACCCCGCGATAAAGCGGAAAGTAAAGTACTAAATATACGCAAAAAAAAAAAAAAAAAAAAAAAAAAAAAAGTGAAGTTTTTAAAACTTTTATTTAGTAGATAGAGTTTAGCATGCGGGAGTCACTAACATTCGACAGAAGGAAAAGCGGAAATAAAAACAAGGGTCCATACAAATAAAACGGTCAAAAGTGGGGAAAATATATCCCTCGAATGACATAAAGAAATAGGTGAGTCTAAGCGGTGAATAAGAAATCTAAAAGTCCGGGGTACTCGCTAGCTCACACGTCAAACCCCATATAAGCATCTTCACAACCTGTCATTCATGTAAACATGAACGCCACAGTCAGTGGGGAGTAACTCAAGGTTCTCCCAGCCACAAAATGTCGAAATGCAAGTAACAAACACTTAATTAAACATATTAATCATGCATCATATATGAATAATAAAGAACAAGGAGATATAATGAATAATCAAGATGAGATAGGCATATTACTTTCTTAATGGAATAGGCATGGTAGGTTAGAATGAATATGCAATCGAGGGTGTAGAACAACCAAGTCAACCAACACATATTGACCGACTCATCAAGTGTAAGACATATACCTAGTATGAACTCACAAGACAAACCATCTAGACTCCAACCTCTTGGTAGGACGACGATCATAATACGGTCCTAGTCTAAACCTGGATCCAGATTCTCAGGATGGACGTCACCCGATTCGACAAACGATATACCAATCGTATCCAAGACTCGAAACATGGCACGCACTCGTAACCAAAGGTCGAGTAACCTCTAATCGGAAACATGGCACACACTCG
This sequence comes from Silene latifolia, assembly GCF_048544455.1. Taxonomy (NCBI): domain Eukaryota; kingdom Viridiplantae; phylum Streptophyta; class Magnoliopsida; order Caryophyllales; family Caryophyllaceae; genus Silene; species Silene latifolia. Next base: position 48,017,249 of record NC_133534.1, read on the forward strand.
TAACCAAAGGTCCGAAGAAAGGCGGAAGGATATCCTAATTCGGAAACATGGCACACACTCGTAACCAAAGGTCCGAAAGAGGGAAGATAACCCAATCCGGAAACATGGCACACACTCGTAACCAAAGGTCCGAAAGGGGTAAATAAGGAATGTCAAGTAGTCACACAATGTAAAACGTCACACTTGAGTCACAATAAGAGTAAGAATGATCATGCAAACATCATATGACACGGGACCATTAATGTCACATTCATACTCATGGCTTGCATCTCACCATGAGTACGGATGGGAACATCAATCCCGACGATCATATCGCAACTAGAGGGCTTATAACTCACCCCTAGTATCCGATAGGACCAAGACTCTCACAACAGAACAATACAAGACATTATCAAGAATGTGACTCTTACAAGTACTTATAAATAATATCTCATACTTGTATTATATTAATAAATATTCCACTTAGTATTTAACATGCCGGCTAAATAAAACAAATAAAGTGTAACAAGTAGTAGTGAGTAATTTACGTCATATGAAAATTAACGGAATGCAACCAAAATTTTAATACAAAAGGCAAAATGGGCCCAACCATTAAATTGTGGTAAGCCCATCAATTTAATGGTGGTGAGCCCAAACCCACTAAGAAAATGGGTCTAAAAGAAATAGGAATTTGAGACCAAGATTTTAAGAACTTGAGCCCAAACATTATAATAAAGTGAGTCCAAACTTATTAGAATTTTAACCCAACAAGAAACATATAATAAGTCCATCAAACAACTTATATATGGCTCACAACCAAGTAGTAAAGAGTTTCAAAATGCAATTCATAGAAATTATGATCATGCGGTAAACACAGAGGAACGCAAGAGGGAGGACTACTGCCTACCATAATACGAAAAACAAACAGTCCCAAGTAGGAGATATAGGATGTGATACAAGACGAAACTGCAGGCCAAAGTTCGTGTAACAGGTCACCAAATTTCGAGTATGCAGGGTTCGGGTTTGTCGTCCCAAACAGAGAATCAGCTAGCACTAGACACAGTGTAAAACCAAGCTCCAACAATCCAAAAACACGAGTTTTCAAGCGGTAAAAATCAAGTTTACGGGTGACGACCTTAGCTTGAATATACAGACAAGAAAACAGACTTAAAGGACCGCTTCATCCGTCCAAAACAGAGAACGAAGCCAGTCCAGCTTTGGTTACCAGACGGAGTTTATAGCAGCACATTTTCGCAGCCCAGACCAATTTCTAGCCGTCTGTTTTAGACTCGACTTAAGACGGATATGAAGGCAAAGTGAGGACAGGAATTAGCATGACTCAAAAGCGAATGACACCATTAATTTCCGTCATAAACGGACCCAAAACAGCCACTTCCAACAGCCATTCAAGTCGGAATTTCGAGCATAGCAAGACGAATCCTCCATGTAAACCACACAAATGAAAGTAAGCATAAAGAACACAACTTTAACACGTAAAAGATCTAAAAACGAGTTTATGGGGCGAAATATCGACTAATTGTCGAGTAACCTATCACCGTTACCTTAACTTTCTTCAATCTTCAAGGGAATGGTCTATTATGAACGAGTTTCCTTCGGGGTCCTCAAAGTCTTCACCTGGAAACCGTAATAAGAGCCGAGTTAGTTTAAAAACGTCACATTTATGAGACGGGTCGAGACGAGAACTCCACAAGGCTATGCCTTTCTTACCTTAAAAGATGAAGGAAGAGATAAGTAGAAGAATGGTGCAAGAATTATTGAGTTTGGTCGAAAAATGAGCTAGAAATCTAAGATTTTTCGGTCGCCATTGATGCGTTTTTTTGAGCTTGTTTTGAGATTTGTTGAGCTGCTGTAGTGTTGTTGTTGCAGGTGTCGTATGCTTTTACACAGGAAATTTCGAAAATAAAGGGGTGGGGTTGGCTGGGTATGATTGGGTGAGGAGAGTGTGAGAGAGTAAATTTATCATTATTATATTAGTTGGGTGCCAAAATTGAGGGGCGTGTTGTCGACCCGGGATAGGTCGAGAGTAGATAAGTTTAGCCTCACATGTGAGCATGTGACGGTTCTTTGCTAGACGGAAATTCGTCTTAAATCTACTATAATTTAAGACGGAACTTTATTATTATTATCGCTATTATTATTATTACTATCCGACTAAAACCCGTATTTTTATATAAATTAAGCTTTAAATATTACTTTTATAAAAATCTTGTTTAAAAATAAATCTAATTAAATTATATAATTCAAAAATATAAAATAACGTAATTAAATGGTTAAATAAATTTTAAATGTCAAAAGGAGAAATTCGCGGGTGTTACACAAATATACATCCATCCAAGATCTTGCAGGCCTGACGCCTAGCGCCAGCGGGACTAGCTTTACGCTTCAATTGTAATCATCCTCCTATTCAAGTATAATGCGATATTTGGCAGGGTACCGTCCCTCCCGCGGTTGTTCCCACATTGGGTTTTCCGCTTCACCAAATCTTGCGTGTCAATTTACATTACGCACTTTATTTCTCTATTTACTTGTCAACATACGAACGATCATACGATCAACCAACGAGTAAGACCGCATTGACCTTAAACAATCAACTTGGTAAAAAATACCTAAACAGTTTGGCGCCCACCGTGGGGCATTGTGGTCGTCAATCGTTGATACTCTAGATACACAATGGATAAGCAAGCATCGGACGTCGTGTCAGGGAGCAGACAGCCATCGCCACCACCGCCCTCTACTCAAAACCCAACATCAACAGTGGCTACACAGGCTCCCGGACATACCTCAAGAATCATACCTACAGTAAAAACCTCTCTACCTCCTAGGACTCCTGCTGTCGCGGCCCAAGCCAGATCAGATAAGGGAGCAGCAAGTTCAGGCCTCACCCCGCCACCTAGTCCCACACAAATTTTACTCACCGGCATAGAAAATCTTCAGAAAGCCATGGAAAACATGAGAGAAGAACAGAAGAAAGCTGAAGCTGAAACAAGAAAGAGGGACAGAGAGCTCTGGGCACAGGTAGACATCCTGAAACAAGCAGTCTGCCACCCCAGCGAGCAGGGCCGACGTGGAAAAGTTTCCACTAGTAGATCTGACGCAGGGGGCATCAGGCAGCAGGAATCCACTTCGATAGATACCGGCTGAACTGATAACCATATTGGATCTGTCCACAATACCATCAGATGGAAGAATAACCCCACAAGGGCCGGGATACCTCACGCCGGGTAACTGGCCTGCGGCTAGCTGTGTGGAAGCACGAGCAGGTGGCATCCCCGTCAGCAGCCCCGCCATGATCGATCAGACACCTGGAGCAGGATCCGAGTCAAACCAATAAATGGACTGGCAGCAGGGGACAGTCGTTACAACAACTCCCCAAATTCAGGCAGTATAACGAATCAGCAGTACTTGGAGTTAAAAGAAATACTGAGCAGGGTCCCAGGGTTGCCACCCCCACTCGAGAAAGCAGCACTAGACAGCTATGCCGACTCACCATTCGTGGACACCATATCCATCACAGCCATGCCAAAGGGATTCACAAATCCAAATATACCCCTCTTCGATGGCACAGTAGATCCCTTTGATCATTTAAGCCAGTACAAGCAGAAGATGATGACAGTAACAGCTGTAGGGCAAGTCAAGGAGGCTTGCATGTGCAAAGGATTTGGGTCCACCCTAGCAGGGCCGGCACTTCGATGGTTTGTGAGCCTGCCCAATGGTCGATATCTACATTTTCGAATTGGTGAACGCATTTACTCGACGGTTAAGCAAGCGCGAGAAAACCACAGAAACACGCAGGAGACCTGTACATGATCATCCAAGGGGTAGGAGAGACCATTGGAGAGTACAATACTAGATTCAACAATGAGAAGGTAGCAGTACGAGAGTGCGATGTTTCAACAGAAGTAGAAGCCTTCAGAAGAGGCCTCCACCATGACTCCGACCTATACAAGCAGCTGACTATGCATCCCTGCCATAGCAACGATAAGAGAAAGAGTGCCGCAATCGATTGGAGGAAGATATTCTAGCCAGAGCCAGCTTACTTAGCACGCCAAGTATTTCTAGTACCTCAGCCGTGGAGAAATCGGGAAGAAAGCAAACCACCAGCAAGAAGGACGAGAGGTACAAGCCATATGGAAGGGGAGTCAAAAGAATCGAGGAAAATCAGCAGCTCCCTACTCTGGCAGAGTATGGATTCACTACAGGTATCGGATGAATCTTGAAGGCCCTCAGGGAGATGGGAGATGGAGTTAGGTGGCCCAACCCACCAGTGGGAGAGCAAGCATGGAGAAAGGATAGCAAGAAGAAGTGTGAGTTCCACCGTAATATTGGGCATAACACTGAGGATTGCTACACATTACGAAGAGAGATCAAGCGCCTGTATGAGCAAGGAAAGCTGAGCCACCTATTACCACGTGGGGGCAAGCAGCATGATAAGGTAGGCTCCGCCAAGCCTGCAAACCCACCCACATGCACCAAAACCATAAACGTGATAACAGGTGGCTCAGACTTAAGCAAGCTGACATACTCAGCAGCTAAGAGACGTGCCACCGAGACCAAAGGAGACAGGCCAGCCAATTCTTGCAAAATTTCCCACAGCGACCTACCAGCGGTCAGCTTTGATGAAGGAGATACATACGACGAACAAGAACATCACGACGTACTTATTATCACCTTATCGATGGCCAATTGCACAGTCAGGAAGGTCTTGGTAGATACAGGAAGCTCGGTCAACCTAATCATGCTGAAAACCATAGAAAACATGGGATTCAGCGAAAAGGATTTGCAGAAGAAGACTATTCCGCTAGTAGGCTTCAGTGGGGAAACAGCCAACTCATTAGGCGAGATAGTCATCCCAACCTATATGGGAGGAGTCAACAAGCAAGTCAGGTACCTGGTTATAGACGGCCCCTCCACCTACAATGTCATCTTGGGAAGACCATGGCTGCACCAGATGAAAGCGGTCCCCTCAACATATCACCAGTGCATAAAGTTCCCTACACCATGGGGAGTAGAAACAATAAGAGGAGATCAGGAGGAAGCTAGAGGTCGCTATAAGAAGGCACTTAAGTGCATGCGCCGACCCTCCCGCATAGCAATTCTGACGACCTATCCAGGACGAATACATCGAACCCCGGCAGAAGAGCCGGATCAAATCAACTGGACAAGCCGCACCCGGAAAGAACCGTGCTCATTGGAGCGGGATGCACAGAAGCTTGAGACAAAGAACTAATCAAGTTCCTGCAGGATAACATGGATTATTTTGCATGGTCACACGATGACATGATAGGAATAGATCCGTCCATCATAACGCATAAGCTTAGTGTGGACCCAAAGTGTAAACCCATCCAGAAGAGGAGAAGAAAGTTTGCAGCGGAAAGAAACAAAGTGATCAACCAAGAGGTAGATAGCCTGTTGGCAGCAAAGAAAATAAGAGAAGTAAAATATCCAGAATGGCTGTTTAATGTAGTGGTGGTGCCAAAGAAGAATGGAAAGTGGAGAGTATGTGTGGACTTCACCGACCTCAACAAAGCATGCCCTAAAGATCCATTCCCGCTGCCTCATATTGATGCAATGGTGGACGTAACAGCTGGACATGAGATGTTGACATTCCTGGACGCATGGAGTGGATACAATCAGATTAAGATGGATCCTGCAGATCAAGAGAAGACGGCATTCATGTCCGAAAGAGGAATATATTGCTACAACGTCATGTCATTCGGCTTAAAGAACGCAGGCTCCACGTATCAAAGGCTGGTTAACCGCATGTTCAAAGAGCAGATAGGAAGAACTATGGAGGTATATATTGATGACATGGTGGTGAAATCAGAAAAAGCCAAAGATCACATGCGGCTTTTGCGAAACATTCAGCACCCTCAGGGAATACAAAATAAAGCTAAATCCATCTAAATGCACCTTCGGAGTATCTTCTGGCAAATTCTTAGGCTATATTGTAACTCAAAGAGGGATAGAGGCCAACATCGAGCAGATCAAAGCTGTCCTACAACCAGAGTCACCTGAGAAGCCCAAAGATGTTCAAAGACTAGTTGGAAAGGTAGTAGCCCTGAATAGGTTCATTTCAAGATCTTCAGATAAATACAGGCTGTTTTACGACGTACTAAGGAAAAGCCAGAAGTTTGAATGGACCTCGGATCACGAGCAAGCCTTCAGAGAACTGAAACACTACCTTAGCAGCCTGCCGCTGCTGTCGAAGCCGAAGCCAGGAGAACCACTATTCATATACCTGGCCGTCACAGAGGTGGAAGTGAGTGCTGTCCTGGTCAGAGAACAAGAAAAGGAGCAGAAGCCAGTATACTACGTGAGCAAGTCTCTGCTGCCGGCAGAGACCAGGTACACATCTCTTGAAAAGTAAGTACTAGCATTGGTAGTAGCATCTCGCAAACTGCGCCCCTATTTTGAGTCCCACATCATACATGTCGTGACCAACTACCCGCTAAAAACTATCATGAGGAAGCCTGAACTATCAGGCAGAATGTCAAAATGGTATGTACACTTCAGTGGGTACGATATCCAGTATGACCCCAGAACAGCAATCAAATCGCAAGCGCTGGCCGACTTCGTGTCAGACTTCAGCCTAGCCATCCAGAATCTGGCAGATACGGAGATCCTCACCTTAGTGGAAAGGAGGGAGACAGAGGTCTGGCAGATGCATATTGACGGAGCCTCCAACCAAAGGGGGGCAGGTGTGGGATTAATCCTGCGATCACAACAGGGAGACCTGATAGTGCAAGCAGTAAGATGTGAATTCAAGGCAACCAACAATGAAACAGAATACGAGGCCTTGATATTGGGAATGAAGCTAGCTCTGGAGTTACGGGTCAGACACCCGCGCATATCCAGTGACTCTTTGCTTATAGTCAACCACGTAAATGATGAGTTTACAGCCAGAGATTCGAAGATGATTGCATACTTGAAAATAGCGAAGGAATTAAAACAAAAATTCGCAACTTGCAAGATTAAGCAGATCCCCAGAGATCAGAATGTGGAAGCAGATGCCCTGGCAACTCTGGGGGCAACATTTAAACCGACAGAACTATCCAGCATTCCAATAGCACATATGCTGGAGCCTTCCATCCAGAAGGCAGATGAAGTAGATAAGGGAGAACTGGAGGATTCACAGAACGGAGAAGGAGCCCCGGCGATTCTGAGAGGAAGGTGAGAACTCACGGTCACCTGATCAAACATCTGAGCAAGCAGATGACTGGGATTGGCACACACATTACCTAGACTGGCTGCGTCATAACAAGCTGCCAGACGACAAGAAAGAAGTGAGAGCTTTCAGAGTGAAGGCCTCCAAGTTCATACTCATTGATGATATGTTATTCAGAAAATCACTAGCAGGCCCCTACTTACGGTGCCTGGACAAGGAAGAAGCACAGACTGTATTACATGCTCTCCACAGTGGCGAATGTGGAAACCAAGCAGGGGGCAGGAATCTGGCAAATAAAGCCCTCAGGCAAGGATACTACTTGCCTACAATGAAGGCAGATGCAGCAGAGTACGCACGCAAATGTGACGTCTGCCAGCGCTCAGCACCAATGATCCATCGGCCAGCAGAACCCTTACACCCTATCATTTCTCCCTGGACATTCATGGCATGGAGCATGGACATAGTAGGACCTCTGCCACGAGCCACAGGAAACAGAACCTAGATGCTGGCAATGACAGATTACTTCTCCAAGTGGATAGAGGCAGAAGCATTCACAGAAGTAAATGATAAACAGGTCATTTCGTTTATAAAACGAAACATCATTTGCAGGTTTGGTATCCCATCAAAAATCATATGTGACAATGGCTCACAATTCATCTCCAACAACACCGAGGGATACTGTGCCAGGTGGAATATCACCCTAAAAAAGTCAGCACCCAGGACCCCGAAGTCCAACGGGCAAGCTGAATCCAGCAACAAAATCATCATGGACAATCTGAGAAGGAGGTTACAGGAGTTATGAGGAAAGTGGGCAGATGAATTGCCACTAGTATTATGGTCGGACAGAATGACACCAAAGATAGCAACAGGTCAAACACCCTTCAGTCTGGTGTTTGGCGCGGAAGCAGTCATTCCGTCAGATGTTCTAGTTCCCACTCACGGGTATGAAAATATGACAAGGGAACTGAACAATGCAGAGATGATCAGAAGCCTGGACATAATTGATGAGCTGCGAGCAAGCACAAAAATCCGTCTGGCTGCATACAAACAGTCAGTGGCCAGGAGTTATAACAAGAATGTGAAAGCCAGGCTCCTGGAGGTAGGAGACCTGGTTCTCCGAGAGGTGTTTCAAAACACCAAGAATCGAAAAGCAGGCAAATTCGCCTATAAATGGGAAGGGCCATACCAGGTAGAAGGAGTTGTTGACCATTGTGCATACAGACTGATGACGATGGACGGTCAAATCATACAACGCCCATGGAACATACTTCACCTGAAGAGATATTACTTTTAATAATAAGTAGACTTTAGCTTTCAGAATGATGTACTATGAAAAGCCAAATCATTTTTAAAGTTAAAATAAAAATCCGGTAGTAGGCATACTGCCAATTTCACTTTTATTTCTGGTGTCTCTAGCTCTTTTTAAAACTTTAAACTACTATTAGATTGTGTGGTCTGGCAGCGTCCTAGGACCACAATTGCTCTGGTACCCCATGAGATGGCGACATGTATTTCACATCATTTTAATAGATTTTCCTATTTTCAGGCTTCTCTAGGTACATCACTCTGAATTCTGGTGTCTATGGTACTTTGAAAGGATATCTAGCAGGACTCTCAACTGCCAACGCGGGGTGACAAGGCACATGGCACTCCAACATGCCTAACCTATTTTCTCCACAAGGATCACCCTCACCAGGCGGACTGTGGAACATACGAAAGGGAGCCTGGTTTGACTAAACACGCTTACCCAGCTACCCTTGATACCACCCCCTGGACGTAGCTCGCACTAATCGCAATTAATCAGGGCCCCAGCATGCATGCACACGAACATGGAACGTAGGGATATCTGCACTACCAGAATCCTGCAGCGTCCCATTGGTCCTAGAATGACGATAAACTTACCTAAATTACGCCTTTGTTGGCTTTAAACGTGATGAACACACCTTGCGTCATGAACAAGGTTAAGTAGTCCAAAACTGCGGCATACGCCTAAATCAGTCATCAGGTTGACACGGCAGCTACCTTAGTCTGGATCAACCTCTTCAGGCTGACCAGGCTGGTCTAAATCAGCCTCTTAGGTTGACACGGCCACTCCTCCTTACATTGCGGCATATGCCTAAATCAGCCATCTGGCTGACACGGCAGCTAGCTGAGTCAGAACGTCAGCCTTTTCAGGATGACAGGAATCGCCTAAATCAGCCAAGCAGGTTGACACGGCAACTTCCTAAACTAAGGGAATCTAAGAAACAAGCACAAGATATAAATTAAACCTTGCCAAAACCGCGGCAATGATATTTCAAAATACGGCCAAAATACGGCCCCTGAGTTTTAACCGCCACCTTGGCGGAGCAATCACAAAAAGAGATTTTTAAAACTTACAGGTCTGCCACCTCTGGGCCAGACTGCCAAAACATTCATTGATAAAAAAAACAACTTAATTATCGGTCATATTAATGACCTCCACCTCTGGCATCTTCTCTGCCTGCTGACCTCCTGTTTTAGGTACCGCACCAGCTTGCATATCCTCAGCTGCCATAGCTTCCTAAGCTCCGTCAGCAGTATCCTGGGACATTCCAGCGTCACCCCCAACAGCTTGCTCAGCCAATGCATGAGAATTCACCTCCCCAACTTCAGGCATCAGCGCACTCAGATCAGGTTGGGTGGGGTAGAGCATCTCCAACTGCTTCTCCTCCTCCTCTTTAGCCTGCTGGGTGGGAGCCTCCTCAAGAGCAGCACGCATTCCGCTGATTTTTCCCCGCCAGGTAGCATAGGCAACAACGTTGGTGGCCAGGGAGATCAGCTCGCTGATCTTCTCATCGAGCGCTTGAGGGAGTCGAGAAAGTGTTGCACACCGCTTGAGTGCGAGCGGTGATCGACCCCCTCCTTGACTTCTTCTTGGTGACAAAGAAGCTCGGTCTTGACTCCACCACACGCTCCTTCAGCTCAGCCTGCTGCTGCGCCAAATCGGCAATAGTCCCCTTCAGCTCCTGGTTTTTTACGTTGGTGGCACGGCTGGTGGTCTGCACTATGTTGATCATCTTCCTATTATAGAGTGCAGAATGAAGGGTCTGGGCAAGAAAGTCAGAAGTCAGCAAGAGAAATCTAAACAAAAGCAAATAAATAGGTAGAAGATGAAGAGCATTTACCATGAAGGCGTTGTGCACGTCGTTCTCAGCCATCTCCTCTGGGGAGAACTCTGAGAATGTCTCCTTCAGAGGAGGGAAGAGCAGCTGTTCGATCTCCGGCCAGTATGGCACCTTGTCCACATTCCCAAAACCTTCTGGGAAATAAGCAGCAATGCCTCCGCTAGATGAAGCACGAGGACTGGCAGGAGGAGTAGGCGGATGACGAGACAACGGGTCAACCTCCAAGGGCTCGGGTGCAGCAGAACTGGAAAACGTAGGAGGAGTCTGGAAGAAAGCATCAGGAGCACTCCTCTTGGAGGCAGATGCCACGTCAGGGCTGGCAGAAGGTCTCTTCCTTTTGGCGCTTTGGAGGATGATTTCTAAAGGATCAACTTTTGAACCTGCAAGCAGACATCATCTCAGACGTCAGGATACTTAAAACATCAGGAGAAATAGCATGCAAATTAAAACGGTTGTGGAAGTCTTACCAGAAGACATACTGTGAGCCGACTAACGAGGGTTGGATGAGGAAGCAGGTGAAAAGCCAGGGAGCAGGTCTGGGAACTTTCTCTCGATTCGAGATCTTGAACAATTTCTTTGCGCAGCGGGGATCTTGGCACCAATGCGGGTCAGGTCACAGGGCCTGCACGAAGACGATGAAGTAAGCTAGTAAGCAGCGAGATAAAATAAATCAGGTGACAGGAAGGCTACTTACTCGAAGTTATAGCCCATTTATCGAAGATGTAATCGGCGGGAGGCTGGATGGAGTCCTTCCTCACAAAGAAGAAGTCCTCAAACCATTTCTCATCACGGGATTTGGACACGTGTCTGAAGGGAGCCTCTCCACGGCCCCGGAATGAGAACTGACCCCTACCCAGGGATCTGATATTGTACATATGGGCTAGATCGCCCAGATTGATAGGTTTACCAGTGTTCTGACCGGCGGCCAGGGAGTAAAGAAGAACCCTCCAGATGGCAGCAGAAATTTGTGTCATGGCGAAGTTATTGGTAAAGATGAAGTCTTGGATGAGTTTGGAAAAAGGAAAACGAAGGCCATATTTAAACGGATACAAATAAAAGCAGACCCATCCGGGACGAAGGGCGTCGGCTTTCTGACCCGGTTCAGGGATGGCAACATCCACCCCGTCACCAAGACCAAGCAATCCCTTGATCGTGGGAATGTCAGCAGCAGTCAAAGCAGAGTCGTAGTCGTGGGGATACTTAAAGAGTCCCCGAGAAGGAAAGGTTGGGTCAAGGTTGCGGTCAGCGGGTGCGGAGGTTGATCGAGTTTTACCCATGGTGGAAAAGAGAAAATGGAAATTAAAGGAGAAAAGGGGAAGAGTACCTGGTGAAAAAGACGGAGGGGAGTGAAACAGTGAAGCCGGCAAGATGAAAGAGGAGGGAAGTCGAGGGTTTAGAGAAAAGGAGATTTTTTGAAATGGTTTGGAGTAAATGAAAGTACAAAGTGGGGCTTGGGATTATAAAGAGGAGAGAGGGAGTAGGGTGCGAGAAAAGAGGAATAGGACGGCTGACGTGATGGATTGAATGAAAAGGAGTGTAAAAGACAGCTTAGGGTTTTAGCATTCGATTACGTAAATTCCTTGCTCAACACCTTAAAGCGTACTTCACAAGAAATTTGGGGCAAACTGTTAGAGCTAAAAATAGCACAATAAGGAAGGCCCACTTAATAAAATAAAAGGCTATGGGAGGAGTGATAAGGAGGAAGGAAGCCCGTAATTAGGAAAAGGGAGAGCGGGCTGAAAGAAGACCACGGGCCCATCAGAGGAGACGTCCAGATTAAGGAAAGACGAGTTAGGGAGAAGTTAGGGAGAAGTTAGGGAGATCAGGGAGAATTGGGAAAGGCGGCCGAGTTTGGAAAGAGTTCTTATGGAAATTATATTCCCTTTCCATAATCAAAGTAGGACATATCTAGGGTTCTCGCCCTATAAATAGCCAAGGAAGCAAATCAAGAATGACATTCAACAACGCATCCACACATCAACACCACGGCATTAGCATATTCTTATACACAAATATACATCCATCCAAGATCTTGCAGGCCTGACGCCTAGCGCCAGCAGGACTAGCTTTACGCTTCAATTGTAATCATCCTCCTATTAAGTATAGTGCGATATTTGGCAGGGTACCGTCCCTCCCGCGGTTGTTCCCACATTGGGTTTTCCGCGTCACCAAATCTTGCGTGTGAATTTACATTACGCACTTTATTTCTCTATTTGCTTGTCAGCATACGAACGATCATACGATCAACCAACGAGTAAGACCGCATTGACCTTAAACAATCAACTTGGTAAAAAATACCTAAACAGTTTCTTACACAAAAAGGCAAGACTAACTTTAGGAAAGACTAAAACTAGAAAACTGGCTAAGACTAGGAAACAAATAATATGGACAATGGACACGATATGCTATATACAATATTTTCATATCGCCATATAGCTCTTGAGCACAAGACCACACAATATAACACATTGTATAAAAGCCTACTCATATACCTTACGTAACTTTAAACATCCTTAACTATTAATGTATATGCTCCTGTAACTCTCTCTTAGTTTAATGACATTTAACATAGATTATAGTAACAATATAAACTTAATGTAACTTAAAGAAGTTTAAGTTACACAATTAAGTGTCAAATTCCAATATTTGTAAGTGTTCAAATTTTTTTTTTATCAGGATCTCAATTTTGATAAATTCATATAATTTTACTATCTTCGCGAATTATTGGGCACTAACGTCGTAACATACGTAAGATTCAGGATATATGGACATGTCGTCCCTAAGATTTAAAGGGCTATGTGCAACACTGTAAATAAGGCCCTAAATTTATTATCTTGGTTGAAAATTATACTCCCTTCGTTTCGGTTAATTATTATCTTTTAGTTTTGGCATAAAGATCAAAAAAGAGGAGAGGAAAAATTAATAAATGACAAGTGGAAGAAAGTAAGTATAAATAATGAAATTGTTCATTAAATTTGTTCTTAAAATAGAAAGGGCAATAATTGGCTGAGACACTCAAAAATAAAATAAAATAACAAATGACCAGAACAAGTATATACCTACTCCCTCCTATTCTAAATAACTCTCCATATTTCCTTTTTCGTCTATTCACAATACTCTCCCTATTTCCTTATTTGACAAACTTTTATACTTATTTTAATCACCCCACACCACAACAATACCCCACAATACTTATACTTTATCTTATTTTAATCACCTTACTCCACAACAATCTTATCTATATTAATACAAAAGACAATACCCAATCCTCAGCGCGCCACGTCATTAATGCAACCTTTTTTTTCTTGAAATTCATGCTATGATGGGACCCATTAGTGTGCAATGTATTTATTTATTCAGATTTCCGTCTTTTCAAACATGCAATAAATTCCGTCTTGCAACAAATTCTATGAAATAATATTATGAAAAAATTCTATGAATTAATATTATGAAATAATTTTATACATTCCGTGTAAATAAAATTAATAACATATACGCAGAATGAATTACAAATGGGAGTAAATGAAATTGAATTACATAATTTTTAAAACAAAATTAAATAATAATAAAATTACATAATTACGAGAAGAAATTACATTTATATACGGGATAGAACATTAAACGCAAATGAATTACATACATAATTTTTTAAAACTATATGGTACAATAATTTTTGTTTAAAAAATAATTCTTGACGTAGTATTTACTTGGAGTCTATAAAATATTCATGTATTTTGGTTAATATTATTGTACCATGCAGCAACAACATAACAATATAATTTTTTAAAACTACATGGTAAAAAATTTTTTGTTTAAAAAATCAATCATGACGGGGTATTTACTTGGAATATAAAACTCGACAACTTAACTATCAGCCGCGCACACCGAAAATGGTAGGTGATAATGATAGGCAACCGAGTTAATTTAGTCTTCAACTAGCATTTAAAGCAAATTTTAATTTTTTTTTTACTCTAAAAAACAAATAAATTTTAATTTAATTTACAAGTGATTAAAAAATTTTTGATAAAATTTTTTAAAATTTTTTTATACATACCCGTGCAAATTTACACGGGTTTAAAACTATTACTTATTTTAATCATCTTACCCCATAACAATACTTATTTTAATCTCACAATACCTTCTCTCTCTCCAATCTCCACCCCCACACAAATACTTTACCATATAATACTCTCTTTCTTAATTCTTGTGCTCCTTAAATAGGGAGGGTTATTTAGAATAGGAGGGAGTATTTGTTTTTCTTACTCACCGTACACAAATCTTACACGTATACGTAAATAATAATACAAAATTATGAAATATGAGAAATCAACGGTTTAAGTTGTTCTGTCTTTTTACGTGTGTACTCCCTCCCATTCTTATTTTTCCTCTCATCATTTCACTGTTTTTGGTCAAAGTCGAAAAATTTTGACCGAAAAATAAATAATATCAATACTTCAAATTAAAATAATGAAAAATTCTATGTAGTAATTTTTTTTTATACGTGGTAATCTCATTTTTACCAAAAATGCTTTTGACTTGCCATAACTCACAAGTCACAACCATGACTTCTGAAAGCGACCATGTAGAAAATACTCATTCCTATTCAATATAAACTTCCCTATTTTCTTTTCCGTCTATTCACAATAACTTCCTTATTTCCTTTTTTGGTAAGTATTTTTGTGGTCCAAACTTAATTGTATGGTAGGGTAGTGTATTTGTGTGGACCAAATTTATTTATATGGTGGAATAGTGTGTTTCCTTAATTTCTGTGTCAAAATAAAAGGGGAAGTTTATTGTGAATAGAAGGGATTATAATTTTCTATAAAATCAAACAACGTATACCAGTGGCGGATCCACGTTAGAGCAAGGGGTGTCCTTGGACACCACAAACAATTACAAAAGTTGTGATCATTTATGAGATTTGAAGAGGAGGACACCTTATAAAAGACTATAGGACACCATAATAATATAAAATAATCACATCAATAAGCTTTGTGAATAAAAAAGTTCAACTATCTTATCTCTTTTATCAGAGAAAGCATAGTCTAAACCTGTTCATATTGATCTACTATGGTATAGCTTAACCGTAGTTTAATCAGTGTCCATTTCACCCAACTTACACTATTCATTTGTATTTTGTAAGAGGGACACTATCTGTTTAGGTATTTTTACCCAAGTCGATTAATTAGGATCAATGTAGTCTTTATTCGTTGGTTGAGTGTATGTCAATAAGTAAATAGAAAAATAAAGTGCGTAATGAAAGTTGACACATAAGATTTGGTGACGCGGAAAACCCAATGTGGGAACAACCGCGGGAGGGACGGTACCCTGCCAAGTATTGCACTATATGAATAGGAGGATGATTACAATTATAGCATAAAGCTAATCCTGCTGGCCCCAGATGTCAGGCCTGCAAGATCTTGATCGAATGTATATTATATGTCTTGATGTGGTCTTGAATGTGGACGTATGAATGCGGGTGTGTTGAATGAATGCCTTCTTGATTTGCTCCTTTGTCTATTTATAGGGTAAGAACCCTAGATCTATCCTACCTCGAATATGGAAAGCGAATATAATTTCCATAAGACTCTTTCCAAACCCGGACTCCCTTGCCAATTCTCCCTGATCTCCCTAACTTCTCCCTGACACTTCTTTCCTTAATCCGGACGCCTTCCACGATGTGCTCCTAATCTTCCTTGAGCCCGTTTCCCCCTTCCTCTAACCGCGGGCTTTCTTCCTCCTTGTCACTCCGTCCACAGCTTTTATTTTATTAAGTGGGCCTTCTTTATTGTGCTATTTTTAGCCCAAACAGTTTGCCCCAAATTTCTTGTGAAGTACGCTTCGAAGTATCGAGCAAGGAATTTACGTAACCAAATGCTAAAAACCCTAAGCCGTCTTTTACACTCCTTCCCATGCAATCCATCATTTCAGCCGCCCTATTCCTCTTTTCTCGCACCCAACTCCCTCTCTCCTCTTTATAACTCCAACGTCCATCCTCCACCTTCATTAATCCTAAATCATTTCAAAAAACACTCCTCTCTCTTAAACCCTCAACCTTCCTTTTCCTTTGTTCTTCGTCGGCTTCACTGTTCCTCTTCCCCCGTTTCCTTCATCAGGTAATCCCTCTTCCTTCCTTCTTTAATTTTCATTTTCTCTCTCCACCATGGGTAAAACTCGACAATCTTCATCAACCTCCACGCCCTCCGACCGTAATCTTGACCCAACATTCCCTTCTCGGGTACTTTTTAAGCACCCCCACGACTGTGATTCTGCTTTAACTCCGGCCGACATTCCCACGATCAAGAATCTGCTTGGTCTTGGTGACGGGGTGGATATCGCCATCCCTGAACCAGGGCAAAAAGCTGATGCCCTCCGTCCAGGGTGGGTTAGTTTTTACCTGTACCCATTTAGATATGGCCTCCGTTTTCCTTTCCCTAAACTCATTCAAGACTTCATCTTCACCAATAATTTTGCTATGGCGCAAATTTCTGCTGCCATTTGGAGAGTTCTTCTATATTCCCTGGCCGCTGGTCAGAACACTGGTAAACATGTCACTCTGGGTGATCTCGCCCATATGTACAGCATCAGATCCCTGGACAGGGGTCAGTTCTCATTCTGGGGTCATGGAGAGGCTCCCTTCAAACACGCGTCAAAATCCCGTGATGAGAAATTGTAATACTCCGTATTTATGAGTCTTGGGGTACTCTATCGAGTAGCCCTTACTCTGTCGAGTAAGGACAAGTTGCGATATAAAATAGTTTCTGACCTGTTGGGTACTCGATCGAGTAACTGGGGTACTCGATCGAGTAAGGGGGTACTCGATCGAGTGCCTTGGGTACTCGATCGAGTGTCAGGTTTTACGGGGAGATTTCTCGGGTTTTGTTAATTATGCGATTTAGGTATTTAAGTTTCGCCGTCATTGTTTTAAAACACTTTTACCAAAACCTAAAACCTGTTTAAGAGAGAAAGCAGTCAGTCATCTTCTTAATCGCATCCTTAACAATTCCCGGAGTTCAGACGGTCGGTTCTTGCTGTTTTTCGTGTCGTTGGATTCCTTGCGTCGAGGGTAAGCTTTTAACATAGTTTTTATAATGTTTTGTTAAGTTTGGCGAAACCCTAATTTAGGAATTGGGGGTTTTGGTGTGTGGTTTGTGATGTGTAATCTTTATGTGCTGTATGATAGGAGGAGAATTCGTAGAGGAGCCGTTTTGATACAGCTGTAGATACCGTCTGCGTGTTGTGCTTTCCAGGTAGGATTTCCTACTCAGTATTAGTCCCATAATGGGATATTGGTGATGTGCTGTAGTTAGTTGTTTAATATGGTGATTGTGATTGTGATTGTGATTGTGATTGTGATTGAGTTCTATGGCTCTCGAGATGCGTTCTCGACTGAGTGGGGTCACTTGCGGGAGTGATCTCACGCCCTAGTTTCGCCCTTCGTGGAACCCGCCACGAAAGGGGATGTGCACATTAATGGACAGGGTTATCGCTCGTACGATGAGCGGGGCTTAGGTGGGAACGGCTGCGGTCCCCCACTGGCAGGGCTGGTCCAGTGGACAGTCAGTATTGAGATGATGGGAGTTGGTGGTGTGTGTGTGTGTGACAGTTTAGCTGTATGTTTGTCTTGTTATTGCTGTTTATATTGATTGTGTGATTAGTACTGACCCCGGTGTTGTTTTGTAAAACCTGCGGTGATCCATTCGGGGATGGTGAGCAGATATTGAGCAGGTATAGAGATGAGTACGGGGATAGCTGGGATGGCCACGACATGACGATAGAGTCTTCCGCTGTAGTTTAGCATTTATTTACATTTCAGTTGAGAACAGATAGTTGGAATAATGTATTGTACTTTCAGTTTGGTTTCAAGGATTGTATTTATTCATTAAACTATTTACAATAAATGTTGTTTCTGTTTTGTCGATTTGATTATCATACCTCGGGTAACCGAGATGGTAGTATCCTTATACCTGAGTGGTCCTGGTAAGGCACTTGAAGGATGTTTAAAAAGGTAATAATTTGACTGTTTTGGCATGACTAGTTATGCCTGTCTGTATTCATGGTACATGTCAATCTGTGATATGGTATGGAGATGATATTCACGAGGTTATTATCTGTTTAATTCATAAAATATGTGGTGTTATGATTTAGTAAAGTGGATTTGAGTAAGTTTTTATTGTCTGAGAAATTATTCTGAGACAGTGTTTATGGGAGTTGTATGCAGTTGTGATGTCTATCGATGTGGTTGTGGTGCCTCGGGTGGTGATCCGGACACGATATTTAGTGTTGTGATGCGGGTATTTTCGCACTACGGTGTGGCTGTTGGTGGCGGTGTTGTGATGCCGTCACCGGTTGTGGTGGATTAGGCGAGATGATTATGATTCGAGTTTCGAAAGTACATACCAGTTATACATAGTTTGTTGTTGTTTGATGTTGCTCCTGCGAGTTTGGTTTACGCATGTAGACAGTTGTCTTGCTTATTGATGTTCTCTTTACCAGGTTAAGTTAAGAATGAGGTAGAGTATGATATGAAATAGAGTTGAATATGTTTTCGTTGTTGTCATGGTATAGTGATGTTCTATTGATGGGATACGGTTGTGAGAGGTTGTTACAGTAATTTTGATCTTGTTCTAGATAGGGCTTTAGTAGACATGGTAATGGAAAATGATCCGTGGAACATGTGTTGTAATGATCTGAAAGCGGCAGGTAGTTCATAATCTTTTGTTGGGACAATGAGTGTAGGGTGTTGAATAATAAGTGTCGTGTTAATTTATGTATGAGTCTTGCGGTAATGAATGAAAGAACTTGAGGATCTAGTGTGAGTGTACGTAACAAGTGTAGATCGTGAGTTATGCTTTTGATGATGGGGGTTTCATATAGTTTATATAGAGAGGTATGTCATGTTGCGGTAATGTGGAGAGTTGAAGTTTTGGGTTAAGATAAAGATTTTGAGGTATAGGTTAGATGGTGTGACGAATGAGTTGAGGTATGAGGAATGTTTAAGTAAGAGAGCCTTGGATATATGCATGGCGAGTGTTTAGATTATAAGTGGTTATCTTTGACATGTGATGATGATGAGAATAACGAGAAGATATAACTAAGGATTTAGTATTAGTGAGTTACGAGGACGTAACATTTGTCTTAAGAGGAGTAGGATGCGATAAAAGAGATTTTGATGGTAGTTCATATGGTAGTATAATTGGAAGTAGAGTGTTGGTGTAGCATAAGATATGGATTTGTATATGTTGTGGTTGATGGTGTTAAAAGGTCATGGACGTGCTGGTAGTAGTTCGATGGTTAGGAGTGTGAGAATATTTGGATAGTGTTGACAGTTGAATGATGATGAGGATGTTTATGAGTGTGAGTAAACTTCGAGGACGAAGTTCCTTTTAAGGGTGGTAGAATGTAACATTCCGTTTGATGCTATGAGTATTTTGGTAGGGTATGGAGTTAGTGTTGAGAGAGTTATAATGGAGTTGATACGATATCGTGAACCATGTTGTGGAGGTAGGAATAGTTAGTGGAGTTGGTGTTACGAGTTCATGTTTGGGTTGGAGTTTTGTTTTGAGTTCTTAGTCACGTTGTTGTGTCTTGATCAAGTTAGTATGTTTGTTTTTATGTATGGGTTGAACTTCGGGGACGAAGTTCTTTTTAAGGAGGGAAGACTGTAATACTCCGTATTTATGAGTCTTGGGGTACTCTATCGAGTAGCCCTTACTCTGTCGAGTAAGGACAAGTTGCGATATAAAATAGTTTTTGACCTGTTGGGTACTCGATCGAGTAACTGGGGTACTCGATCGAGTAAGGGGGTACTCGATCGAGTGCCTTGGGTACTCGATCGAGTGTCAGGTTTTACGGGGAGATTTCTCGGGTTTTGTTAATTATGCGATTTAGGTATTTAAGTTTCGCCGTCATTGTTTTAAAACACTTTTACCAAAACCTAAAACCTGTTTAAGAGAGAAAGCAGTCAGTCATCTTCTTAATCGCATCCTTAACAATTCCCGGAGTTCAGACGGTCGGTTCTTGCTGTTTTTCGTGTCGTTGGATTCCTTGCGTCGAGGGTAAGCTTTTAACATAGTTTTTATAATGTTTTGTTAAGTTTGGCGAAACCCTAATTTAGGAATTGGGGGTTTTGGTGTGTGGTTTGTGATGTGTAGTCTTTATGTGCTGTATGATAGGAGGAGAATTCGTAGAGGAGCCGTTTTGATACAGTTGTAGATACCGTCTGCGTGTTGTGCTTTCCAGGTAGGATTTCCTACTCAGTATTAGTCCCATAATGGGATATTGGTGATGTGCTGTAGTTAGTTGTTTAATATGGTGATTGTGATTGTGATTGTGATTGTGATTGTGATTGAGTTCTATGGCTCTCGAGATGCGTTCTCGGCTGAGTGGGGTCACTTGCGGGAGTGATCTCACGCCCTAGTTTCGCCCTTCGTGGAACCCGCCACGAAAGGGGATGTGCACATTAATGGACAGGGTTATCGCTCGTACGATGAGCGGGGCTTAGGTGGGAACGGCTGCGGTCCCCCAGCGCGTGGCGGGTCCGGTGGACGGTCGTATTGAGAAGATGGGAGTTGGTGTGTGTGTGTGTGTGTGAGTTTAGTTTGTATGTTTGTCTTGTTATTCTTTGTTTATATTGATTGTGTGATTAGTACTGACCCCGGTGTTGTTTTGTAAAACCTGCGGTGATCCATTCGGGGATGGTGAGCAGATATTGAGCAGGTATAGAGATGAGTACGGGGATAGCTGGGATGGCCACGACATGACGATAGAGTCTTCCGCTGTAGTTTAGCATTTATTTACATTTCAGTTGAGAACAGATAGTTGGAATAATGTATTGTACTTTCAGTTTGGTTTCAAGGATTGTATTTATTCATTAAACTATTTACAATAAATGTTGTTTCTGTTTTGTCTATTTGATTATCATACCTCGGGTAACCGAGATGGTAGTATCCTTATACCTGAGTGGTCCTGGTAAGGCACTTGGAGTATGGGGGTGTTACAGAAATGGTTCGAGGGCTTCTTCTACGTGAGGAAGGACTCCATCCAGCCTCCTGCTGATTACATTTTCGAGAAATGGGTTCTAACTTCGAGTAAGTAGCCTGCCTGTCACCTGATTTATTTTATCTTGCTGCTTACTAGCTTACTTCATCGTCTTCGTCTTGGCCCCCGTGACCTTATCCGTATTGGTGCCAAGATCCCGCCCGCATGACAAGTTGTTCAAACATTTCGAACGAGAGAAAGTTTCCGGATCTGCTTCCTGGTTTTTCACCTGCTTTCTCCTCCAATCCTCATCAGTCAGCTCACAGTATGTCTTCTGGTAAGACTTCTACAACTGCTTTCATTTGCATGCTGTTTTTGCTTGATGTTTTAAGCATTCTGTCGTCTGAGGCTATATATGCATGCAGGTTCAAAAGTTGCTTAGTTGGAAATAATCCTCCAAAGTGCCAAAAGAAAGAGACCTTCTGCCAGCCCTGATGTGGCCTCTGCCTCCAAGAGGAGTGCTCCTGCTGCCTCCTTCCAGAATCCTCCCACAGTTTCCAGTTCTGCTGTACGTGAACCCTTGGAGGTCGACCCGTTATTTCGCCATTCGCCTACTCCTCCTGCTAGTCCTCGTGCTTCGTCTAGTGGAGGCATCATTGCTCATTTCCCAGAGGGCTCTGGGAATGTGGACAAGGTGCCGTATTGGCCGGAGATTGACCAGTTGCTCTTCCCCCCTGTTGAGGAGACGTTCTCAGAATTCTCCCCAGAGGAGATGGCTGAGAATGACGTGCACAATGCCTTCATGGTAAATATTCTTCGTCCTCTACCCGTTTGTCTTTTCTTGTTTAGATTTCGACTTTCTTGCTGACTTCTAAATTTTCCTGCCCCAAACTCTTCAGTCTGCACTCTATAATAGGAAGGTGATCAACATAGTGCAGACCACTAGCCATGCTACTAACGCCAAGAACCAGGAGCTGAAGGGGACTATTGCTGATCTGGCGCAGCAGCGGGCTGATTTGAAGGAGCGAGTGGTGGAGCTGAAGACTGAGCTTGTTGTCACCAAGAAGAAGCTGAAAGAGGGGGCTGATCAGCTGGCGCGTACTCAGGCGGTATGTAACACTTTCTCTGACTCCCTCAAGCGCTCTGATGAGAAGATCAGTGAGCTGATCTCCCTGGCCACCAACGTTGTTGCCTATGCTACCTGGCGGGGAAAGATCGGCGGGATGCGTGCGCCCTCGAGGAGGCTCCTACCAAAGAGCTATAGAGGAAGAGGAGAAGCGGTGGAGATGCTTTATCCTACCCAACCCGATCCGAGTGTCTTTGATGCGAAGTTGGGGAGGTGAATTCTCCCTTTGGGCCGAGCAAGCTCTTTGGGGACGGAGCTGGAATGTCCCAGGACGCTGCTGACGGAGCTCAGGGAGCTATGGCGGCTGAGGATGCACAGGCTGGTGCGGTACCTGAAACGGGAGGTCAGCAGGCAAAGGAGATGCCAGAGGTGGAGGTCATCAATGTGACCGATAATTAAGTATTTTTATGTTTTGATAAACTTTTTGGTGGTCTGGCCCAGAGGTGGCAGACTTTGTAATTTTTAACTCTTTCTGTGGTTGCTCCGCCAAGGTGGCGGTTAAACCCTGGGCCGTACTTTGGCCATATTTGGAATGCCTCTTGTCATAGTTTGGCAAGGCTTTAGCTTACATATCGTGTGCTTGTTGTTTATTTTCCCTATTTTTAGGAAATTTGCCGTGTCAGCCTAATTGACTGATTTAGGCGAGTCCCGTCATCCTGAGAAGGCTGACGTTCTGACTCAGCTAGCTGTCGCGTCAGCCTGGTGGCTGACTTAGGCGTATGCCGCAATATAAGGTGGAGTGACCGTGTCAATCTAGGAGGCTGATTTAGACCAGCCTGAAAAGGCTGATCCAGACTAAGCTAGCTGCCGTGTCAGCCTGATGGCTGATTTAGGCGTATGCCGCAGTTTTTAGACTAATTAACCTTGTTCATGACGCAAGATGTGTTCATCTCGTTTAAAGCCGACAGGGGCGTCATTGAGGCAAGTTTATGGTCATTCTAGGACCGATGGAGACGCTGCAGGATTCTGGTAGCGCAGATATCCCTACGTTCCATGTTCGTGTGCATGCATGCTGGGGCCATGATTAATTGCGATTAGTGCGAGCTACGTCCAGGGGGTGGTATCAGGGGTAGCTGGCTAAGCGTATTCAGCTGTCAACCAGGCTCCCTTTCGTATGTTCCACAGTCCGCCTAGTAAGGGTGCTCCTTGTGGAGAAAATAGGTTAGGCATGTTGGAGTGCCATGTGCCTTGTCACCCCGTGTTGGCAGTTGACAGTCCTACTAGACATCCTTTCAAAGTACCATAGATACCAGAATTCAAAGTGGTGTACTTAGAGAAGCCTGAAAATAAGAGAATCTATTAAAATGATGTGAAGTACCTGTCGCCATCTCATGGGGTACCAGAGCAATTGTGGTCCCAGGACACTGCCAGACCACACCATCTAATAGTAGTTTAAAGTCTTAAAAATAATTAGAGACACCGGAAATAAGAGTGAAATTGGCAGTATGCCTACTACCGAATTTTATTTTAACTTTTAAAAGATGGTTTGGCTTTTCATAGTACATCATTCTGAAAGCTAGAGTCTACTTATTATTAAAAGTAATATCTCTTCAGGTGAAGTATGTTCCATGGGCGTTGTATGATTTGACCGTCCATAGTCATCAGTCTGTATGCGCCATGGCCAACAACTCCTTCTACCTGGTATGGTCCTTCCCATTTGTAGGCGAATTTGCCTGCTTTTCGATTCTTGGTGTTCTGAAACACCTCTCGGAGAACCAGGTCTCCTACCTCCAGGAGCCTGACTTTCACATTCTTGCTATAGCTTTTGGCCACAGACTGTTTGTAGGCAGCCAGACGGATTTTTGCGTTTGCTCGCAGCTCGTCAATAGTGTCCAAGCTTCTGGTCATCTCTGCATTGTTTAGTTCCCCTGTCATATTTTCATACCTTTGAGTGGGAACTAGAACTTGTGACGGAATGACTGCTTCTGCGCCAAACACCAGGCTGAAGGGTGTTTGACCTGTTGCTATCTTTGGTGTCGTTTTGTCTGACCCTAACACTAGTGGCAATTCATCTGCCCACTTTCCTCCCAACTCCTGTAACCTCCTTCTCAGATTGTCCATGATGATTTTGTTGCTGGATTCAGCTTACCCGTTGGATTTTGAAGTCCTAGGTGCTGACTTTTTTAAGGTGATGTTCCACCTGGCACAGTATCCCTCGGTATCGTTTGAGATGAATTGTGAGCCATTGTCACATATTATTTCTGATGGGATACCAAATCTGCAAATGATGTTTCGTTTTATAAACGAAATGACCTGTTTGTCCTTTACCTTCGTGAATGCTTCTGCCTCTATCCACTTGGAGAAGTAATCTGTCATTGCTAGCATCCAGGTTCTATTTCATGTGGCCCGTGGTAGAGGGCCTACTATATCCATGCCCCACGCCATGAATGGCCAGGGGGAAATAATAGGGTGCGGGGTTACGCTGGTGATGGATCATTGGTCGAGCGCCGGGCGGGCATCACATTTTCGTGCGTATTCTGCTGCATCTGCCTTCATTGTAGGCCAATAGTATCCCTGTCTGAGGGCTTTATTTGCCAGACTCTTGCCCCCTGCATGGTTTCCACATTCGCCACTGTGGAGAGCATGCAACACAGTCTGTGTTTCTTCCTTGTCCAGGCACCGTAGGTAGGGGCCTGCTAGCGATTTTCTGAACAATGTATCATCAATAAGTATGAATCTGGAGGCCTTTACTCTAAAAGCTCTCACTTCCTTCTTGTCATCTGGTAGCTTGTTATGGCGCAGCCAGTCTAGGTAAGGTGTGAGCCAGTCATCTGCTTGATCGGCTATTTGGTCAGGTGTCTGCCTGTTTGGCTGGGAGTTCTCACCTTCCTCTGTAACTGCTTGGATTTTGTTCTCGCTCTGTGGATCCTCCAGTTCACCTCTGTCTATTTCGTCCGCCTTCTAAATAGACGGTTCCAGCATGTGTGCTATTGGAATGCTGGATAGCTCTGTTGGTTTAAATGTTGCCCCCAAAGTTGCTAAGGCGTCTGCCTCCACATTCTGATCTCTGGGGATCTGCTTAAGCTTGCAAGTTTCGAATTTCTGTTTTAGTTCCTTTGCCACTTTTAGGTATGCAATCATCTTCGAATCTCTGGCTATAAACTCATCATTCACGTGGTTGACTATTAATAGAGAGTCAGTGGATATGAGCAGGTGCCTGACCCCTAACTCCAAAGCTAGTTTCATTCCTAATATCAAGGCCTCATACTCTGTTTCATTGTTGGTTGCCTTGAATTCACATCTTGCTGTTTGCGCTATCAGGTCTCCCTGTGGTGACCGCAGGATTAATCCTACGCCTGCCCCCCTTTGGTTGGAGACTCCGTCAATATGCATCTGCCAGACTTTTGTCTGCTTGCTTCCTTCTAAGGTGAGGATCTCTATATCTGCCAGATTCTGGATGGCAGGACTGAAGTCTGATACGAAGTCGGCCAGTGCTTGTGATTTGATTGCTGTTCTTGGGGTCATATTGAATGTCGTACCCACTGAGGTGTACAGACCATTTCGACATTCTGCCTGACAGTTCAGGCTTCCTCATGATAGTTTTCAGCGGGTAATTGGTCACGACATGTATGATGTGGGACTCAAAATAGGGGCGCAGTTTGCGAGATGTTACTACCAATGCTAGTACTAACTTTTCAAGAGATGTGTACCTGGTCTCTGCCGGCAGCAGAGACTTGCTCACGTAGTATACTGGCTTCTGCTCTTTTTCTTGCTCTCTGACCAGGACAACACTCACTGCCACTTCTGTGACGGCTAGGTATAGGAATAATGGTTCTCCTGGCTTTGGCTTTGACAGCAGTGATAGGCTGTTGAGGTAGTGCTTCAGCTCTCTGAAGGCTTGCTCGTGCTCAGAGGTCCATTCAAACTTCTGGCTTTTCCTTAGTACGTCGTAAAACAGCCTGCACTTATCTGAAGATCTTGAAATGAACCTGTTCAGGGCTGCTACCTTCCCGGCTAGTCTTTGAACATCCTTAGGCTTCTCAGGTGACTCCAGCTGTAAGACGGCTTTGATCTGCTCGATGCTGGCCTCTCTCCCTCTTTGAGTTACGATATAGCCCAAGAATTTGCCAGAAGATACTCCGAAGGTGCATTTAGATGGGTTTACCTTCATTTTGTATTCCCTGAGGGTGCTGAATGTTTCTGCCAGATGCCGCATGTGGTCTTTGGCTTTCTCTGAATTCACCACCATGTCATCAATATACACCTCAATTGTTCTTCCTATCTGTTCTTTGAACATTCTGTTAACCAGCCTCTGATATGTGGAGCCTGCATTCTTTAGGCCGAATGGCATGACGTTGTAGCAATATATTCCTCTTTCAGACATAAATGCCGTCTTCTCTTGATCTGCAGGATCCATCTTGATCTGATTGTATCTACTCCATGCGTCCAAGAATGTTAACATCTCGTGTCCAGCTGTTGCGTCCATCATTGCATCAATATGAGGCAGCGGGAATGGATCTTTAGGGCATGCTTTGTTGAGATCGGTGAAGTCCACACATACTCTCCACTTCCCATTCTTCTTAGGCACCACCACTAAGTTAAACAGCCATTCTGGATATTTTACTTCTCTTATTTTCTTCGCTGCCAGCAGGCTGTCTACTTCCTGGTTGATTACCTTATTTCTCTCCGCTGCAAACTTCCTTCTTCTCTGCTGGACGGGCTTACACTTTGGGTCCACACTAAGCTTATGTGTTATGATGGACGGATCTATTCCTATAATGTCATCGTGTGACCATGCAAAACAATCCATGTTATCCTGTAAGAACTTGACTAGTCATTGTCTTAAGCTTCCGTGCATCCTGCTCCAATGAGCACGGTTCGTTCTGGGTGCGACTTATCCAGGTTGATTTGATCCAGCTCTTATCTTTGGAGGTTCGATGTATTCGTCTGGATAGGTCGTCAGTCCGTAATTGCTATGCGGGGGGGGTGCACTTGAGTGCCTTCTTATAGCAGCCTCTAGCTTCCTCCTGATCTCCTCTTATCGTTTCTACTCCCCATGGTGTGGGGAATTTTATGCACTGGTGGTATGTTGAAGGGACTGCCTTCATCTGGTGCAACCATGGTCTTCCCAAGATGACGTTATAAGTAGAGGGGCCGCCTATAACCAGGTACCTGACCTGCTTGTTGACTCCTCCCACATAGGTTGGGATGACTATCTCCCCTAGCGAGCTGGCTGTTTCTCCATTGAAGCCTACTAGCGGAATAGTCTTCTTCTGTAAATCCTTCTCGCGGAATCCCATGTTTTCTATAGTTTTCAGCATGATTAAGTTGACTGAGCATCCTGTATCTACCAAGACCTTTCTAATTGTGCAATTGGCCATTGATAAGGTGATAATAAGTGTGTCATGATGTTCTCGCTCATCGTATGTATCTCCTTCATCAAACCGACCATTTGGCAGTCATCGTGAGAAATTCTGCACGAATTGGCTGGCCTATCTCCTTTGGTCTCCGTAGCACGTCTCTTAGCTGCTGAATACGTCAGCCCGCTTAAGTCTGAGCCGCATGTTATCACGTTTATGATTTTGGTGCATGTGGATAGGTCTACCGGCTTGGCGGAGCCTACCTTATCTTGCTGTTTGCCCCCACGTGGTAATAGGTGGCTCAGCTATCCTTATTCGTACAGGCGCTTGATCTCTCTTCATAATGTATAGCAATCTTCAGTGTTGTGCCCAATATCCCGGTGGAACTCGCACTTCTTCTTGCTGTCCTTCCTCCATGCTTGCTCTCCTACTGGTGGATTGGGCCACCTGACTCCATCTCCCATCTCCCTGAGTGCCCTTAAGATTTCTCTGATACCTGTAGTGAATCCGTATTCTGCCAGAGTGGGGAGTAGCTGATTTTCCTCGATTCTATTGACTCCCCTCCCGTATGGTCTGTACCTCTCATCCTTCTTGCTGGTGGTTTGCTTTCTTCCTGATTTCTCCACGGCTGAGGTACTAGAGATACTAGGCGCGCTTAGCAAGCTAGCTCTGGCATATACATCTTCCTCCAACCCGATTCGGCATTTACCGCTTTCTCTGTCTCGCCTCGAAATTATGGCATGGATGCATGGTTAACTGCTTATATAGGTCGGAGTCGTGGTGGAGGCCTCTTCTGAAGGCTTCTACTGCCGTTGAGACATCATATTCTCGTACTGCTACCTTCTCATTGTTGAACCTAGTATTGTATTCTCCAATGCTCTCTCCTGCCCCCTGGACGATTCTGTACAGGTCTCCTGCGTGCTTCTGTGGCTTTCTGCTGCTTGCGAACTGTTAAGTAAATGCATTCACTAATTCAGCAAATGTAGATATCGACCTGTTAGGCAGGCTCACAAACCATCGAAGTGCCGGTCCTGTTAGGGTGGACCCGAACCCTTTGCACATGCAAGCCTCCTTGACTTGCCCTATAGCTGTTACCGTCATCATTTTCTGTTTATACTGGCTGATATGATCAAAGGGATCTGTTGTGCCGTCGAAGAGAGGCATATTTGGATTTGCGAATCCCTTTGGCATGGTTGTGATGGATATGGTGTCCACGAATGGTGAGTCGGCGTAACTGTCTAGAGCTGCTTTCTCGAGTGGGGGTGGTAGCCCTGGGACCCTACTCAGCATCTCCTTTAGTTCCAAGTACTGCTGATTGGTTATACTGGCTGAATCTGGGGTCCGCCTGTCAGTTGTCCGCATATTTCCACCTAATCCGGGTTCTTGAAGGTTTTGAAAGGCTCCGGCGGCCAGGGGGTTGTAGTAACGATTGTCCCCTGCTGCCAGTTCACTTGCTGGTTTGACTCGGACCCCCGCTACAGTGGTGTCGATCGATTGTTGCGAAGTGGCGACGGGGGAGGCCACCTGTTTGTGTCCCTATGCAGTTGGCCGGCTGCCAGCTATCTGGTGTGAGGTATCCTAACCCTCGTGGGGTTATTCTTCCATCTGACGGTACTGTAGCCAAATCTAATCTTGTAATTAATTCATTTGGTATCATCGTCACGCCGATGCTCCCGTGTCGATCTACCAAAGGAGATCTTCCTTCACCTATCCCACTTCTTTGGAGTGACAGATCTTTGTTTTAGGATATTAATCTGTGCCCAGAGCTCTCTGTCTCTCCTTCTTGCTTCAGCATCTGCTCTCCTTTGGTCTTCTCTCATGTTTTCCATAGTTTTTTGAAGATTTTGCACGCCAGTGAGTAAGATTTGTGTGGGACTAGGTGGCGGAGTGAGGCCTGAACTTGCTGTTCCCTTATCTGATCTGGCCTGGGCCACGACAGCAGGAGTCCTGGGAGGTAGAGAGGCTTTTGTTGTCGGTATGATTCTTGAGGTGTGTCCGGGAGCCTGCGTGGCCACTATTGATGTTGGATTTTGGGTAGACGGTGGTGGTGGCGATGGTTGCCTGCTCCCTGACACGGCTTCAGATGCTTGCTTTTCCATTGTATATCTAGAATATCAACGATTGACGACCAGAATGCCCCATGGTGGGCGCCAAACTGTTTAGGTATTTTTACCCAAGTCGATTAATTAGGGTCAATGTAGTCTTTATTCGTTGGTTGAGTGTATGTCAATAACTAAATAGAAAAATAAAGTGTGTAATGTAAGTTGACACATAAGATTTGGTGACGCGGAAAACCCAATGTGGGAACAACCGCGGGAGGGACGGTACCCTGCCAAGTATTGCACTATATGAATAGGAGGATGATTACAATTATAGCATAAAGCTAATCCTGCTGGCCCCAGATGTCAGGCCTGCAAGATCTTGATCGAATGTATATTATATGTCTTGATGTGGTCTTGAATGTGGACGTATGAATGCGGGTGTGTTGAATGAATGCCTTCTTGATTTGCTCCTTTGGCTATTTATAGGGTAAGAACCCTAGATCTATCCTACCTCGAATATGGAAAGCGAATATAATTTCCATAAGGACTCTTTCCAAACCCGGACTCCCTTGCCAATTCTCCCTGATCTCCCTAACTTCTCCCTGACACTTCTTTCCTTAATCCGGACGCCTTCCACGATGGGCTCCTAATCTTCCTTGAGCCCGTTTCCTCCTTCCTCTAACCGCGGGCTTTCTTCCTCCTTGTCACTCCGTCCATAGCTTTTATTTTATTAAGTGGGCCTTCTTTATTTTGCTATTTTTAGCCCAAACAATAATCATTAAGCTTTAATTCAGTTTTATCATCAAGTTCTAAACATTCATTAGTTAGATTATTTTCCGTCAATAAAGTTTACTCTTTGCATTCGGTTTTGATCTTTCCTTCCCATTCTATGCGGTATTCTTCTGTTCTTATATTCCGTTTTATTGCTTTCATTCGTAGTATAGAATTGCTAGGTTAGATCCCCCGAAGCCAAATTATCGTTTTATGTTAATCGTTTGTTCAGTTAATTTAAGTATGAATTCGAATGTTTTAATTGTTGATTTTATTGCGTCATTATTTCTAGTATGAGTAGCTAAACCCCTTGTGCTAGGATGTAGGGGATCTGTAGAAGTAGACGGCAATAGAATAGTAGACCTAGAACGCGCCATGGTCGATCGACCGGCCTCCCTGGTCGATCGACTGGCCACGTGAGTATTAGTTTCGTTTTAATTAATTTAATTGCTATGTTTGACGAATCGAGTGCACGCAACTAGTTGAATGCCTAGAAATTGACCGACCCAACAAAGATCGAAAGATAGGGGAGGAAAATAGACTACCTAATTAAGACGACTAAATTAATGAGATCGAGAGATGAGTTAATTTAGACTTGTTAGTCACTTTTCAGGACGAAAGTTAGCATCAGTGATATTAGGGACCCGTAGCGAGATCGAAAGATGCTACCTGTTAAGGCCCTGTTCTTTTGGACTTAATTTCGATTCTAATCGATTCGATTCGATTCGATTCCATTGATTCGATTCCATTGATTGATTCGGCTCAATTGATTCGATTCGATTGATTGATTGAGATCAGATTCATTTCGATTCGATTGATTTATTTCAACATTACTATTATTATTCTTATTGATATTCTTATTCTTATTTTTATATTAATGTATTTACTATTGTTGTTGTTATTATTATTATTATTATTATTATTATTATTATTATTATTATTATTAATATTATATTATTTTTATATTTATTATATTACTATTATATTTATTAATAATTAATTCGTATTGTTTATATTATTATATTTATATTTAATACATTTATTATTATTATTATTATTATTATTATTATATTATATTTATTATTTTATTAATATATTTATTAATATTAATATTATTCATAACATATTTATTATTATTATTATTATTATATTTAATATTATTATATTAATAAGTTATTATTTAATATTTATTATTTTATTAATATGCTCATTATTAATATTATTAATCACATATTTTTTTTATTATTATTAGTATATTTAATATTATTATGTTAATAAGTTATTATATTAGACCTATTATTATTATTATTATTATATTATTATTATTATTTATTTTTTAGTTATTATTATTAATATATTATATTATTATTAATAATGTTATCATTTATTTTACTAATATATTATTATTATTACTTTATTTATTATTATATTAATATTTTATTTTTTATATATCTTATTAGATTATATTAATATATTATTATTATAAATGAATAATATTATAATAATAGTTATTAATAATAATAATAATAATAATAATAATAATAATAATAATAATAATAATAATAATAATAATAATAATAATAATAATAATAATAATAATAATATAATCTTTTTATTATTATTTATTTCGATTGATTTGATTCGATTGAGATCAGTTCGATTCGATTCAGTTCAGTTCACTTCATTAAGTTGATTGATTCATTCAGCTCCATTAAGTTGATTCGATTCGATTCAGACAATTTCAGTCCAAAAGAACAGGGCCTAAGAATGGACCGAGAGGACTTCTTATTTTCCCGTCTCACGTGTTTGTTTTAGACCTACCTAGTATACTGCCGCCAGAACTATAGTGAACCGACCATCTTAGCACCCTTTTAATTCTTGATTTCATCTGCTAGTTTAGTTTACTTTTCTTTTATTGCCTTAGTTATAGAACAACTCAATTCAAACCCCCCCTCAAATTTGTTACCTTAGACTAGAATTAGACAACTAATAATTGCATCGCCTCTCTGTGGTTCGACCCTGACTGCCGCTAGCTATAGTAGTAGTTTGGACTATAACTATTATTTTTGGTGCACACAACGACCGGCATCAAATTTTGGTGCCGTTGCCGGGGAGGCAATTGCTTAAAATTTTTAGTTGTTTCTATTTTTAGTCTTTCTCTTAGTTTAAGGGGCATCTGTTCCTTAAACTATTCTCATATTCTTCTTGTAGTTTCCTTTTATGCGCAGGTCACAGGGTGGTGAACTACTACCATTCAATCCTGAGATTGAGAAGACTTTGCGTGAATTGAGACGATCATCTAGAGTATTGCCGACAGAGGAAGAGTTGAGTACTCTGTCTAGTTACTACGAGAACGCTTTATTTGAAGAGGATCCACCTTCATCTCCTCTTTCTACTTCCTCAGCTGAGACCGTCACATCTCCAGACATGGCTGAAGAAGCAAGTATAGCCAGTCACTCTGAGCCGACAGCTGAGAATCTCTATAAGGGATTCGCATTACCAGGGACGGACAGGAAATTCGAGCCGAAGACATCCTATATCAACTTGGTTGAGAGAAACCAATTTGGGGGAGCTGCAAATGAAGATGCAGCCAAACATATGGAGACATTCATTGATTATTGCTGTTCCATACCCCCTCCAACCGGTGTGACCCAGGACCAGGTTAAGGAGACTATGTTCATATTCTCTCTTCGTGATGCTGGAAGGGAGTGGTACCGAGACCTGGACCGAGCTACTAACGGGATCACTGATTGGAAGTCGCTGGCCCTGGCATTCTACAAGAAATATTTCTCTGCCTCGAAGACGAATGCCACTAGAGCTCAGATCACGAGCTTTAAACAGGGTCCTGATAAGAATTTTCATGAGGCGTGGGTCCGTTTCAAGAAGCTGGTGCGAACTATTCCACACCATGGGTTCGAGAAATGGAGCCTATGCAATCAATTTTATAATGGGCTTTATGACGATCAGAGGGCTATCCTGGATGCAGCAGCTAATGGTAGATTCCAGGAGAATGTGGGAGAGACTAAGGGGTGGAAAATTATTGATGATTTGACCACCCATAAAGCTGAGTATGGAAATTCCAGGGGAAATCAAAGGAGGAGTGCTGAATCCCCTTCTGTAGCTGCACTAGAGGCTCTTACGGCGAGATTTGATAAGTACGAGTTGGGAGGAGCTTCAAAAGGAGGGATCTATCATGTGAATGCTATTTCAGACGGTCCTTTCGTCTGCAAGAGATGTGGAGGAGAAGGACATGTTTCAGACAACTGCAGCATTTCCTATGAGTCTTGTGCTGCTTTTCAACATTATAGGTAGACAAACACTTCTTTTGAGCCGAATGTCCATCCGAACTTGAGGTGGAGTAGCCAAAATGTCCTAAATCCGACTCCACCTCCATACCAGCAGCAGCAGCAGAATTATGTGCCCCCTCATAAGCAGCAACAGCCATATCAAAAGCCTCCATATGTCCCTCAACAACAACAGCAGTCCCAAGGCTCCGAATTTGCCGAATTGAAAAATGTGTTGCTGAAAGAGTCTCAAGCTAGAGAGGCCGGGATGAAGATGTTGGAGAGCCAAATTGCTCAATTGGCTAGCAAGAGCGCAACTCGAGCTCCGAGGCATTTACCGTCGCAGACGGATCAAAAGGAGACCCTTAATGCTATTACTTTGAGGAGTGGGTCTACCCTTGAAGGGCCCGCTATGGTCGAGGAAGCTACTGGAAAAGATGAGGCGGAACCAAGTAAGAAGAAGGCTGTAACGAACAGTGGCAAGAAAAAGACGTCTACCAGGTATATCAGTCGATCGACTGATATACCCAGTCAATCGACCAGTCCACGAAAAGATACAGCTACTGTTTTTGTAGAAGTCAGTCGATCGACTGACATGCAAGGTCGATCGACTGACAACGCTGCTGATGGTGAGTCTTTTCGTCCTCCAATGCCAAATAACTTGAGGGACCACTTGTTTCGGGGTACGACTACTCCGAAAATATTGAGGCAAGACCCAAATGCTGATGGGTCAGTCCCGGTTCCGAAGTATGACCCAATGACAATTAATGGTTCATTTTTGAGACGGTCTGAAGAGGGTTCGAGCTTTAACAAAGAGAAGGTAGTGGATTTTCAGCCTAGGTCCACCGATGCCGGCATGAGAGACCTAGAGGAGAGGGCTAAGTTGCTTCTTTCAGCCCCCTATCCGAAGAGATTAGTGCCGACAAAGGAACAGGTATCGTTTAACAAATTTGAAAATGTTATTCGTAGCTTAAACGTACAAGTTCCTTTTCTTGAGTTAGTTAATCAAGTGCCTGCTTACATGAAATTTATGAAGCAACTTTTGTCTAAGAAGAAGTCACTTGAAACTATGCATTCTGTCGCACTAACTGAGGAGTCATGCTCTTATTTGACCCATACTGCACCTCATAAGCTAGAAGACCCAGGAAGCTTTTCAGTCCCATGTAGTATTGGCACCTTTTCTATTGAGAAGGCCTTGTGTGACCTAGGAGCCAGTATTAGTGTAATGCCTTTGAGTCTTGCTAGGAAGTTGAAATTGACTAGGTTTGCAGTCACCAACATGACAGTACAGATGGCTGATCGCACTGCGGTCCAGCCTATAGGAGTCTTAGAGGACATTCCCGTGTAAATAGGGAAGTTCTTTTTCCCTGTTGACTTCGTTGTACTAGATATGCCCGAGGATGCCCACATTCCTATCATTTTGGGTAGACAATTTTGCACACTGCTGGTGCAGTTATAGATGTTGGCTCAGGGACATTGACTTTCAAAGTAGGGAAACACTCCATTGTCTTTGCCCAGACAGCTAAGAAGAAAGACCCCATGTGGCCAGTGACTTGTAATACGGTTTCTGAAAATAAATCCTATTTTGTGCTTCCTGATATGCCTGTCTCTATGCCTGTTTCTGTTATAACACCTCCGTCCCAGATTGAGAGCAAATTGGAGGAAGATTCTTCTGTTTTGGATATTGCAGGAGCTGGTTTGGGGAAAGAAGAGTCGCATGTTGCTCCAGCTGTGAAGGAGCCAATCGTTCAAAGAGGCGGTTTAGGATGTCTTAGTTATGGCACAGATGAGGAGCCTGATGAGGAGCCAGTCAAAGTGAGAGAGTCCGATTTGGATTTCGACGAGTCAGACGAAGTTATTGATTGGGGAGATGCTGAAGCTGTTGATCCGTTGAGTTCTGCAGATGTTGGAGTTGAGAAGAGTGCAGCTGAGGGGATGAGCACTGTAGAGGCTACTTCTTGTAGCCATAAGCCGAGCAAGTGGGCTATTTCGTGGCCGTTCTTGATCAACTACTAGTTGATCAAATGCTTTATAAACCATTCATTTTATTGTTTTTGTTAAACTCTTTTTATTTCTTTTGTGTGCGCGAGACTTCGCATTTTAATAAGTTTGCTTAGGATTTTAAACACTTTAGACTTTACATTTGGGTTTTGCGCAATTTTGGGCGCGTCGTTATGTGTATTTGCAGATTTATAGACCATGTTGGCTCAATTTATTGAGCTAATTCGAAGAAATCAGAACTTACAGCAGGTATTGCAGTCGATCGACTGACATGCATGGTCGATCGACTGAGCGCTACAGTTCCGGGAGCTTCTGTTTCTGTTCACCTTGGTCGATCGACTGGGTGATGTGGTCGATCGACCATGTTCGCTGCTGTACCTGTTTTCGATCACTCCCCTGCTGTGTTTGGTCGCTTTGCGGAAGTTAAGGGAGTCTTTTCTCCACTTTATTCTCCGTTTCATTTCTGTTTTCTTCCGTTTCTTTATTTTACACATAATTTTGCGTTTCGCAAATTGCCTTCTCGAAATTACGCACGGTACTTTTGCTTCTTTTCAGGTACTTATTGGTAGCACTGCCGGCTACTGAAACCTCCTAGCTCACGCTGGTTTGGGGAGGTTTCCTTTTGCTGCGCTTAAAGTCTTGTGAGTTTCCGAGTTCTTACTTCATGTCTTATGTAGTTAATTTTCGCAAATTCCCATTTTCCTTTTATTTCATTACATGATTTTGCACAATGGGGACATTGTGTGATTTGGTTTGGGAAGGGTTTTGCGTTGCATTTCATTTGCTTGCATTCATGTTTACATTTTTGTCTTGCATTGTTGTTTATTTTCTCTTATATATACAAAAATTGAAAAAAAATTGAAAAAAATTTCAATTTTTTCAAAAAATACACGTTTATTTAGCATATAGGTTGAGTCGGAACGGTAGTATTTCAATGATGACATTGCATTTTCAGCTGTTTTATGCCTGAGCCTTGCTTAATTGACATGTTATTAGTAGAATCATATATGCATAGTCTACGAGTTTTCGTTAAATTTCTCGCTGAATCTTGAGACTTGACTTAGATTCTTGGCAAGCTACATCATTTTTCTGAGTTTTAGAGCCTATAACTGGTGACATCTATGACCAGTTTATCTAGAAGTGTGAGTAGTCACTCCTTATGAGACATGTTTCATTAATTTGCATAAATATGAACTTTATCTACTTAATACCTGTATGCATTCGGTTTGTAGTTTGTTGACACATGTGGAAGAGTTTTCCTTTATTCATTTTGCCCATAAGCTCCACGCTGCCAAAAATAGCCTTTTTGTCCCGTTAACTACATCCTACAATTAGCCTGTCCTTGTCAAGCTAGTAGTTTATGTTCTTGGGATTGTTACTTCATTTTTGGTTGCTAATGCTCTTATTGAGATGATGTTGGATGAAAGAATGAAGGAGGAGAAAAAATAGAAAAGAAAAAAAAAGGGGGAAAATGATTCGAAAAAAGAAAAAAAAAAAAAAAAAACGCATGTGTACTGTAGAGGGCGGTCGATCGACTGCCCATCTTGGTCGGTCGACTGCAGCCCGAGAATAAAGAGAAAAAAAATCAATCGCATAATTCAAAGTCTTTATTTTATGGCGATTTTTGCTCCCATGTTGCATTTGTATCTTATGGGGAGTTGACTAATTATGGAGATTGTGAGATTTGTGCTTGCTATTAGCACCGTGTCGATTGGAATTTTGAGCAAGAAGTTGGATGTTGTTATTAATTTGGTTCCCTTAGTTACTAGCTTGGCTTTTAACTCTGTTTTTATCCAAATTCATCTTAGCCCCTTCCTGCCCATTACCTCACATATACATATCTACCTCGGCATGTGTCATGATCATTTGTTTGGTTGGAATGCATATGTACGGTTGTAGAGATTATTTTCATATTAGATTGCAGGCATGTTCTTATAGGTCGTAGTTAGGTGAGAGTCTTTACTTTTACTCCTTTCTATCTTTACATATACTCACTTGTGCTTATGTGTGATATGAGCGACCCGTGAGAGTCCATGATGATAAGTCTCTACAGTTGACGGTTCAGCGGTTTTTAACGACTACATAACTTGTTTGCATGATTTATTTTGCTAATCGATTGTTAGTTGTTGCATTAAATTGGTTTAGGCTATTCGGTTAGAATTTCGCTCTGAGATTGAACTCGTTCCATTAGGTTTTAGGATCGAATCTTGTTATTGCTTGGGGACAAGCAAGGGTTTGGTTTGGGGAAGTTTGATGCGTGTCATTTATATGATGTTTTACACCTTATTTTACACGCATTTCAGAGCTCATTTATGTAGTTTATGCTACTATTTGCTCCATTTCGTCTACTTTCGTATTTTTATGTAATATTGCAGATTTATGCGGAAATGAGTAGAAATTGAGCTAAATCCGTCCCCGAGTACCTTGCATTGCATTTGACGTGAAGTATTTACACAAGGAATGAACTTGGTGCGCATATCGAGGCCTGAAAGACAACTTTACGAAGAATTTGGAGCCAAGTACCAGCTATAGTGGTCGATCGACTGACCTATATAGTCGATCGACCAGACCACGACTTATCGGAGCTACTGTTCAGCATAGTTCAGTCGATCGACCAGCTGCTATGGTCGATCGACCAAACCGTTAATTTTGACGTGAATTAATAGAACGAGATTTCCAAAGCCCATTGTATATTAGGTTTAGGAATAAGTGTTACGCGATATTCTATATAACGTAACTTAGGTTTTCAGAATAATCATTAAGCTTTAATTCAGTTTTATCATCAAGTTCTAAACATTCATTAGTTAGATTATTTTCCGTCAATAAAGTTTACTCTTTGCATTCGGTTTTGATCTTTCCTTCCTGTTCTATACGGTATTCTTCTGTTCTTATATTCCATTTTATTGCTTTCATTCGTAGTATAGAATTGCTACGTTAGATCTCCCGAAGCCAAATTATCGTTTTATGTTAATCGTTTGTTCAGTTAATTTAAGTATGAATTCGAATGTTTTAATTGTTGATTTTATTGCTGTCATTATTTATAGTATGAGTAGCTAAACCCCATGTGCTAGAATGTAGGGGATCTGTAGAAGTAGGCGGCAATAGAATAGTAGACCTAGAACGCGCCATGGTCGATCGACCGGCCTCCCTGGTCGATCGACTGGCCACGTGAGTATTAGTTTCGTTTTAATTAATTTAATTGCTATGTTTGACGAATCGAGTGCACGCGACTAGTTGAATGCCTAGGAATTGACCGACCCAATAAAGATCAAAATATAGGGGAGGGAAATAGACTACCTAATTAAGACGACTAAATTAATGAGATCGAGAGATGAGTTAATTTAGACTTGTTAGTCACTTTTCAGGACGAAAGTTAGCATCAGTGATATTAGGGACCCGTACCGAGATCGAAAGATGCTACCTGTTAAGAATGGACC
Organism: Silene latifolia; assembly: GCF_048544455.1. Lineage (NCBI taxonomy): Eukaryota > Viridiplantae > Streptophyta > Magnoliopsida > Caryophyllales > Caryophyllaceae > Silene > Silene latifolia. The sequence goes on from NC_133534.1 coordinate 48,056,501, forward strand.
GAGTGGACTTCTTATTTTCCCGTCTCACGTGTTTGTTTTAGACCTACCTAGTATACTGCCGCCGAAACTATAGTGAACCGACCATCTTAGCACCCTTTTAATTCTTGATTTCATCTGCTAGTTTAGTTTACTTTTCTTTTATTGCCTTAGTTATAGAACAACTCAATTCAAATCCCCCCTCACATTTGTTACCTTAGACTAGAATTAGACAACTAATAATTGCATCTCCTCTCTGGGGTTCGACCCTGACTGCCGCTAGCTATAGTAGTAGTTTGGACTATAAATATTATTTTTGGTGCACACAACGACAGGCATCAAGGGTCACTTTGAGTCAGGATTTTGTTTAAAATAAATCATTTCGGATCCATTCGTTCATTTCGGGTAGTTCAAGTCAGGTCATTTCAAGTCCAATCAATTTAGATATATCATGTTTGTTTGGGTCACACTTTTCAGGTCACTTTGTAGTAAAAGAATGGGAGGGAGTATCAACTAGACCTGTCAAACAGGTCGGGCGGGTTGGGTCCCAGGTCGAGTCATACGGGTCGGGTCATACGGGTCACAGGTCGGGTTAGGGTACGGGTCAAGAAATAATTTTTAACGTCTTTTTTAAACGGTTTTTTTAATTTAATTTTTTTTTAAAAAGTAAAATATATTTAAAATTATTATTTTAATCATATTCATCATATACAATAATTATAATGATATAATTATTAAAATAAAGTTTTTTTTAATAATTATTTTATTATTAAGTATTATAAAAATTATATAAAATTGTCTTTTTGGTTGAATTTTTAATTTTAAGTAATAAAAAAATAATTTTTTAACTATATTTTCAAATATAATATATAAATATTAATATTTTTAATAAAATTCATGATTTTCCCTTGACCCAACGGGTCGACCCGTTCGGGTCGGGTTTCGACCCTAAAATATCGGGTCATTTCGGGTTCGGGTCAAATCGATCGCGGGTCGAAAAAAACCGGGTTTGTAACCCCAAAAAACGGGTCGGGCAGATCGGGTTGAATTTTGACATGTCTAATATCAACCATCATATGTAATGTCTTGAATTCACTATACAAAAACTCCAACACTAACCAAGGCCTCTATAATAATCTACGTGTTCTCTATTCAAGTCAATGGTGTACATAAAACTAAGATAGATGCCACACATGATCAACATTATTCAATCACTTACTTTTTTGTGTCAAACTAAAATATATTTCTTTCGTCCCAGTCAATAGTTAGGAGTTATTTTATACACGATTATTTAGGTAAGACGAGATGAATGACTATAAAATTATTAAAAAAAAAAAAAGCAAAACCAACTACAAATGAGAAGGAATTGTAATGGTTCCCACCACATTGGTTATTTTATTTACTAGAAAAGAAAAGTGTAAGGTATTGACTGAAACACCCAAAAAGAAAAGTGTAAACTATTCACCGGGACAGAGCGAGGGCTGAGGTGAAAAAACAAGTAAGGAGAAAAAAGTATGAACTAACCCTAAGATTAATACTAATACAAATATAACCACGAGCCAAAAATGATGGACCAAACAACGAAATTACATTAAAATAAGAATGAAATTGGAAAGTAAAGTAACTGTTTCGGGTTAAAATAATTAAGCATCGCCTGAACTCAGACCAGGTCAACTCGCTCCTTTCATATGTATGGTGTGATTATTATTTATTGCGAAATCGTCTCAGAAATAAATAAAACTCTACTACCAAAAGGAAAAACAAAGGCCACCTACAATATTTGGTTTTATAAGCCCACGACTATTATCACATCTTTGTGATGCCAAAACCAAAAACAATTACCAAAAACCCTTCTCCCTTATGGAAATATACTCGAGATATGCTAGGAATATTATGGATACTCTTAGTTTATCTTATTCTTAAGCTTTGTATCTTTTAGCTTACTTAGTTTCCTTGTTTATAGGATTTTCTCTAGGGTTCTTTGACTATTGTCATATGTAGTATTGTATATATACCTAGCCTTGTATATCATTCTAATTATCAGAAATACACGGTTGCAGAGCCAATCTTTCAATAACGAATTTTTTTCCAAAATGGGGATTAAACACAAAGAAATTAACGGAATGAGTTGAATTTCGAAGTATTTACCTAAAATGGGTCCACGTAGGATCGATTTTTACGAAGCTGGGCGAAGAGGTCAAATCGCTAGCGCGGAGGACGACTTTAAGTCAAATCTCTCTCCCGGAGAGCGACTTGTTCACTGGTAATATTCACAATTTCACACCAAATATCCCCTTCCCCTCAACACTCATCTCGTTCATTCAATCATTCCCCGGAAAAAAAACCCCAATTCCAAAACCCTAACATTCGCATACTCGAATTTTCCTAAATAAACCCTCAAATCAATCAATTATTTTAATTAAAACTCAAATGATTAGTCTCTATGCAATATCAAACAAGTATTTGGTCTTTCTTGTTCAATCTCCATTGAAATCCAATTTTCAACATGCTCACTTGGTGTTGTTGATTTGGTATGTTGTTGTTGTTGATGATGATTCTTTATCGGCAATGCAAATGGAGGAATGGAAAATCAAATTACACTGCCCAGATCCACCAAATCACTTATGAGGATGACAACTTGAGCTCAAGTCGCTCAGGGGGACGACGATCTCGGCTCAAACCGCTCTCCCCCTGGGCGACTTAAGTGCATATCACAAAGTCTAGGTTTGGCTTTCTTTTAACTCACACCTTGGGTATGGTCGCTCAGCGGGTGAACAACTTGAATCCGAGCCTAGCTTCGATGATGATGTGGACCCATTTTGGGTAAATACTTTGAAATCACACCCATTTCGTTAATTTCTTTGTGTTTGGACACCATTTTGGAAAAAAATTCTTCAATAACCATTATTTTCACAGTTTATCATGGTATCATCGGAGCAGGTTTGATCCTTGCATCGTTTTTTTCCGCAATTCATTTATTTCATTCTTTTATATATAATGACCTAGATTGGAGGTGACGGTAGTCTTGATAGAGGCAAAGGCAGTGGAAACGACATCATGGTTATACCCCTGTCATCACCTTTATACCTACATCCTTCCGACAGTCCGGAGTCTTAAACCGACTCACACGATTTTTAATGGTGATAACGACGAACTTTGGGCTGATGCGGTGAAAAATGGAGTTGACGCAAAGAACAAGTTGGGTCTTATTGATGGCACCGTGAAGAAACCCGAAGGATTCGAAGCAGACAATTACGAAGTAGTCGTCTGGCGTCAATGCAACGCCATGATTAAGGGTTGGTTGCGGAATGTGATCGATGAAAAACTGCATCCAAGCATAGCTTTCAATGCTACTGTCATCGAGATATGGAAAGAGCTTAAGGAACGATATGCCGCAGGAAATGCACCCCGAGTACATCAATTCAAGAGTGACTTGGCCGAGTGCAAGCAAGGTAATCGTCGAGTGGTTGATTATTATACTCATCTAAAATCGTTGTGGGATGAATTAGCTACCTACAGTCGCGTCCCTGCATGCACTTGCGGAGCCGCCACAAAATTTCTCAAAGAGAAAGAAGAGGAAAACGTGCATCAATTCATCATAGGACTTAATACGGCTTTGTACGATAATTTAAGTTCCAATTTATTGATGGACGATGACCTGACTTCTCTGAATCGTGTATATGCCCTCGTGCTGCGAGAAGAACGCCACAAAGCCGTGACCCGTATTAGAGAAGAGCCGTCAACTGAAGTGGCTATGAGTGCTCGAAATGGAGCAGGGCGTGGTCATGAAAACTTCACCAATCCAGACCAGCAGGAATACGAACCTCAGAACTGCACACATTGTAAAAAGTGGTACCACACGGAGGAAAACTGTTGGGAAAAATTAGGGATTAATGGTAGAGGACGTGGCAGGGGCAGGCGTGGAGGCCGCGGTGGAGGCCGAGGTGTAAAGGGACCTGGTAATGCTAATAACTAGGTTGTTAATTCCGTATCCACTAGTGAAGGAGAGCCGTCAAAGAAAGAGTTTACCCTTGATGAGATGGAGCAGCTAAGAAGCCTTCTCACTGCTAAAGCCGAAGGTAACAAAAAATTAAAAGGTATGCACCATGTTAATCTTACCGAATGGATGTTAGATAGCGGTGCTTCGCATCACATGACAGGTTGTCGGGAATTACTTTTGGAGTCATGGGCAGGAGCACCATCCACCGTCGGATTGCCGGATGGATCCACCATCATAGCAAAGGACCACGACAAAGTTGTACTTCATGCTTGCTGTTTCATGCTTTCATCCGTTTACGCATCCACGGCACACGACGAATTTACGAGATATTAGTAAGTCTTTTATCTCTAGTATTCAATTATAATTACTTGTGAATTGTGAATTATGATATGTAAATTAAGGATTGTGGATTGAGAATTATGGATTAAGGATTGAGGATTACGAATTCGAATTATCTATTGTGTTGTTGTGAATTAGGAGTTGAGAATTGAGAAATATAAATCTTAAATTATTTATTTCACTTTCCAGTTTCATTTGTTAATTGTGAATTTGATTGTTCTTTCTATGATGGCATATTCTTTATATATAGGTCGATGAATCTTAAGCATGGACTCATCAGCAATGTTGTGGAAAAGGTAATTTACATTTCAGACCGACGTCTGTCATCCGATACTCCAAAGTATGTAGTCGTTTGATAACCTAATGAATGTTGTTCTTGTCTTTACTACATCGGTTGGTTTTGCTTAAGACTGTCTTAATTTAAGTCTTTCACAACTTCCTTCATTTTCACCTTTATTTTAATCGAATGTGAGAGCCGTCTTTAAGTTAAAACGGTCTTTAAACAAGAATTCGTTTTACTACATTTGATCCCCAATTCCCCATAGCGCTAAGTCCCTAACCTCCACCCTCTCACTTTCATGTTTATATAGCAATCTGACAAATTTAATCAACAGTGTCTAATGATCTTCACATTAATGTAGCAACATTGCAATTAATTAGAGAGTCTTTGTTTGCAACTTAGCTAAACAACATTAAAATGTTGAACCAAAGACTTTAAGCCTCACAATAGGGCGTTTATGCTTAATACTTAGTCATAATTTGTTCATTTCATTCAATAATTAAATTTTTACTTTTAAGCTTTTTTAATTATGTTTTACAAGATTGTGACGGTCACAAGAATATAGCACTCATGAGCTCTATATAAATAGAGTCAAAGTGTTTCTTGATATTATGGTGCATATATGTGTACAGAACCAAAAATCGCTTGCTATACAATATTCATGACTTGTTCTTTATTGTTGTTGTTATGTATAATATCAACATCGTAATGCATTATATGTATTATATCCTTATTCTCTATTTGGTGTATATATATATATATATATATATATATATATATATATATATATATAGATCGAAAAAATACTCCATAGAAGAACGAGGTAATCAACATGAAGATGACATCGGAGAATTTAGCGGACTCCTAAATTTCAGGTACTAATATATATACCAAGTGAATTAAACTCTTCACCTATAAATTTCGGGTATTTGTGCACGTAGTAAGCCATCAACTTATTCTCTTATGCTGTCAAAAAAAAAAAAAAAAAAAAAAAAAACTTATTGTCTCTTATTTTCTTTATGAAAACAGTAATAAAGGTAGGGAGAGCAAGTCATTTCAAAACATGCCGCACTATACTAGTTTCAATAGTCATGATCGCGTCAAAGAACTTGTAAGCTAACTAGAAAGTAAGATATCAAAAAATGTCTATAAGTGTCCCACAATCAGACTTGTTGCAATTTGAATTGTTATTTAACATCTAAACGAAGACGATAGTAATTGTTTTTTTTTTGTTAATTGCAGAACGAAAGGATTGCAAGTTGTTCGTGAGTTGATGTACAACTAACAACTCGTAAAAGGGAATCGAAGAATCCTGTCGATTTTTATCTCTTTTAGTAAATTTTTTGGAAGACATTGAATTTGTTTATGCATATGTTTAATTTGCCCTTGATTGACTGTTCTAGAAAGAAGTATGTATGTTACACTTTGATATATAATTAATTATAAAAAAAGTTACTTTCCTTTTATAGATATTTATTTTATTTTTTTGGTTGATACTTGTTTCTCACAAGCATATAGTCTTTATTTGGTCAATAAAAAAATAACGACGAAAAATACTTTTGGTCATGCTAGTAAATACGGACTGCTAATGGGCTAGTCACGGGAAATAAAAATTTTGCCACGTTATAATTTTGTGGCTAAAAATGACTAGCCACGGGATTTTCTGTTTTTTTGCCACATTATTGTTTTGTGGCTAGTCATTTTTAGCCACGGGAATGTTTATATTTGGCCAAGATATTAAGTTGTGGCTAATAAATGTTTTAGCCACGGGAAAATATGTTTAGCCACGATATTTTTGCCACGGGAAATTCCATGGTAAGATGGCTAATTTTAGCCACGTTGCAGTTTTTCCTGTGGCTAAATTTTTGCCACGGCCACTTGGCCACGACTGGTTTCCCGTGGCAAACTCGTATTGCCACGGGAATTTAACACTTGCGCCACAAATTTAGCCGTGGCGCAAAGTCCAATTTGTTGTAGTGATTTTCTACTTTTTCTATGTTAGTAACATGTGAATAGGGGATTTTATGTCGTATATTATGTTATTGTTGTACGTAAAGTTATAGAATAAAAGCATGTGGGTAATACATGATTGACAAGTTAAATAATATATGTGCATAATGGATGTTGTTACTTGGCTTTTGAAGATAGTAACATGTGATTAGGAATACTGGTTTTCTGAGTATTGAGTTGTTTTTGTCTACTTTGTTGGTGTTTAAGTTGTTTGGAAGAAAGAATCTAATAGTTATGTTGTCCGATCACAGCGAAGTTGTCTTTAAACTGTTATAACTTGAGATGTTTATATGATTTTGATGTGATTCCAATTGGAGGTGATAGCTTATTCGTTTACGATTCTAACGATAGGTCACACGCCCAAAATGACCAAAACATGAGTGAGATATGACCGTTTTACGAAAATTGGACAGTGCTGAGAACTGCGTAGGGAACTCGATCGAGTGGACCTTACTCGATCGAGTCACCTCTTGTTACTCGATCGAGTAGCCCTGGTGACTTCTTATACGTGCTTCTAACTTTCACCTACTCGATCGAGTAGGCTGCACTCGATCTAGTGACCCCTGTTTTGGGTCGTATGCTTATCTTTTGACTTCGTCGCATATCATGTTTATTCAAATGTGTTCTTTTGCTTCTTTATGCATTATTCTACATATGTGTTGGTCTTGATGCGTAAGTTATCCAATCTTATGACGTAAGGAGTGGCACCTTATGGTGGGTATGAGTTTGGTGGAGAGGACATGGGTTATATGAGGCTGTGATGGATTGTGAAAAAAAAAATAGATGAGCTCATTGAGGCATGGAGCATGTTTTGTGAGACGTGGTGATTGATATAATTGCGAGTTTGGGTCATGTAAGGTAAGTGTATATGGGCAAGGGGTGATGTAAGTGTAAGGAACGTGAGAATGAAATGATTGAGATGAAGGATGCGAATAGTGGTAAATTGAGGTATGTAAGGATTTATGGAGAGAGATGGTTAGAATGTATGTGATGGAATGTCGTTGTAAAGGGAACTTCATATGAACTTTAATTTTATGGGAACTTCATCTTCTCATGGTGAACTAAACAACTTTAGTAATATCTATGGTGCTTTATTTCATACGGTATATTCATAAGTATATTTATTAAGATAAGTACTTCATACATCTTAGTTGAATCTTATCATATTTCTTACATATTCACACAGCTCATATGACATATATTTTATAACCAATTTTCTTTTTAATAATATAAACTACTCCCTCTCATTTACTATTTTCTTCCCAATTACTTTTGCGCGGTGTTCAAGGTGCCACTTTGACTAAGTGTTTCGAGGTGTATACGTCAGTGGCGGATCCAGGAAATAATTTTTACGGGGTCCATTTCTTATACTTTACAGTTTACTCCATATAATATTAAAAAAATAGTGTGGAAAAAATGGTCTTACACAAGCTAATTTTTTTTAAGTTGATAAGATAAATCATGGGTTAAATTCACATTTTATTTCATAAGGTCTAGATTTATGTCGTCATAAGATCTCGCGTTTGGCCTACACCTCGATGCCATTTTATTCTTTTTTCTATCGTAAATAGAAGTTTAGTTATAGACTTATAGTCTTTCTTGTCAAAACTGTTTACTTTTATTGAAATTATTCTCACAAAGAATGTAAAAGAAAAAAAATGATTGGACGGAAGGGAGTAGTTGTTAAATACTTGAATTTCTATCAACAATCTTACACAAAACCAAAAGCTCAACGCCAATGTAAATCATAAACGATAAGAAGATTGAATAAAATAAATGGTAAACTCAAAGCCAATCGACCAAAATAAACATAAGTAATTTCAGTAACCATTGTGTGATAAACTCAAAGCCAATCGAACAAAATAAACATAAGTAATTTCAGTAACCATTGTGTGAGACGGTTTCTATAAGACAACACATTTGTATAAAAATCACACTTTTACTAATTAAAGCAACAAATAAAAGATTTTTTCTAAATAAGTGAGTCTGTCTTATTCTAAAATTTGTAAGATAATTTAAATATACAGCCTTTTATATTAAGAAAAAGAATACTCTTCCGCCTTCACCTCTAAAAAAACAAATTCTAACGGACACTATCCGTCATAAGCTGAAGACGGATAGTGTTTGGGCTAAAAATAGCACAATAAAGAAGGCCCACTTAATAAAATAAAAGCTGTGGACGGAGTGACAAGGAGGAAGAAAGCCCGCGGTTAGAGGAAGGGGGAAACGGGCTCAAGGAAGATTAGGAGCCCATCGTGGAAGGCGTCCGGATTAAGGAAAGAAGTGTCAGGGAGAAGTTAGGGAGCTCAGGAAGAATTGGCAAGGGAGTCCGGGTTTGGAAAGAGTCCTTATGAAAATTATATTCGCTTTCCATATTCGAGGTAGAATAGATCTAGGGTTCTTACCCTATAAATAGCCAAAGGATCAAATCAAGAAGGCATTCATTCAACACACCTGCATTCATACGTCCACATTCAAGACCACATCAAGACATATAATATACATTCGATCAAGATCTTGCAGGCCTGACATCTGGGGCCATCAGGAAAAGCTTTATGCTATAAATGTAATCATCCTCCTATTCATATAGTGCAATACTTGGCAGGGTACCGTCCCTTCCGCGGTTGTTCCCACATTGGGTTTTCCGCGTCACCAAATCTTACGTGTCAACTTACATTACGCACTTTATTTTTCTATTTACTTATTGACATACACTCAACAAACGAATAAAGACTACATTGACCCTAATTAATCGACTTGGGTAAAAATACCTAAACAGTTTGGCGACAACCGTGGGGCATTGTGGTCGCCAATCGTTGATATTCTAGATATACAATGGAAAAGCAAGCATCTGAAGCCAAGTCAGGGAGCAGGCAACCATCGCCACCACCACCGTCTACCCAAAATCCAACATCAACAGTGGCCACACATGCTCCCGGACACACCTCAAGAATCATACCGACAACAAAAGCCTCTCTACCTCCCAGGACTCCTGCTGTCGTGGCCCAGGCCAGATCAGATAAGGGAACAACAAATTCAGGCCTCACTCCGCCACCTAGTCCCACACAAATCTTACTCACTAGCGTGGAAAATCTTCAAAAAACTATGGAAAACATGAGAGAAGACCAAAGGAGAGCAGATGCTGAAGCAAGAAGGAGAGACAGAGAGCTGGGCACGATTGATATCCTAAAATAATCTGTCACTCCATAAGTGGGATAGGTTAAGGAAGATCTCCTTTGGTAGATCGACACGGGAGCATCGGCGTGAGCGGATACCAGTGAATTAATAACAAGATTAGATTTGGCTACAGTACCATCAGATGGAAGAATAACCCCGCGAGGGTTAGGATACCTCACACCAGATAGCGGCAAATGGCCAACCGCATAGGGACACAAACAGGTGGCCTCCCCCCGTCAGCCCCCGCAACAATCGATCGACACACTGTAAGTGTGGTCCGAGTCAAACCAAAGAAATGAAGCGGCGGCAGGGGATAATTGTTACTACAACCCCCCTGGCTGTCGGAGCCTATCAGAACCTTCAAGAACCCGGATCAGGAGGAAATATGGGGACAACTGACAGGCGGACCCCAGATTCAGCCAGTATAACCAATTAGCAGTACTTGGAACTAAAGGAGACGCTGAGTAGGGTCCCAGGGCTACCACCACCACTCGAGAAAGAAGCTCTAGACAGTTACGCCGATTCACCATTCGTGGACACCATATCCATCACAGCCATGCCAAAGGGATTCACAAATCCAAATATGCCTCTCTTCGACAAGCACAAACAGATCCCTTTGATCATATCACCAAAGATAAAAAGAAAAATGATGACGGTAACAGCTATAGAGCAAGTCAAGGAGGCTTGCATGTGCAAAGGGTTCGGGTCCACCCTAACAGGACCGACACTTCGATGGTTTGTGAGCCTGCCCAACAAGTCGATATCTACATTTGCTGAATTAGTGAATGCATTTACTCAACAGTTCGCAAGCAGCAAAAAGCCACAGAAGCACGCAGGAGACCTGTACAGAATCGTCCAGGGGGCAGGAGAGAGCATTGGAGAATACAATACTAGGTTCAACAATGAGAAGGTAGCAGTACGAGAATGTGATGTCTCAACGACAGTAGAAGCCTTCAGAAGAGGCCTCCACCACGACTCCGACCTATATAAGCAGTTAACCATGCATCCATGCCATAGTTTCGAGGCAGTACAGGAGAAGGCAGCTGCCGCAATCAGGTTGGAGGAAGATGTCTTAGCCAGAGCCAGCTTGCTAAGCGCGCCTAGTATCTCTAGTACCTCAGCCGTGGATAAATCAGGAAGAAAGCAAACCACCAGCAAGAAGGATGAGAGGTACAGACTATACGGGAGGGGAGTCAACAGAATCGAGGAAAATCAGCTACTCCCCACTCTGGCAGAATACGGATTCACTAAGGTATCGGAGGAATGTTGAAGGCACTCAGGGAGATGGGAGATGGAGTCAGGTGGCCCAATCCACCAGTAGGAGAGCAAGCATGGAGGAAGGACAACAAGAAGAAGTGCGAGTTCCACCGGGATATTGGGAACAACACTGAGGATTGTTATACATTACGAATAGAGATCAAGCGCCTGTACGAACAAGGAAAGCTGAGCCACCTATTACCACGTGGGGGCAAGCAGCAAGATAAGGTAGGCTCCGCCAAGCCGGCAGACCCACCCACATGCACCAAAATCATAAACGTGATAACAGGCGGCTCAGACTTAAGCGGGCTGACATATTCAGCAGCTAAAAGACGTGCTACGGAGACCAAAGGAGATAGGCCAGCCAATTCGTGCAGAATTTCTCACAGTGACCTGCCAGCGGTCAGCTTTGATGAAGGAGATACATACGATGAGCGAGAACATCATGACGCACTTATTATAACCTTATCAATGGCCAATTGCACAGTTAGAAAGGTCTTGGTAGATACAGGAAGCTCGGTCAACTTAATCATGCTGAAAACTATAGAAAACATGGGATTCAGCGAGAAGGATTTACAGAAGAAGACTATTCCGCTAGTAGGCTTCAGTGGAGAAACAGCCAGCTCGCTAGGGGAGATAGTCATCCCAACCTATATGGGAGGAGTCAACAAGCAGGTCAGGTACCTGGTTATAGGCGGCCCCTCTACTTATAACGTCATCTTGGGAAGACCATGGTTGCACCAAATGAAGGCAGTCCCTTCAACATACCACCAGTGCATAAAATTCCCCACACCATGGGGAGTAGAAACGATAAGAGGAGATCAGGAGGAAGCTAGAGGCTGCTATAAGAAGGCACTCAAGTGCGCTGCCCCCCCCCCCCTCCTCCCCCCGCATAGCAATTACAGAAGTAGCCTATCCAGGACGAATACATCGAACCTCCAGCAGAAGAGCTGGATCAAATCAACCTGGATAAGCTGCACCCAGAACGAACCGTGCTCATTGGAGCAGGATGCACAGGAAGCTTAAGACAAAGCAGCTGACTAGTCAAGTTCTTACAGGATAACATGGATTGTTTTGCATGGTCACACGATGACATGATAAGAATAGATCCGTCCATCATAACACATAAGCTTAGTGTGGACCCAAAGTGTAAGCCCGTCCAGCAGAGAAGAAGGAAGTTTGCAGCGGAGAGAAATAAGGTAACCAACCAGGAAGTAGATAGCCTGCTAGCAGCGAAGAAAATAAGAGAAGTAAAATATCCAGAATGGCTGTCTAACGTAGTGGTGGTGCCTAAGAAGAATGGGAAGTGGAGAGTATGTGTGGACTTCACCGATCTCAACAAAGCATGCCCTAAAGATTCATTCCCACTGCCTCATATTGATACAATGGTGGACGCAACAGCTGGACACGAGATGTTAACATTCCTGGACGCATAGAGTGGATACAATCAGATCAAGATGGATCCTGCAGATCAAGAGAAGACCGCATTTATGTCTGAAAGAGGAATATATTGCTACAATGTCATGCCATTCGGCCTAAAGAATGCAGGCTCCACATATCGAGGTGGTTAATGAGAATGTTCAAAGAACAGATAGGAAGAACAATGGAGGTGTATATTGATGACATGGTGGTGAAATCAGAGAAAGCCAAAGACCATATGCGGCATCTGGCAGAAACATTCAGCACCCTCTGAGAATACAAAATGAAGCTAAACCCATCTAAATGCACCTTCGGAGTATCTTCTGGCAAATTCTTGGGTTATATCGTAACTCAAAGAGGGATAGAGGCCAGCATCGAGCAGATCAAAGCCGTCTTACAGCTGGAGTCACCTGAGAAGCCTAAGGATGTTCAAAGACTAGCCGGGAAGGTAGAAGCTCTGAACAGGTTCATTTCAAGATCTTCAGATAAGTGCAGGCTGTTTTACGACGTATTAAGGAAAAGCCAGAAGTTTGAATGGACCTCTGAGCATGAGCAAGCCTTCAGAGAGCTGAAGCACTACCTCAGCAGCCCACCACTGCTGTCAAAGCCAAAGCCAGGAGAACCATTATTCCTATACCTAGCCGTCACAGAAGTGGCAGTGAGTGTTGTCCTGGTCAGAGAGCAAGAAAAGGAGCAGAAGCCAGTATACTACGTGAGCAAGTCTCTGCTGCCGGCAGAGACCAGATACACATCTCTTGAAAAGTTAGTACTAGCATTGGTAGTAGCATCTCGCAAACTGCGCCCTTATTTTGAGTCCCACATCATACATGTCGTGACCAATTACCCGCTAAAAGCTATCATGAGGAAGCCTGAACTGTCAGGCAGAATGTCGAAATGGTCTGTACACCTCAGTGGGTACGACATTCAATATGACCCCAGAACAGCAATCAAATCACAAGCACTGGCCGACTTCGTATCAGACTTCAGTCCTGCCATCCAGAATCTGGCAGATACAGAGATCCTCACCTTAGAAGGAAGCAAGCAGACAAAAGTCTGGCAGATGCATATTGACGGAGCCTCCAACCAAAGGGGGGCAGGCGTAGGATTAATCCTGCGGTCACCACAGGGAGATCTGATAGCGCAAGCAGTAAGATGTGAATTCAAGGCAACCAACAATGAAACAGAGTATGAGGCCTTGATATTAGGAATGAAGCTAGCTTTGGAGTTAGGGGTCAGGCACCTGCTCATATCCAGTGACTCTCTATTAATAGTCAACCACGTGAATGATGAGTTTATAGCCAGAGATTCGAAGATGATTGCATACCTAAAAGTAGCAAAGGAACTAAAACAGAAATTCGAAACTTGCAAGCTTAAGCAGATCCCCAGAGATCAGAATGTGGAGGCAGACGCCTTAGCAACTTTGGGGGCAACATTTAAACCAACAGAGCTATCCAGCATTCCAATAGCACACATGCTGGAACCGTCTATTCAGAAGGCGGACGAAATAGACAGAGGTGAACTGGAGGATCCACAGAGCGAGAACGAAATCCAAGCAGTTACAGAGGAAGGTGAGAACTCCCAGCCAAACAGGCAGACACCTGACCAAATAGCCGATCAAGCAGATAACTGGCGCACACCTTACCTAGACTGGCTGCGCCATAACAAGCTACCAGATGACAAGAAGGAAGTGAGAGCTTTCAGAGTAATGACCTCCAGATTCATACTTATTGATGATACATTGTTCAGAAAATCGCTAGCAGGCCCCTACCTACGGTGCCTGGACAAGGAAGAAGCACAGACTGTGTTGCATGCTCTCCACAGTGGCGAATGTGGAAACCATGCAGGGGGCAGGAGTCTGGCAAATAAAGCCCTCAGACAGGGATACTATTGGCCTACAATGAAGACAGATGCAGCAGAATACGCACGAAAATGTGACGCCTGCCAGCGCTCAGCACCAATGATCCATCAGCCAGCAGAACCCCTGCACCCTATTATTTCCCCCTGGCCGTTCATGGCGTGGGGCATGGATATAGTAGGCCCTCTACCACGGGCCACATGACATAGAACCTGGATGCTAGCAATGACAGATTACTTCTCCAAGTGGATAGAGGCAGAAGCATTCACGGAGGTAAAGGACAAACAGGTCATTTCGTTTATAAAACGAAACATCATTTGCAGATTTGGTATCCCATCAGAAATCATATGTGACAATGGCTCACAATTCATCTCAAACGATACCGAGGGATACTGTGCCAGGTGGAACATCACCTTAAAAAAGTCAGCATCTAGGACTCCAAAGTCCAACGGGAAGCTGAATCCAGCAACAAAATCATCATGGACAATCTGAGAAGAAGGTTACAGGAGTTAGGAGGAAAGTGGGCAGATGAATTGCCACTAGTGTTATGGTCAGACAGAACGACACCAAAGATAGCAACAGGTCAAACACCCTTCAGCCTGGTGTTTGGCGCAGAAGCAGTCATTCCGTCAGAAGTTCTAGTTCCCACTCACAGGTACGAAAACATGACAGGGGAACTAAACAATGCAGAGATGGCCAGAAGCCTGGACACTATTGATGAGCTGCGAGCAACCGCAAAAATCCGTCTGGCTGCCTACAAACAGTCTGTGGCCAAAAGCTATAACAAGAATGTGAAAGTCAGGCTCCTGGAGGTAGGAGACCTGGTTCTCCGAGAGGTGTTTCAGAACACCAAAAATCGAAAAGCAGGAAAATTCACCTACAAATGGGAAGGACCATACCAGGTAGAAGGAGTTGTTGGCCATGGCGCATACAGACTGATGACTCTGGACGGTCAAATCATACAACGCCCATGGAACATACTTCACCTGAAGAGATATTACTTTTAATAATAAGTAGACTCTAGCTTTCAGAATGATGTACTATGAAAAGCCAAACCATCTTTTAAAAGTTAAAATAAAATCCGGTAGTAGGCATACTGCCAATTTCACTCTTATTTCTGGTGTCTCTAATTATTTTTAAGACTTTAAACTACTATTAGATGGTGTGGTCTGGCACCGTCCTGGGACCACAATTGCTCTGGTACCCCATGAGATGGCGACAGGTACTTCACATCATTTTAATAGATTCTCTTATTTTCAGGCTTCTCTAAGTACACCACTTTGAATTCTGGTATCTATGGTACTTTGAAAGGATGTCTAGCAGGACTGTCAACTGCCAACGCGGGGTGACAAGACACATGGCACTCCAACATGCCTAACCTATTTTCTACACAAGGAGCACCCTCACCAGGCGGACTGTGGAATATACGAAAGGGAGCCTGGTTGACAGCTGAATACGCTTAGCCAGGCTGGTCTAAATCAGCCTCCTAGATTGACACGGTCACTCCTCCTTATATTGCGGCATACGCCTAAGTCTGCCACCAGGCTGACGCGGCAGCTAGCTGAGTCAGAACGTCAGCCTTCTCAGGATGACGGGACTCGCCTAAATCAGTCAAACAGGCTGACACGGCAAATTTCCTAAAAATAGGAAAAATAAACAACAAGCACACGATATGTAAGCTAAAGCCTTGCCAAACTATGACAAGGGGCATTCCAAATATGGCCAAAGTACGGCCAGAGTTTAACCGCCACCTTGGCGGAGCAACCACAGAAAGAGTTTTAAAAATTACAAAGTCTGCCACCTCTGGGCCAGACCGCCAAAAAGTTTATCAAAACATAAAAATACTTAATTATCGGTCACATTGATGACCTCCACCTCTGGCATCTCCTCTGCCTGCTGACCTCCCGTTTCAGGTACCGCACCAGCCTGTGCATCCTCAGCCGCCATAGCTCCCTGAGCTCCGTCAGCAGCGTCCTGGGACATTCCAGCTCCATCCCCCACTTGCTCGGCCGGTGCGAGAGAATTCACCTCCCCAACTTCGAGGCATCGTACACTCGGATCGGGTTGGGTAGGATAAAGCATCTCCATGCTTCTCCTCTTCCTCTATAGCTCTTTGGTAGGAGCCTCCTCGAAGGCAAGACGCATCCCGCCGATCTTTCCCCGCTGTGTAGCATAGGCAACAACGTTGGTGGCCGGGGAGATCACCACCGATCTTCTCATCGAGCGCTTGAGGGAGTCAGAGAAAGTGTTGCATACCGCCTGAGTACGCGCCAGCTGATCAGTCCCCTCCTTCAGCTTCTTCTTGGTGACAGCAAGCTCAGTCTTCAGCCCCACCACTCGCTCCTTCAAATCAGCCCGCTGCTGCGCCAGATCAGCAATAGTCCCCTTCAGCTCCTAGTTCTTGGCGTTGGTAGCATGGCTAGTGGTCTGCACTATGTTGATCATCTTCCTATTATAGAGTGCAGATTGAAAAGTCCGGGGCAGGAAAATTCAGAAGTCAGCAAGAAAGTCGAAATCTAAACAAGAAAAGACAAACGGGTAGAGGACGAAGAATATTTACCATGAAGGCATTGTGCACATCATTCTCAGCCATCTCCTCTGGGGAGAATTCTGAGAACGTCTCCTCAACAGGGGGAAGAGCAACTGGTCAATCTCCGGCCAATAAGGCACCTTGTCCACATTCCCAAAGCCCTCTGGGAAATGAGCAATGATGCCTCCACTAGACGAAGCATGAGGACTAGCAGGAGGAGTAGGCGGATGGCGAGATAACGGGTCGACCTCCAAGGGTTCACGTACAGCAGAACTGGAAACTGTGGGAGGAGTCTAGAAGGAGGCAGCAGGAGCACTCCTCTTGGAGGCAGAGGCCACATCAGGGCTGGCAGAAGGTCTCTTTCTTTTGGCACTTTGGAGGATGATTTCCAACTGAGCAACTTTTGAACCTGCATGCATATATAGCCTCTCAGGCATTTTACGAATGCTTAAAACATCAAGCGTAAAACAAAGATACAAATGAAAGCAGTTGTAGAAGTCTTACCAGAAGACCTACTGTGAGCTGACTGAAGAGGATTGGAGGAGGAAGCAGGTGAAAAACTAGGAAGCAGATCCGGAAACTTTCTCTCGTATTCGTAAAATCTTGAACAACTTGTCGGGCGGGGATCTTGGCACCAATACGGATAAGGTCACGGGGCCTGCACGAAGACGATGAAGTAAGCTAGTAAGCAGCAAGATAAAATAAATCAGGTGACAGGCAGGCTATTTACTCGAAGTTAGAACCCATTTCTCGAAAATGTAATCAGCAGGAGGCTGGATGGAGTCCTTCCTCACGTAGAAGAAGTCCTCGAACCATTTATCATCACGGGATTTTGACGCGTGTTTGAAGGGAGCCTCTCCATGACCCCGGAATGAGAATTGACCCCTGCCCAGGGATCTGATGTTGTACATATGGGCGAGATCACCCAGAGTGACATGTTTACCGGTGTTCTGACCAGCGGCCAGGGAATAGAGAAGAACTCTCCAAATGGCAGCAGAAATTTGCGCCATAGCAAAATTATTGGTGAAGATGAAGTCTTGAATGAGTTTAGGGAAAGGTAAACGGAGGCCATATCTAAATGGGTACAGGTAAAAACTAACCCACCCTGGACGGGGGGCGTCAGCTTTTTGCCCCGGTTCAGGGATGGCGTTATCCACCCCATCACCAAGACCAAGCAGATTCTTGATCGTGGGAATGTCGGCCGGAGTTAAAGCAGAATCACAGTCGTGGGGTGCTTAAAAAGTCCCCGAGAAGGGAAGGTTGGGTCAAGATTACGGTCGGAGGGCGTGGAGGTTGATGAAGATTGTCGAGTTTTACCCATGGTGGAGAGAGAAAATGAAAATTAAAGAAGGAAGGAAGAGGGATTACCTGATGAAGGAAACGGGGGAAGAGGAACAGTGAAGCCGGCGAAGAACAAAGGAAAACGAAGGTTGGGGGTTTGAGAGAGAGGAGTGTTTTTTGAAATGATTTGGGATTAATGAAGGTGGAGGATGGACGTTGGAGTTATAAAGAGGAGAGAGGGAGTTGGGTGCGAGAAAAGAG
Organism: Silene latifolia; assembly: GCF_048544455.1. Classification (NCBI taxonomy): domain Eukaryota; kingdom Viridiplantae; phylum Streptophyta; class Magnoliopsida; order Caryophyllales; family Caryophyllaceae; genus Silene; species Silene latifolia. The sequence continues at coordinate 48,074,886 of NC_133534.1, forward strand.
GAATAGGGCGGCTGAAATGGTGGATTGCATGGGAAGGAGTGTAAAAGACGGCTTAGGGTTTTTAGCATTTGGTTACATAAATTCCTTGCTCGATACTTGGAAGCGTACTTCACAAGAAATTTGGGGCAAACTGTTTGGGCTAAAAATAACACAATAAAGAAGGCCCACTTAATAAAATAAAAGCTGTGGACGGAGTGACAAGGAGGAAGAAAGCCCGCGGTTAGAGGAAGAGGGAAACGGGCTCAAGGAAGATTAGGAGCCCATCGTGGAAGGCGTCCGGATTAAGGAAAGAAGTGTCAGGGAGAAGTTAGGGAGATCAGGGAGAATTGGCAAGGGAGTCCGGGTTTGGACAGAGTCCTTATGGAAATTATATTCGCTTTCCATATTCGAGGTAAGATAGATCTAGGGTTCTTACCCTATAAATAGCCAAAGGAGCAAATCAAGAAGGCATTCATTCAACACATTCGCATTCATACGTCCACATTCAAGACCACATCAAGACATATAATGTACATTCGATCAAGATCTTGCAGGCCTGACATCTGGGGCCAGCAGGATTAGCTTTATGCTATAATTGTAATCATCCTCCTATTCATATAGTGCAATACTTGGCAGGGTACCGTCCCTCCTGCGGTTGTTCCCACATTGGGTTTTTCGCGTCACCAAATCTTACGTGTCAACTTACATTACGCACTTTATTTTTCTATTTACTTATTGACATACACTCAACCAACGAATAAAGACTACATTGACCCTAATTAATCGACTTGGGTAAAAATACCTAAACAATTATTCTAAAAACCTAAGTTACGTTATATAGAATATCGCGTAACACTTATTCCTAAACCTAATATACAATGGGCTTTGGAAATCTCGTTCTATTAATTCACGTCAGAATTAACGGTTTGGTCGATCGACCATAGCAGCTGGTCGATCGACTGAACTATGCTGAACAGTAGCTCCTGTAAGTCGTGGTCTGGTCGATCGACTACATAGGTCAGTCGATCGACCACTATAGCTGGTACTTGGCTCCAAATTCTTCGTAAAGTTGTCTTTCAGGCCTCGATATGCGCACCAAGTTCATTCCTTGTGTAAATACTTCACGTCAAATGCAATGCAAGGTACTCGGAGACGGATTTAGCTCAATTTCTACTCATTTCCGCATAAATCTGCAATATTACATAAAAATACGAAAGTAGACGAAATGGGGCAAATAGTAGCATAAACTACATAAATGAGCTCTGAAATGCGTGTAAAATAAGGTGTAAAACATCATATAAATAACACGCATCAACCCTAAACGACACGACCCGGAGTGACTCGACCCAAAAACGAACTGATCCAAACCTTACTCGAATGAGTCATTTGCTAGATCTAGTAACGCGTAAAAAGGTGTAAACGTTAGGGTTACCATGTAATATTTTCCGTCAAAAATTTCAATGATTTTAAATAAGATAAATAAATTTGTGATTCGCTCAAACAAAACTAAGCACTCTAATATTGAGATATTCATTCGACCATTAAAATTATGCATCAATGTGAAGACGACACTAATAATGACTTTACCAATTTGATTTTTATTTTTATTTTCGCATGTCATGAATAATGAAAATTATTAACCATGACAATAAATTTAAATCATGACTACAAGCAATAATTAGACATGATGTGATTTAATTCTTAGCAGAATAAATTATTAGCCACGGACGTGGCTTAGTTCGTGGCTAAAGACAATTATTAGCCACGGTCGTGGCTAAATATAATATTTGCCACTGACATGGCCTAGTTCGTGGCTAAAAACAATTATTAGCCACGGTCGTGGCTTAATGCATGGCTAAAATCAATTATAGCCACAACCGTGGCTTAATTCGTGGCTAAAAATAATTATTTGCCACAGACATATTTTTCCCGTGGCTTACTTTTTATACCCATTCTCGTGGGAAGGCAAATTTTTGCCACGAATTACAAACTCCCGTCGCATAATTCGTGGCGCAAGTGTCAATTTGTTGTAGTGAATCCACTTCTATCACATAAACATGTTCTCCACATGAATTTCATATTCTCATGCAATTCCTTACTTCATCTTTCAAACCAATTCATAGATCATATTCATACACGTATTCATACAATTTATTCATCCAATCATATGCATATAAACAATAGTAACTAGTAGCGATCACAAATCACAATTCATGTTATCATAAACAATTACCTTCATCTTTTCCACCACACCTCCATTTAACCACATAACACCCATCCATCCAACATATTCATACAACACATCATTCAATATGTATGCAATAGGACATTAACAAGCACATAGCGATCCCA